>NW_023494790.1:10455703-10826053 GCF_904425465.1 Colossoma macropomum
TGTGGAAAGACTGAGCTGTTGTTTCTGGGTGGCTGTGAAATGTTGACGTGGACGCCCAGCTGTGTACAGTGCTCACGGGGTGCATGAGGAACGCCTACTCCTCCTCTTCCTCCTGCTCTGTGTAGCCGGGGTGCTGGTGCTGCTTTGAGCTGGTGCCAGACATGTGCTTCCCATGACCGCAAGGAGTGTCATACACACATATGCACACTCACACACAACATTCACTGGGCCCCGGACGCGCTGGCTTAGATTGAGTGCCGAGGCACTTGGCGAGGTGCCAGGAGGAGGTGACATCACTAGTACAACACTGACCAGCAGGAGGCATTGTTCTCACCACTTTTCAGTACACACGGTGATTTATTAGACCATATGCAGGGTGATATCATACTTTTGCGAGGGAGAGGGAGCTACAGTGTGTGAGTAAAGGTCAGTGGGAGGGAACAAAAGTGACAGAGGGCTTACTGGGCACTAAGGGTTCTATTCACAAGGGAATCATTTGACTTTGAATCCTTGTTTTCCTTTTAGCTCTGAGCTCACACGACTGTCTGACTCAGTGACCCTCAAAGTCCCTTGAGTAAAGTACATATGTTCTTGACAGTATGTATTAGTAAGAGTCAACCTGGTAATGAAAGGGGGCATTGCTACGTCTTGGCAGCAAGTGGGGCTAAATACGGACAATGTACAAAAGAGAAAAAGGCAGTCAAAGAATCGAAAGAAGAATCAATCAGCCTCCATTAAACTCTTAAAAATAAAGGTGCTAAATAAAGGATCTTTGGATCAATACTGTAGAAAAGTGGGCACCAGCCCTGGTCTTGGAGATCTCCTCCCTTTCCAACCACAGTTTGCCACACCGGCTCTAGCTAATTAACAATTGAGAAGTCCTTGAATGTCTGAATCCGATACACTAGCGTTAGGTAAGGAGGGGTCAGCATTTTAGATGCAGGTTGGAACTAAACTCTGCAGGAAAGGATATCTCAGGTTGGTGACCACTGCTGAAGAAAAACTACTTTTAATTACATTAGAAGACCTTCAATGGGGTGATTTTAACCAAGGTTTTTTAAATAACCACCAACTGAAAGGTTTTTTTGGGACTCAAAATTGATTCTTTTATGGTACCACTTTAAAGATCACCTTCATTTTTAAGTGTTTACCTACATTATATATCCAAAGGTATCAAGAAACTCCTTTGAATGTAGCTACTAGATACATTCATTCTATTGCATGCTTAATAGAAAAGCATTGCTGAAGATACAGAATGCTCTGGAGCAACTGCACATGAGACTAAGGTCACCATGCTCAATATTAAGTTTTAGCTAGAGGGGTACAAAGCCCCCCAGTATTGGGCTGTGAAGCAATGGAACTGCATTCTGTTGAATGGTGGAGCACCATCAAACACAAATACCCAAACACATTAATTCTCTTGTGACTGAATGCAGTTAGATCCTCACAGCAGTGTTCCAACATCTAGTATAAAGCCTTCCCAGAAGAGTGGAGGCTGTTACTACAGCAAAATAGGGGCAAACTCATTGTTAGTACAACATTGGATGAATAGGTATGTATAAATGTTTGGACATATAGAGAATGTTTCTGCTACTGGTGCCACAGCAAGAGCAATTCTGGGACACTTACTGTAAATGCCGACTTTCCATCTTCCCAATTTTTGCTGGGAAGCTATCGATCATTGATGTAACAAGTCTTAGCCATCTTGAAGGGATTTTACTGACAATTGCCACTTGTTGTATGGACTAGTTACAAAAGAAGAAGGCAGAAAATTGGTCTTATTCATGTCCTTATTTGTTTTGTTTTTTTTTGCTGAACATGATTATTTTGCACTAGAAACGTGCTCCCAAACACCTTTCCTCAAGCTAATGCTATAGCCATATACCGTGTTTGTCCAGACTGTTCCATCACCTCGTATATCAAGGCTAGTCCTTTCAGAAAGTGGTCGTATGTTTAAATTGTGTACAGAAAGATATCTTCCAGTGCAGATCCTCTTTCAGTTTATGATTAAATTTTACCTGTGTTATGATAAACAGCCACATGCTTTCATAACCCTCTCTAATATGATGCTTTCATGGTTTGATAGCTTTGTATTATAATGTACACGTGTTTAACATGCATTAATACCGATCTCAACAAAGAGCTTCTGTATGACAGCATTCCAAGACAACGCAAACATCCTTTTCCTTAAACGATTTTTCTGTCTCCTTTTCAGTGTACTAATTCAGTGCTTTTCACTGAGGGCTAGTTTTCCGATACATCAGCGCAAAGCACATTATTTAAACGAAGGCACTGATGGTGCAGTCATGGCTTTGAATACCATCTCGCTTTTATCTGAGCTAAGAGCCCTGGGCAGACAAGAGGAAATGATAGGTAATGTCCATCACTCTCAATTACGCACATTAATTCTCTCCTATCTCTTATACTCTCTTTTGCCCATGTCTGCTTCATCAGTCTTTCTATGCCTGTTTCTCTTTCTTTTTCTCTCTCCGTCTCACTGTCTTTATACATACACTGCTAGGTGCAAGTCTAGGGACGCTTAGCTTTTAGAAATGTGTGTAATACCGGTAAGCATGTTTTCTTTGTCAGTTTGTAGCACCTTAACATTTTACGGAATTAACAGTTTATTTCGAGAAAAATAATATAACGTAAATATTTGTGTTCACACCTGCTGTGATGTCAAACCTTTCAAGCGTTTAAACCACATTTTAGTCAAAAGATTTTCAGTGTGTGCTTTCCACAAGAAACCGTCATCATTACTATTTATTTACTCTTCATACAAGACACTTGATGAACATGGAGTGTTACAAAATGTTCCCAAAGTGTTAATAAATGTGCTGTTTTGTGTTAGCAAAACATTTCACTTAATTAAGAAATCACCATGAAAACATGCAAATTTCTAAAGATAGGAAAGTATCCCCCCTTTTTGACTGGCAGTGTATATCTCTTTCTGTGTCTCTGTTTTTATCTGCCAGCCCCCTTTTCCCTTCCCTTTTTAAAATGTTTTCCATGTTTGCAGTGATCCGTGTGTCGCCAAAGGCTTTGTTTTTCATATTTAATCAAATGTGATTTGGGCATCAGCCTGCCGGGAGGCTGAGTGGAGAACGCGTGGCTGTGACTGCACCACCGTTTGTTTTGGACAGTGCTGCTATTCACAACAGCACTGCCTGAAAGAGGGTCAGCTCAGTACTGAACAACAGAGGGAAGAGGAGGAGAGGGGAGAAAAGGGGAATAAAGAGGAGGACAAATGAGGAGTAGGGAGAAAACAAGAGGACGAGGAGAATGAGGGAGTAGAGGGGAGAATAAAGAAAAAGAAAGGAGAATAAATCTGGGAAGGGAAGAAGAAAGGGAAAGAGGGGATGACAATGGAAGAGAGGAGAGGGGAAGGGAGGAGAGAGGAGAAGAACAAATGAGAGAGGAGAAATTATGAGGGAAAAAAGGGAGGAGAGAGGAGAAGACCAGTGAAAAAGGGAATAGAAGGAAGAGAAGAAGCGAGGGAAGAATAGGGGAGTAGATGGGGATAGAAAAGGAGAATAAAGAGGAGAACAAAGGAGGAGCAGGGAGAAGAGGAGAATGAGGGAGTAGAGGGGAGAATAAAGAAAAAGAGAAGAGAATAAATCTGGGAAGGGAAGAAGAAAGCAAGAGAGGGAATGACAATATAAGACAGGAGAGGGGAAGGGATGAGAGAGGAGAAGAACAAATGAGAGAGGAGAAAATGGGGAAAAAGGGAGGAGAGGCCAGAAGAAGTAAGAGAAGAAGTGAGGGAAAAATAAGGGAGTAGACAGGAGAAGAAAGGAGGAAAGGGGAAAATAAAGGAAGAGAGCGGAGAATAAGCACAGAAAATGGGAGGAGATGTAAGAACAGATGAGGAAAAAGGAGGAGAGAGGAGAAGATGGGAGGAGAGGGATGAAAAGGGAGCAGAGGGAAGTAAAGGGACAAAGCCTTGTTTGCCATCTCTGCCAGTCCCCCACAGAAGTTGAGTCTCAGTTCTCAGCTGAGGGAGCTTTAATCAAACGGGGGATGAAAGATGCAGAATTCCATTTGTAGTGCGAAACCAAAGGCTTTTAGGAAATCATTACTTCTGCATGCTCTGTCACGCTGCGAGGAGTTGCTCAGGACAGAAAACAGGCTCTGCTGTCGTTCAGAGGGAGCTTTACAGTAGAAGACTTTTCATAGTGTTCCAAGGTCACCATAAAAAGATGGTCACAAGCCAGCAATGAAGCGCGATTCATTTGGGGGGAAATTTCTTCTCAAGTACCTCCAGGTGCACATGTCAGATACAGACACGGCAAATATGGAGTCAATTTCAAACTTTCATCTCTAGATGTAGGGATTGATTACATTTCCAGTGTTCTGAGCCATAGCAGACCTAACTGTGATCAGCACAGGCCTGAAATCTCCAAAAGGATCACCACTGTAGACACAGACTTAGTAAAGCAGACATGATGGAAAATCAGCTTAAAAAAAATATGTAATGTTTACCAGGATTGTTTATACATACATCTGTGTTAGGCCTATAGTTTTAACTTATAACGACACACTTAAAAAGATGGTTCTTCAAGAGTTCTTTAGTAAAAGAAAATATTCTATACAGAACCATGAACAGTCAAAGAACCCTTTGCATGATTAACAGGTTCTTTGAATCATTAAATGGTTCTTTAGATTGATGAAGAATGTGCTGTAGATGAGGGTTCTTCTGTTATGACAAGCTTGACGTCGTAACAATAGGAGAACCCTTATTGGGGCTACACAGAACCTTATCATAATGTAAATGTTCTTTATTGGTTTAGGGGTTCTTCCTAGAACATTTACATTTTGTGGAGGTTGTCTAAAGAACCATTCACTGAGAGGTTTTTTAGGGAACAAAAGTGGCTCTTCGATGGCATTGCGCAAATAACCCTTTTTGACACCTTTGTTATTCCTTTATTTTTTGTGATAAATATCAGGTACTAAAATATGAGAGATCACCTTCCTCTTTTAAATACAGGCACAAATGAATACATGCTATACACTGCAAAAGTTTGTTCAAATTCAAATGTTTTGTTGGTTTTCTAAGTGAGAATAAGTACACATGTTCTACAGGCGATAAATACTGCATTTTTCTTCACAAGTTTTATTTATTTGCTGAGTTTAACTAAAATGAACTCTTAAGAACTGATGCCGTGGCATCCCATGCCAATATTGGAACTGACTAAGCTTTATTTATTATTGAAGTTGTCTGCTCAAGGACAAACAATATCATAATAGAATAATCTTTGTTGTGACCATTGTGTATCATCACTATTGGAATAAAACCAACATATTATTTGAAAACACCAGTTGGCCTTAATATTGTGTCAAAATTTTAGGATGAATGGACCAAAAGAAATTGTCCAAGATGCATCAGACTAAGATCTTTTTCCATTAGCTTCCATTAAAGTTACCTTAAAAAACAACGTTTTTGCCGTCTCCTGTAAACTTATCTTTTTTGGAGATACAAGGTTTTGTTCTGACAGCGATGATATTTGGATTAAACCGATTATGTATAATAGACTTTCAGCAGCAAATCTGTCATCATTTAATAAACATGGACAGTGATTCCTGTTGATGGGGATCTAATAATCTGTGAATATAGTCACAGAATTTGATAATATCAATGCAGTCCCAAAACATTAGCAGAAATGTGCCAAGAGAATTCGGCAGTTTATTTTTTAATCTTAAAAATTGTGAAATGATCGCTAAGATGTGATGTTGATCCAGAAACATTTGAAGGTTTGGACATAATTAATAGGCTATTGTGCTACACGGATTTAACAAATAATTTTATTAACCTGGAACAGAGATTTCAATGTTACAGTTTTTGTTTTCATTCCTCAAACCAGTTCAAGGTGAAGGTTAAGGTGAGGCATGTCATGGGCAGTAAAGTCACAAGGGAAATTTGAATGTTTTTCATATGGTGTGTTGGGATGTGTCCGGTGGCAAGTTTCTGGGTTCATTAATGTCACAAAGAAAAAGTTAAAATATATGAGCAATGCAAACATTCTTTTATATTACAATTACTGTGAATGTGTGTCTAACGAGTCTTCATTTATTAAGCTGTTGGCTTCATTTGAATAGTGCAACTCTTAAAAGCTAGGTTCATTGGCTGCTTTTTAATGTGGCAGAAAATGAGCCAACATCTGATCTACAAAGCAATGCCTAGAGAGCCAATTTCAGTCACGTACACAAATACACATGCATTCACATACACACCTCTTTATTGTCTTTATTAAAGAAATATAAATAGCAAGGCCCCTCGCTTGCACTGAGAAAAAAAGAAATTAAGGTGGCAGATCACTAGACGTCTTTATTAAGGCCTGTGTTTACACTCGGCTTCATTGGCCGTATAAATAAGCGCTGGAGCCTGTTTTACCGCTGCCTTATTGCATCCAGTGACTTGTAGGCCTATAACTCTAATTTACTGACGCTACTTACGCAGCTTAACCACGTATGGTGGAAGTTTCTAAAATTAACAGCCGTCTCGTGTTCGTGTGTGGAAAAGCTGTGAGCCCGTCGCCAGTTTCCACCACTGTTAAAACCGATGCTGTGCTACGCTAACAAAAGCACCCATTCAGTGCCAGTTCGCTAAATCAAAACGAAGCCAGCCGGTTATGGCGGTTATGAACTCAGTCTTCAAAGCGCTACCGGAATGACACGGTTGAGGAAGTGATGGTGATTCCATGTGTGTGAGTTAAGACTGCTTGTAAAGTGAGTGACCTCAGCCTAGACCTGAGTTCAGTGCGCTCGAGTTCTGCTCTGGTTATCGTTAGCGTTGTAATCCTCTAAGCAGCCTTTGCTGTGGCTTTAGTAGAAGTGTGTGCGTGTCTGAGCTTCTACTAAAGGTGCATTTTTGGAAAAGTGAGATGTACCAGCTAGAAATGTTGGTGATAACTTACCCATGCTGTGTGTTTTGTTTTGTTTTCAGGGATTTGGCAGTGAAAGGGTAGTAGGTGTAGGAGCTGCACTGGAAATGAAAGAAGAATTTGTTATTAAATGTCAGTCAACCTAAATTCCCATCCAGTTTGTCATTTGAACAGAGAGGTACCCCTTCACTTTTTGAACATGAAAGCTCCACCTTCTGTATCTGTGGAAATTTCTGCCATCCAGGGTAGCTCAGGCCTAACGGATGAAAATTAGCTCTAAGCTGACCCAGGCCCAGGTCCATTTTAAAGCAAAATAAAGCACTGAATTCAAATTTTAAGTTCATATTGTTGCTTGCTATGGCCCACTGAAACATCTGTTAATTTTCCACACCAATAAGGCGACACAAATCTACATCAGGCATTCTAAGAGAAGAAGCAAAGGAACATAGCGTAGATGAAATTAAGCAAGTTTTGAAAATTGCAACTACTTTAACTTCTCCTCTAAGTCTTTGGGTGCAAAGAGGCCAAGGTGAGTCTAGCCTGGGAGCAAAGTCATGCGGTAAAGTGAACTTGTCTCTGCGAGATGAGATCAGCTCAGTGTTAAAAGGAGTCAGCGAGGACATTTGTCAGCAGATATAGCTCAATCTTCTCTGATTTGACTGTGCAGCCCAGAGAGCATCTCTCTTCTGTTTTCTGGGCTAGTGTTCAGTCTGGCTGTGTGCTTTGGGGGTGGGAGGTATACCAGGACAAAAGTCAATACCTGTGTGATGTTGCTCAATGATATGGATTTTTTTCATATTAATAAGCTCCGCCCCCAGGACAAGCTAAACATGAACTTGAACAGTTAAAGTAACTGTTATAATTTAAACAAAAAGCATAGCACAATTTAAACATTTGTACAATTGTCAAGTCAATAGTCTCTATCTGGAGGAGGCTTGTAAACTAATCAGAAGAGGCATGGCCAGTAACTGGGTTTAAGGTTTAGGTTTAAATCCCAGGACCGAAGAGGTACTCCTAGATGTGCTTTTGTGCAAAGCCTTTCGCTGTCCCAGTGCTGTGCTGCTTCCAAACAAGCTGGCCATTATCTATATTACTTGACTATGTAACTTACAGACGTATGCAAATGTTTGGGCACCCCTGGTCAAATTATGTTTTGTTGTCCTTCTAAGGGTACGTTCACATTACCAGGTTGAAGTGGCACAAATCCGACTTTTTGCCCTAATGTGACTCCGATCTAGTGTTTTCAGGGCTGTGTGGACACGCAAATCTGATCTTTTCAAATCCGACCTGAGTCACTTTCATATGAGGTCCTAGATCGGATACATATCCGATTCGTGGCCATGTGACCTTAAAGTGAACATTCAAATTGGAATTAATGTGCTTTTTTTTTCCCACTGTGCGTGCCTCATCATTCAGCATTACCATGGCAGCAGCGCTGAACAGAAGTTAAAGCCTGTAAACGATGGAAAAGCAGCTCATCTCACCTTTTTCTCGTCTCACTAATGAACAGCTGAGAGATGTTCAGAGTTCTTACCGGTAGTTTGTTAGCTGATGATGCACGTGACGCACGCGATTCATTCACGTGACGTTACTGAGTAGGATATGCGCATGCGAGGCCGTTTCAGGACGCTCATTCGTTCACATTAATGACAGATTTGAACCACTTACTTAAATGAGTATGAACCGTCGTGTCAGAGAGATCGGATTTGAGCAAAAAATAGGATTTGAGAAATGAGGCTTGTAATCTGAACGTAGCTTAAGTGAAAGTAAGTACACATCCTCTACAGAGAGCACACTTCTGCACATTTTAAAACAACAAATATTGTTTATTTGCTGTATTTAACATAGGGGAGAAGAACATAAATTGTGGCCTTTGCAAAAGTTATAACACATTTTATATTTTATATTTTGTTCCAGTATAATAAACTCGGCAAAAATAAATAAACATTGTTTAATGAATTTTGCAGAAAAATGCCATGTTTACATGTAACATAGGGGCTGAGGCAGGTTGCAAGTGCGAAGTGACTTTATTAGGGGCATTCTGATACTCGTTCTCATAGCAGACAGGGGTCAACATATGTGATCCATACATACAAAATATGCAGATCCAATCTCGAAATCAGAGAGAAAAGCAAGAGTCAAAACCAGTGAAAATCAAACACAAGAAACAGGCTGAGAACTCAGGAAAGGCACACAACTAGCAGCACTTTGCAAACACACAATGAAAACACAGGGGTATTTGCAGCAGTCTTGATGTCTTGAAAATTGGACTTAGCTGCAGGTGTGTGGGAGAGGAGGAGAGTGGGCAGAGCCAGGGAGAGTCCAAGTCAGTCTCCCCAGAGGGGAGGAGACACGACATTACATTTGTTCCCTGTAGAGGATGCATTAACTTATTTTCACATGGAAAATCAACAGAACATGTAATTTGACGAAGGATGTTAACGTTTGTGTTTGACTCTAAATGTGTCTAAATGTGTTACCAACTTAATTTATTTACATTGTGGGAGCACATTATTACACTGCAATTGGGAGTAGGCTTTTCAAATAATTATATTATATTGCATTATATTATATTATATTATATTAGATTATATATTTTTTTTGTGTATCATAATATGATATTATTGTCAGAAAGTGGAAAACATTGTGGTATGAATTTGTGTTCATTTTGCCCATTTACAGTGCTCCTCAGTGTAGTAAAAGTGCTGCAGTTTGAAACTGGACACTAGACACTCTGCTGGCCTTAGTACAGTGCTGAAAGCTTCGACTGAGAGTTTGAGAGTTTGGGACCCTTTTATGGAGGATCAGCCACAATATGCTGCAGCTGGTCTGTGGTCATCTTCTTTAGCATGGGGAAGGAGAGAGAGAGAGACAGACACTGCTGTAAAGTCAGTGAGAATGGGACTGTGTGAAAGAGCTAGAGTGAGAAAGAGAAATGAGGGCAGGGGAGAGAGTCAAGGGGTGTGAAAAGAGAGAGAGACAGAGAGATGATGAATCACTTTTGTGTCTTAGCGTTGTGTCTGTTTCTCTCAGCCAGAACAAAAGAGGCCTTCAGCCATGTATGTGACGCAGTGTTGGGGTCTGTTTAGGTGAACGTGCCCTTATCCATTTGGGGAAACTCAGCATTATTTGCTTTATTTACAAAAAAAAAAGCTCCCACTTCAGTGCAGTGTGTGTGTGGGTGTGTTGCAGTCACATAGAGTTTGTAGAGCAAATACTAAGCAGACAGACTGTTTCTGCTATTTGCAGAGACAGAAATGAAGGCAAGAAGTGGACTCTCACAGCTATACGCCACTGAACTCTTATTGTTTTGACAGGAGGATTTCCACAGGGGACACTATCTCCACTCCATTATACACACCTGCTGGCCTTTCCAGAACTGCTTTTACATGGATTTTTTCCCAGCAATGCTAGTCTGTATCATTGTTTTTCTCCCTGTGCCCAAATGGCCATTTTTCTCTGATTGGTCTCTTCAGCGTGTGGCCCATTCATGTCGACAAGGCTGTGCAGGAGTGTGTTTGATGTCAGTGTGTTTGATTGACTTGCAGGAAGGCACTCCAGGAATAACCATTAAAGGCAACCCCGGAGTCTCTATACGCATATACGGTTCATTTCTTTTCCTGTATTGGATCGCTAGCTGTGTGTCTGTGATCATTGATTTGGAGAAAGAACCATCTCTCGCTCTTGTACACTCGAGACAATAATGATGAGCATATCGGCTCTTTTCAGTGAGTCAGATCAATTAGCTGATTCTTTCAGCTCCAGTTGGCTCTTCATCCCCCTAAAAATTTCCCCCAAATTAGCTACATTATTTATATATATATATATAATATATAAATATATATATATATATATATATATATATATATATATATATAATTTATGGGAAGGATTTTAGTCCAAGTGCCTTCACTAGATGAATTTCAATAGATGATGGATTACATAGAAAACAAAACCAGAGACAAACTAACACAAGATGTTTAGAGAATAATGAAGGAGTGGAGGCAGAATTTTCCTAGGAAACCCAGGAATGGGCTTCTGTAACAAAGAATCATGGTGAATTTTCAGCTACAGCATCATGATCTACAGATATGCCCAAAAGAGCCGGCTCAAAGAGCCCTACTATGAGACAGAGAATTGTGGCTTCTAAGATACGTGACTTTACCTAGATGAAGAGCACTCACCTGAATTTCAGAGATTCGAGCAGATGCTAATACATAGATATTTCTGCCATCTGATCTGTTCTTCCTATCTTTTAGTAACGTGACTTTACAGCCCTGTTGATGCATTTATTTGACATATAAAGAAAATGATCTAAAAAGCCCAAATATTTTTGTTTAACTTGTCATACAAACTGGCTTTTTGAGCAAGCAAAAGCACAAATAAGAATTTAGTCACACATCAGTAGTGTTTTGTCATTACTCTGATTAAATGTAACAGTAATTCCTAGCATTAGCACCTGCACTGTTAAAACAACAACAGTCTTTGCCTTTTAATCTGCACTTCTGCTTTAATGATGCTGATTGTCACTTTTGTTTTATATTAGTTATTTAAAGTTGATTTAAAAGGGACAGATACAAAGGCATAGAAAATGATACCGAATTGTCTGATGCCAAATCTCATAACATTTATAGTGATATGCTAGTTTACAGTGTTTATTCCTAGAGAGCCTTTAATAAAATACTACACCCTCAATGGGTAAGAAAAGCAAAATTGATCAATTTAAAAAAAAAAAAATTACACGTTTATTTTAAGATGTAAAGAACATGAAGACCACAAGAAGTCTAGCCAACAGTACGGAAATTTTTATGTTTGTGTCTAGGGCTGCTTGATAAATCATTTTTATTGTAGTAAATTACATTACCAGCCTAATGAGTATATTCACTGGGATTGAACCCTGCTCTCCAAGGTGAGGGACAAGTAACTTAACCATTCGGCTAAACAGTCAGTTACAAAACGCACACATGCACAGCTCAAAACTCCTCCATCCTGAATTATAATCCTGTAAAATCATATCACACAATAGGATTGTTCTTACACCCAGTATTATTGTTCTCACACCCAGTATTACCCATTTAATAACTAAACAAAAATATGTAGCTGTTCTTGTGTGCCTATAAAAAAAAAAGCCTTGTAGCCTTGTAGAAAGAGCTGTTGAGGTAATGCTGACTGTTTATCAGCCTTTCAGTGCACATAAAATGTCCTTGCATTTCTGATGTAAGTAGCTATTAGTATTTCATTTTATTTTATCGTGAATGGTGCTTTTTATAATTTTGTATTTTGCTGTTTGCTTAAAGGAGAGGTTAGTTAGACATCTGTTTACACATCCAAAAAAAAAAAGTCTGTGCTTGTGTCACATCCAATCAGAGGCACGGTATTTTAATAATAATTTAACTCTGGTCATTATGATATCCAACAGCTTTATCAAACATTGCATTTTATGTCAATATCTTACAAACCTATTGTGTGACAAACTGCCATTATGTGCACTGACAATTTTACTGTATATTGACTTGGAAATAGAGGCATAGAGTGAAAATGACAGAGAGAGAGAGACACAGACAGACAGACAGAGATTAAACCAAGGCTTCAAGTCTTTGTCTCATGCAGCACACCTGATTCCACTCATTCACTAATTATCAAGCTCCTCATTGTCTGACTGGTTCGTCAGGTGTGTAGAGTAGGGGGAATGTGCAGAACATGGGGTCACCGGGAACAGAAGCCCTGGATTAAACACTGGAGAGTGAGTGGAAACAAGACAGTCAGTTAAAGCAAACTCAAAGTACTCAAAGTGCAGTTGGTGAACACGTCTAAATCAGAGCCACTGTACTGGTTTCCAGGGAGACTTGTGTTTCTGCTGCTGTGCGATGTCTGAAAACATTGATTAGGGATGTTGCCTGTGGCTGTTGTAGAGGCACTGATAAACTACAAACACTCAAAGATGGTAGCTTGCCTCGCTGACTCCATAAGGTTTTAGTGTAAACACTGCCTGAGATTTCTAGATTGATGCTCACAGAGCTTTGTGTTTGTTTTAGTTCTGTTGAGACAGATGTGTCTTAATTAAACAGCAGTCTTAATTCTAGCTGGGTTCTGCTATAGTTCCCCAATCTGATATCATTTCTCAGTAGAGGAGAGTGTAGCAGATCTGATTGGTTGAATGCACCATTCATTATAAAAGGCTTAACTTACAGCAGTAAACTACACAGCTTCAAACAATGAACTGATCCTATGGATTCTCTTTTAATCGATGTTATTAATTTACACGTAATTATTTTTTCCAGTGGTAAATGATGGGAGTCATACCTGTTTTCGATCGGTCCAAACACTGTTAGCGCTGGAGCCGTATTGCAGTTAGGGTTTTCATTGTTTTGTCAGTAAATGTGGGCAGTCTTCCTATATGATAGGGATTACATTTCTTTTGCTTTTTTTTCATCAGCGGGTCCAACCGGTCAGAGACCACTTAGCAAAGTGGAGCGCTATGAGAACACAGAGCCATGGCTTCTCATTGGAGGACAGAAGAGACCAATCAGCCTCCTGCGAACAATGGTAAGTGCTGCTTGTTATTCTTCTCATTCTGTTGCACAATGACGACATACATTTGTGAAAATGTAGAATTTGCTCTTACGTGTTAAGAAAACAAATCAAGTGGATATTAATTGAATTTATCTATTTTTAAAATGTAAAGTATTAAAGAACATAATTATCCCAAGTGTTAAATCAGCCAAATTATTGAAGTCAACTAAGAGAATGAACTGTGTTTTTCCAAGTCTTATAGGAGTTCCACCTGCTAAGACACATATCCAATAAATGAAGTCTCTTTTACTCAGAATATGAAATATTCCCACATCACTGAACTATTATAAGTTAGAGGAGCTTTTTTTTAGATTTCATGTATTCGGATGAGATGTTTGAATTAATTTAACATATTGAAATTTAGTCTGTTGCCATTAGAAGCTGGTGAGATTGGCACAGTGTGTTACCATGTTCTGTATTGCTGAGTGTGGTGCTAAATTGTCTGGGCAATACAGTGGCCACTTTTACAGCATTTGTGATAAGATTTAATCAAATGAACATCCATAATCGGTCAGGATTCTCATTCAGCATCAACTAGAAATGTCTGTTCCTCCCTCATTTGTTGATCCGTTCTGTTATAATGTTTATGAGCCTTTGTGCTCATATTGACATCTATCTATTGACATCTTACAATATCAGTTTGATTTCTTACTCAACTTAGCAAGTCCTCTCTGTAGACATACAGTACACGCTTGAGTAAAAATCAGTTTCATAATTAATAATAATATTTTTATGGTTTTATAATAATTTCATAATTTAGCTTATCAGTCCCTGCCAGAAGATTTTCTGTTCAAAATCACATTTTCTCTAGTTTACCAACTGTGCCAGGAATGGACTGCCTACTGCCTCTCCAGCTGTGGTCCCATAGAGAGAGAGAAACAGAGAGAGATAGAGAAGTAGAGATAGAGAAACACTGGGAGAGAGAAAGAGAGAGAACTGAGAGAAAAACAATCGAGAAAGAAACATAGAGAGATAGAGAAATATAGAGAGAGAAATAGAGAGAGAGAAACACAGAGAGATAGAAACAGTGAGAGCGAGAGAGAGAAAAAAAAAACAGAGAAAGAGAGAGAGAGAAAGAAACCAAGAGAAAAAGTGGGAATGGCAGAAATCTCTGTTTGCAGTTCAGGTTTTTCCAGTGTGCTTGGAGCGGCTGAGATGGAGCGCATTCTGCCAGCCAAACTCAAAACACGGCCTAGGGTTTCCCTGCACTATTACAGACCCAATTCAGGACCTTATTTCTTTTTCTTGTGCAGATTAGAAAGGTATGTGTTCTACCCTGAGAATTTTACATTAAAGCATGAAGTGGAGTTCACTCTCTCGACTGATGGGGCTTCATGTGAGAAAACTAAGAAGGACGTTTTAGTGGAAATGCAATTTGTTTCTCTCTGTCTTTAATGAAAAACATTTCTAAGCCAATTTAGGGACTAAAGGCTCATACGGATGAAAGTGTCTGCTGTTGTTCTGTGAATTAGCAAGCTCTATGGGGACACGGAGGCCATAGTTGCAGTTAATTATAGTCATGTTTTGTGCCACAGTAAACATTTCAGCTGTTGCAGATATGCTGATCTAAGGCATTTATTATTGTCTACCTCCTATGTGTTGTTTTCATAGCAGAGTCAATAAAACAGTTTCACAGGGCAGCTTCACATGTATACTGCCTTAAGCAATAAGTGCGGAAAGGAAGGTGAGACCACCCAGATCTCTTACTCTCTCTGTCTCTATTTGTATGTCAAAGTCTCACTGACCTACGGAAATGAATAGGGAGTCAAATGTATCAAGCGTAAAGGGGCAACATGTAAAATCAACCAAGTAACTAAAATCTTTTGTCTACCGTTATTGTTTATCATGTTTATCATTGTCAGTGAATGTTTGGGCATGAATGACTGAACTATCCCATCATTGCTGTGTTAATGCTGTTTGCAGCATAAAAAACACTAGCCCAATAGTCACAGTTTGGTATGAGAGCCAGGCTCCCTGGGAGAAAAACAGATAAATCAGTGTAACATGTTGGCTAATGCTTCCCGTTGAGTATTTACAGTATGTCAGTTGAGAAGACCATATAGGACTAAATTAGTCCTATAAGGTTCTTAAGTTCTTAAGTTGTTAGAAATATTACTATTACACAAAAGCCTCCAACCTTAAATATAACATTTAATTCTCTCTGTATTTAATTTGTCCATGCTTTACTTTTGTGCACCCTATTGCTACTTTAAGGCCCAATCCCATTTCAGCCCTTGCCCCACCACTTAGCCCTTAGCCCTCTGTTTTGCACATTCACGTCTAGGGATAGGGTGTCCTGATATTTGTTGAGATAGAGGAGTAGGGCAAAGTGTTAGGGCTACATGGCCCTCCAAACATAGGTTTTTCAAGGCCACACTCCAAACGGAAAACTGGCAAGATGGCTGCCTAAGTGACCAAAGAAACCCAGAAATATAAGTATTTTCTCTGTTAAAAATTACATTAAAAATAAACCATTGTATGATCTTCGTTTAATGTCATTTCAATGTATTATGGTCCTTTTATTCATAAGAAGTATAAAAATTGCTAGTAGTACACTGACTTCTCAGTAGCTAGCTAGCTAAATTTCCTGTTCCACCTTAAATGGTGCAGCAGTTACATTCTGGAGTCAGAACTGCTGCTCCATGTAAGGTGGAACAGGAAAATTAGAACAAGAAGCTGGCGATTAGCAGACTTCAGCTTCATATCACTGAAAAAGTAGGGGTGGCGATAATAAATCCCCCCTCCTTGAAGACAAATGATTCCCTAAAATACCTAAAGCCCAGCAGTGAGGTTGTTGAACTTTACCCTCCTCTGCTGTCACTGCAGACTGGCAGGGTCACCCACAGAGCAGCGCTAGTAGCCTGTTAATGAAGTAATGTTCTTCTTTATTTGAGGGTCCCATTTTGTAGGGGAAGATTTCAACCACTACCCCTTGTAACTCAGTTCCAAGGGGCAAGGTGACCCTCGAAAACAAAGGGTAGGGGTTGAATAAGAAATGGGATTGGGCCTAACTCTTCCAACCTTCAAAGTTATCAGAGGTGTTCCCCTTAAAAGAGAAGCTAACATTCACACTAGCAACCACCCAAAATCACCTTGGCTGCATTGCAAATTACTTTCTCATGTGCATCTACGATGGCTAAAGGAGATATTATGGGGAGATAAGATAAATGATAATGCACTTGCCAAAGGAATGGGAAAGTCAAAGGAAAGTAAGTGACAAAGCAGGAGATTCTAAAACTGGAGTTCAAAAAATAATTAAATACACAGAGAAAATGGGACTTCTAACAACCGTGCAAGACCTGGTAGACTACCAAAACTGTTACCACCAGATAAACAATATTTAACACTTTAAGGAGAAAATTAGTCTCCACTCAAGGATGTGTAGCTGTTAAATAGCCATTACTGAGAAAGGGACATAGACAAAAAAAGAAGAGAATTTGTGCTAATACACAGGAACTGGACATCTTGGAGTAAGTGGAGTACGATTTTATGGACTGATTAGTCTAAATTTGTAAATGGGTTTATTTGTAAGCAGAAAATGCAGCCAACTATACTAAGACTGAACCCAAAACAATGGAAGCTGGAATGAAGGCAAAAATCACACAAGACTCACACAAAAAATGATATAATGTTTAGTTGTTAAGGCTTTCATGTAATATACTGTAATACAGGCCAGTCTTCAGTCATGTCAACCAATCCACCAATAGATTGCAGTCTCAATATGTAGCAAGATAATTGCAATGCTGCTATTCTATCAGCACTGTGCAGCCCTAAGGCGCACTGCTAATGTCCACACTGAATGACGGATTATTGTTGATGTAAGAAAGAGACAATTTCTTGCTTGGTTTTGTTATTACACAGCTGGATTAAATCCTCGCAAACAGAAACCCAGCAGCAGTCTGACTGAGAAACTGTGGAGTGGATTAATGTCAGAGAGAGAATTGAAACATAAAGCTAATCCTGTGAGCCAACAGCTTGAGGACATTAGATGAGATTATATAAAACAAGTCAAACAGACTCTTTATCCCAAACAAAGCCTGCTTAATGCAGAAAATGCACTCCGTTCCTCTCTGTTTGCCGTATCACATGGATTTTTATTAAGTACAGTAACTCTATTAACACCCAGTCTTTGACAAATATATAAACAGCTGTCGAATTACTCATCAGGCTCTATTTGACAGGATTATTTGTCAGGAAATGTTTGTTTCTGGTGATTAACAGTGCAGCCACAGCAATATGTTTACTGAAAAAACTGCACTGCCCAGAAGTGAAGTTTGACACTATAGCATAGTGTTATTTTGAGCAGCTTGAGTTCTGAGCGCTGTTCGTTCTAATGGATATATACGCCCAGTTCTCTTATGGCTGACATTGCTCAGATATTGTGTATTAGTAAACCTTCATTGAAACTGTCAGACTTTTTTCAGAGTCAGACCAAGGATTGGAGAGAGTGTCATGCCACAGGTGCATTTAATTATGCCATCAACCAATCAGCATCTGCATTTTTAAGTGGCAATTAACCAGTTGTGAGTTTTACAAGTTGGGTAATTAATGTATTTGGTTTGCAAATGATGCTAAAATTAGAGAAACACCATGGATCTAATGAGATGGCTCCATTTCTACACAGCAACATCACTCTTCTTGTCAAACCCTTCACTTTTATACTCTTAGAGATGAACTTTGTGTGCTGTCTTGTTTTCTGTCACCATAAAAAAGACACACTAGGCTTCCTTTATTGTTGCATGCATGTTGCATGTCGAGTGAGCTTAAGAGCTCATTGAGAGCACAGTTCAGACTGGTAAGTGCTTATTGTTGTTTAGTTTTAATCAGAGTAATGATGAAACACAGATGATGTGCGACATATTCATATCCATGTGTTTTCTTGTTCAGAAAGGCAGTTTGTGACATAAACTAATTCACATTCTACATCAAGTTCTTTACATATCAAAGTAAATGCAGTAGCAGCTTCGAGAAATCACGTGACTGATGGAGAGGAGCAGATTAAATGGCAGAAACAGACACTTTTTTGCGTTGACACTAAGGGGCTAACTCGAGGGTCGGCAACGTGCAGCTTTTTTACTGCCCTGTTGCGGCTCCACAGCAGAACTATATTTTTAGGTAAAATAAAATAATTCTCCTTGCAGTAAAATAAAGCTCTGCTGATCATTCCAACATGGTTTTAACAATAAATGGTCTTAAATGCTGGAATTCTTGTAGCCTATATCTGCTAATTTACCAACCTTTAACCATGAAGATTGGCACACAGACTGCTGGTCACCACAGCAAAGCAGACAACAATCTCACCTAGCTAGTAGCTAACAAAACGGCAAAGAGAAGGATTTAAGATGAATGTCGATCATTTGGAGACAAATGGACTTATTTGCATTCATAATCACTACAGCTGGTTTCCTGATACATTTAATCTTTTACGAGAAACTGACAAACACTAAAAAGTCACGAAGCTAAAGTCGCCTCCTCATTCACCAGCTTCTTGTTCGAATTGTCCCGTTCCACCTTAAATGGTGCAGCAGTTCTATTCTGGCGCCTCATGCACCATTTAAGGTGGAACGAAACAATTTGAACAAGAAGCTGGAGAATGCGAAGCTGACTTCAGCCTCGTAAAAAGTCGAACATTGAGAGGCGTTTTTACTAGAAACTGTTCTACTTTTGCGAAAAAAGGTTCCTGCCAGAGATGTGAGAAAAGCAGCTGAGTTAAACCTTAAAGCATGCATTTTTGTTTATATTATATTTTTATCCTGTACTAATGCATTGGCACATACTGAGACGTATTGGTAAAATAGACATCAACTGTTTTGGCTCCCAAGGTGGTTTGATTTTTGTTGAAAGGACAGAAGGCTCTTCTTAACACTTGTCAGAATAGCTGGAACACATTTGGCATAGGACCGTTAGTGCCAATGCTGGCATGACAAAATGGATCAGCATGTGGACCAGAGACTTTCTGTGCACTACTGTGTTCTTATCACTGTATTAAAGAAGCTTAATAAAATTGCTGCTTTTATTGCTACACCAGGATGGTCTCTCAGTTTAGTGTGTGCATATATTCAGAACAGAATAATTATTGTACAAAGGCATATTACTAATTTGTTTCATCAGAGTAACAAAAGGTGTTTGAAGTGTGAAGTATATTGTTGTTCCTGTCCTTTGTTTGCGTGGTCAGAATGATGTTAGATCTTTTCACATCAAAGTGAATATGGCAACAGCACTGACAAATCATGTTTTGAAAAGAGAGGAATAAATTAAAAGGCCAAAATAGATGCTTTTGCCTTTCACAAGAAACAAACAAGCAAACAGACAAAAAAACGAGAGAAAAGAGATAAAGAGAAAGAGATTTAGTCAAATTTTGGCCTCTCTTTCTCTGGTTTTAGGGCCATCCCGCGTTGCTGAAGCTCCTGATTGAGGCGGAAAGCGAACAGCTGCTGCTCATTCTGCAGAAAAATGAGTAAGTGTCCTTCTCTCTCTCACTCTCTCTCTCTCTCTCTCTCTCTCTCTCTCCCTCCACTAGCTATAAGAGGAGCTTTTTCTGGAATATAAATTGGTGACAGATGCATGTGTTGCTTGTCTCTGTGCCCGGGTTTGGGTCAAGCTTGTCCTCTAACAGCTACTACAGAAAAAACATGCTCCTCTTCACACTACCTACACTGACAGAGGTTCATCATTCTGTTTAGTCTTCTGGAACAAAACCTCATAAAATGAAGGTCTACAATATATCATAGGCTGATGAAAACAGACTTTGCCCTTGATATCACTGCTCTGTATTGAAAGCTCTTAGGTGGAGGTGGAGAGTGAGAGATACTGTATGTACGTGCGTGTGGTTAAAGCATCTATATCTAAACACATCAGCTACGGAGCGGATGGAGATTGTATGCCCAAGGTGGATGTCCACGCTTAACATGAATTTTAGTGCTTGTGATTCGTATGTTCATTTCATCCTTACTGCAAATTGAGGTTTCCCAGAACCCTACAGCAGTCTCTCAGCTGTGTCCTTGATCCTCTACACCATCTGCTGTCCGTGTTTGAGAGGGATTTTCATAATGGAAGCTGCACGATCTTCAGTGCAAGCTAATATTCTGAGACGCTCAAAAGCCTAGTCCTTCCCACTCAATGCTTTCCGATCTCTTGACCTGAAAAAAGATACCTCTACTCATGCCCTGTCTTTGTCCTCTCTTGAATCTTTATCTTGCACACAGGACATTTCTGGGAAGCTGTTGACCCTCCTACTCTCTGGTCGTGTCTCTCCTGAACACGTCTCCAGAAGTGTGATAATGCTTAAATAGCTGATGTGGAGTAAATGCTAAACAGGACCAGTTAACATGATTTCATATTCACAGTGCTAACCGCTTTATATTAGAACGTTAATAAAAATAGTTAACCATTCAAAAGTTGCAATTGTCATAAAAGCATGTTGTAATTTTCTATTATTTCTCACTCACAGCTCATTGAACCTTGTAGCTACAATGTAGTGTTGCTCAGTTGACCAGTCCAGTCAGGCTGCCCAGGCACCTTTGTATCTGCAGTGTAGCCCTACTCAAGCTGCCAGCCCAGGTAGCCTTGTAACTGTGGTGTAGCATCACTCAAGTGTCCAGGCAGCTTTGTAGCTGTGGTGTAGCTTCACTCAAGTGTCCAGGCAGCTTTATAGCTGTGGTGTAGTGTCACTCAAGTGGCCAGGCAGCCTTGTAGTTGTGACATAGCGTTGCTTGACCAGCCCAGGCAGCCTCATAGCTGTCTAGATGAATCAAAAGGGTGAACTCTCAATCAATACCACATTTGTGTTTGTAAGTAGCAGAAGAGTTATTTTATTTCGATTTTGAATTTGATGAAAAGTTATTGTTTGTCTGTTTCTTTTTGTAAAGATGAGCAAAAAATAAAAAAGGTCAAATGTTCAGAGTCAAACCTGCACCTGAACATAAATGATATTAGTAGTGTAATTAATGGTATAATTAGTTGTGTAATTATATAATTACATTTACATCGTATTGCAAAATGACAGTAATAACTCTTGACTTCTAAAGGTTAAACATGAGCAAGTTTTACATTGTAATTTCATTAACTGATGGCTGAAAAAGCTGTAACAATCATAATTGAGGGAGGCTGAAGATATCAATTGTTTTCTCTGGAAATGAAGAGTGATATTCTAATGAGTTTCTTTAACTGTTTGATTTTTGTTGCCTAGGCAATATTCATTATCTTTGCCCATGATTCAGCTGGCTTCATTAGTCATCTTTGAACAGGTCTGGGTCAAGCAAAATGGCCAGGACCCAAAAGCAAATGAAAATTCTCAAAAATTGCCAACCAGGCAGTGGCCCAGCTGAAATCTGTCTAGAAGAGGCAAGGTCAGGACCTGACTCAGTGCAGCTTTTCAACTCATACTGATTTGAAAAACAAGAGGATTCAGGCTTTGCTGTAACTCTTTGTGACTATGGTAGATGGTAGAGAAACAGCAGGAGAATGGTGGATTTGCTCAGGCCTAAAGAGGCCGGGTTGGTGCCAGCTCTCGATAGAACCATCTCTAAAAGCATCTGAACATTAACACCGGCAGATTCAAGCCTGGGGCTCTGGAAAGGGCAAAACAGAACCTAATTACAGTATCTGCTGCACATGAAACTGAACATGGTGTGTGTGAGGACAGTTGGATGCTTGTGAAGCTCATTTGCTGCAGAGTGTGTAATTTGCTGAGCGGTCAGAGAGACCTCAAGCAAGAGCGTTGAAAAAAGTGTTGGACTGGGTAATGAGATCAAACCTGGGTCATTATTGGAGTTCAAGAAGTGGAACTGAAAACTCCCCCATTTAGTCATGTGAAATTACTTTTGACAGAGAATAATGAGAAACTGCCCTAACAATTTGAAGTGTGTCCTGTTACTCATTAGGCTGTTAAGGAAGAAAAATGTCTTCAAATGTCAGTCAGAGGAGTTGAGTAGTACTAGGATGGTGTGGATCCATTTTTTTTTAACTTGACCAGCACTGGAGTTAGTAATTTAAAACTGCTCTACTAACTTTCATGGAGGCCTACATCTACAAAACTATGTTTAGGACATTTTTGAAGAGATTTCTTTTTACACCAATGTGACAGCCTCAAATACACACAGTCATTCACCCCAGTAATTCACTCCTCAGAATTATTAATGAAGCATAAGGACAGTTTGTAGACAGTTATCACATACCTGAGTGTATAACTCTGCCTGGCTTATTATTAGTTCTTATTGTCTTTAATAGCATTTAGTAATCTATTATTAAGTGGCCTTAACAAAGCCAACTTACAGTTCTTCATTGTTTTATAGTATGTTTTTTATGCCCTTTTTTATAGGTTGCAGATTTCAGCTAGAACCATGAAACTTTGCGGGATCATAGAGGCTATACGAGAATAATGTGCTTGTGATTTTGGGACTAATTGCACCTATGATTTTTATACAGCATTTGTTCCAACATATTTTTTTTCCCGTAGGAAATGAATGGCAGAATGCTAAAAAAAAATCATGTCTCAAAAGACATTTTTCACACTAGCCTTTCATAGACATTAGATACAGACTGACTAGAACAGTGTCTTAGCAACATCTTAGCAACCACCTGGGATACCATAACAACAGCCTAACAGCGCCTTAGCAACCACCTGGACCACGATAGCAATGACCAACAAACACCTTAGGAACCACCTGGAACACCAAAGCAAAGGCCTACCAACACCTTAGCAACCACCTGGGATTCCATAGCAATGGACGAGGAACATCTTAGCCACTGCCTTGGATAACATAGCTACACCTTAGTAACCACCTAAGATTTCATAGCAACAGCATAGTCAAACCAACTTAAAGTTTGTTCACAAACGGTTCTCTTCTATTGTTTAGCTGACTGTGATTTGAAAGTCTGTAGTCGTATGAGTATTTGCGAGTGATTTGCAGACATAATCGTTGAACATTGCATTTTTCCTACATCGCTGTTGTTCCTAAGCCTATATTAACTGTTTCATCAGATACTGAGAAAAGGATTGAACCTCTCAAATAAAAGTTCTCAATTATGGCTAGGCTGATTGCATATTACTTGAACATAGCACTGTCAACTATTAGTTAAGGCTGCTAACTAGGCTAACTTAGAAACTGATCATTTTGTAGTTATACCTAAACTTTAGCCTCAAAGCTCTCAAGCAGTATGTATGGAATATTTGTTATTTTTTTAAAGATTCTAGAGGCTTTGCAGTTAGTTAGTTCATGTTGTGGGCACAAAAATGACTGTGCAAAACTGTACTGTCATCCAACCCAGTGATTTTTATCGCTGGACTTTTGACCCACTGCCCTGCACAATTTGCTGCTTTCCTTGCTCTGCAAGTCATGTTTTATCTGAACTAATTACCGAGCACTTCCTGCAGAGAAGACTGGAGTGGAAATTTATCGCTCTAAGAAATCAATTGAAGGCTCAAGCGTAAATGTAGCCGAAGATTAATTAAATAACTAAGGCTGACCATACATTGTGCTGGTTGTAAGTGTAGTGGTTTCTCTGACACTGTGGAGGGAGAACCCACAGCTGAGGTGAAAAGGAACTGTCTGAGTGTCTTGGCAGCCAGCCCCGCTCAGCCTGATCAACACCAGTTGTTCAAACATGACTAAACCCTGGAGAAAGAGGTGGGAAAAAAGAGCAATTGTCAAATGAAATTATAAAAATTGAAAGCACAGATTTGTTTTTGTACCTCTCCAATTTCAACCCAGCAACAATCCTGGTAACATAAACACAGTTTTTCCTCCTGCAGCTCAAAACAATGTGGGAGGTGAGGGACGCGACGCCAGTGTGGGTCAAACCGTTTTTTTGCTGTTTATGACTGAAGGACACTGAGACAGCGCTGTTCTTGTCTTTGTACGTTAGAGTGCCAGATCATCCATCTCTAACACAGGCTCCATTAATTCTCAGTCCCTTGTGGTGTCTATATACCTTGAAATCTTACATTTTGTTTCATTATTTCTCACTCACAGCTCAGTGGGGAAAAAAAAAACTCATAGCTGACTTAGGTTTAGAAAATAGAAATGGAAAAATGTTGGAACTAGTTACTAATATGTAGTTACATTTAATAACGATGTAATATAAAACAATAATAATAAAACAAAACAATAATAATAAAAGCAAGCTGTATGTAGTGAAGAGCATTGTGTTTCTCCATATCCCAGTGCAATGTAATTCTAGTACAGGGATGCCCAGTCTGGGTCCTGGAGATCCAACCCTAGTCTAACATACCTGATCCAGGTAATGAAGGCTTCCAGTGGCATCTGACTACTAGAGCCAGGTGTGTTAGATCTGAACTCTTCAGGGTGGTAGATCTCCAGGACCAGGATTGAGCACCCCTGGTCTAGAACCTCTGTTGTGTGACTGTTAGCATAAGCTGTAAGAAAGGCCTTTATAGCCAGAATGTATGGAGGGTTTTTGTGTGAACATATTGCTATTGTCGGCACTTGGAAAAAAAGTCTGGTTCCATTCACTTACATTAAAAGTAAAGTAGGTTTTTTCTTCTCTTGCAAAGTTACCATTTTGGAGACGTGGTTTTGTTTCGACAACAGCGATACACTATGTGTCTAATGTATCCAGACACTCCTTCAAATTAGGGAGTTCGACAAAGATGCAGCCATTGCAGTCACAGGTGTTACAATACACAAACATAGCCATGTGATCTCCATAGAAAGCAGAAAGCACTGCCAATAGAATAGGAACTATGAAGTAGCTATACATGAGCCTCAGGTCACCATGCCCAATGCCAAGTGAAAGCTAGAGCGGTACAAAGCCCTCCGGCATTGGGCAGTGGAGCAGTCAAACTGCATTCTCTGGAGTGATAGAGCCCCAAACAGTATCTCTGGGATGAGGTGGAGTAATGATTGTGACCCAGAACTAATCTAATAGAAAATAGAACAAAGCCAGTAAACTATAAATCTGCAGCAGCCCTGCACCAGTCCAGCACACACAGTCAACAGATTAACTTTTGTTATGCATACAGTTTAGTCTACAGCACTGGTGTAGTATGAGTTTGCGTTGCCGTGACAGCGAGTCCGAGATCATTTTTAGAATTTCATTAACTGCAGATGTTTTAGTGAGTTCAGTTAAAAAAGTTATCATGCACAGGATAAGGGGGGAAAAAACAGAAAGGGAGGTGATTCAGGGCCGTTCCCATAGCAACACCGGTCCCTGTTGGGAGAAAGTGTGCACGGTCACAGAGGGGGGAGAAAGAGATAGAGGAAGAGAGAGAGATGCTGAGAGGAACAGATATAGACAGACAGATCAAGACAGGAGGGAGGGACGGGGCGACAGCGCTTACGTAAGGTCCACCCCCTCGGCCGCGGCGGACGGGGAAGGCATGTTATTATCAAAGTGAAGTGACAGTCAGGGACGTGTGTGTGAGTGGAGGTCTAGCTCACCCACTGTTCAGCACCTTCTACTGCTATCAACCTCCCTACTTTACCGGAGAGAGAGAGAGAGAGAGGGAGGGAGAGAGATCTCATTATTTCCCTTGAAGTATAGGGCCCCAGTGCAGGGCTCTGAGTTTACTTTTTAGGTACTAGCATCGGTACTGTCAGGCGAAAAACTTGAGTAACACACACAGAGAAGTCCACTGAAAAAAATAAATTTCCTTCCTAAAAATTTCAGTGCAGACATTTGAGAAAATAGGAATGTAGGTTTAATCAAACCTGGGAAAAGTTTTAGCCACTCCAAGATGCAGCAGGTTTTGGTGTCAGGGAAGAAGGCTTGAGCGATGGAGCTGCTCCTTCAAATGAACCAGCAATTTCAAGTTCTTGGTGAATTTCTTCTTCATTGCCATTTGTTGTTACTAAAAAGACATTCATTGGGATTTTAAGTGTGGCGCTCACTCACATAACATAAGATAGTAGGTAGAATACAAGCTAGAATAAATAAGAATAATTAGAATAGAATAATATTGACACTATTGACAATATTGACACATTCACATACAAACCTGTGGTTAGAAGCACATCCACAAAATTGGCAACTGATCAACTGTGCAGGTATTAAATGTACACAGCACTGGAATAAAACTGTTACATAGTCTTGAAATGTTACATGTTCTATATTTAATGGATACAATACTGTGCAAAAACACTATGAAACATTAGAATAAATACAACAAACATAATACAGTAAAATGTAACTACAGTGTAACTTTTTTAAAAGGTTACTGATATGTGGGGTAGAAGAACACAGGTTTGGATCCTGATTTGTTACTGAGAGTCTGTTTAGTATTTATTTCATTTAAAAAGGATCACTCAAAACAAAGTGTCACCAAATTATAACCTAGATGACATCTTATGAGATATCATGTGGTAGCTTTAATTTGAAGTGGACAGAAAGGGGAGGTGACATGGAGAGAATTCTGTCTGTTGTTTTATGCAGATGACATCCGCTTATCCTCCTGAAATCAACCCCTGTCCTTGCAAATGCTCCCTGTCAGTATACAGAGATTCTGTGTTGGGAAGGGCAACATTAATAATCTTCCATGCTGCAGATATGATCCACTTAAATAGGTTTAAGTGGACATCACTGAATTTTGTGAATGGATTGTCTATAGAAATTCCTCGAAATGGTTACAGTCGTACCCTTTTTCTTTAATATGCTCAAAAATACACTAGAGGTAAAACTAAAGCTAACATCAGAGCTAGTTAATGCAGTGTTAGATGGTGAGAGGGAACTCTATGCATGGGCTTTTAGCCATCTTCAGTTATAGCAATTTAAAGGAGTGCCTTAATATTTAACTTTGTGCAGAATGGTTTTTAAATCATTAATATTTTTCTTTGCACAGATTTTTATTTTTGTGTATCAAAAAGCTGCCACACTGTACAGCTCTGCCCCAGTGGACTGTCAGCAGAGCAGAGAGAGTGTGAGAGAGATGGCCTAGTGCAAGGGTGAGATATAAGGCAAAAAGTTAAAAGTCAAATGGTTGTTGGAGGTTGACTGCTTGGAAGTGTCACTGGATGTGAAACAGAGATAGATAACATAAGCCAGAGCGAGTGAGAATCATACTGGGAACAGGACAGATAAGCTACTTTCAGAATGTCTTCTACAGTCACGCTGTAATGCAGACCGTCAAATATCAGAAGAGTGTGTGTATGTGTGATTGTGTGTGTGTTGTTGGGGGGGTGGGGTGTAAGTCCTGGAGTTAGAGATATGTATATTTGAGAAAGAAGATATGGATATCTGGAAAGTGTCTGTGCTTATCTCTGTGGTTGTGAATTGCTGAGGCAGTGAAGTTGAGCTGAGTTGAGTGTGCTTTTGTCAGTGGGTCAGAATATATTCATTCAGCATCATTAACCTGCTAACTAATAAGTAATACAGCCCTGCTTGCCCTGATAAAGTCTTCTCCACTCCTCCATCCTGGAGCATTTACTACTGAGAGAGATTTGGGGGGGGAGGGGGCAAACACATGGTGCTTCATTAGGGTGAATAGAGTAGCCTTGTAAACTAGGCCTCCTCAATCATCCTTTTAACAGCCTCCTTCAGCCTGTGTTTTTTTCAGACGCAGCTCTGCTTTTTTGGATTCCAATTATTTCCCAGCTTACAGCGGTAATTAATTTGGCAGTCTGGCTTTCCGACATTTCTAATTAATTAGATGGACCTGTTAACACTGAGTTCCCTTAGAAAGAACCCCTCTACCTCCAGGATGTGTCTGTGTGTGTGTCTGTGTGAAATACTGTCCTTCTCTTTGGTGTCTTCATCAACACTTATTTGCTGCCACATCTGGCACATCCATTCAGTCATTTCCACTTATTTCAAGCCTCACCTCTCTCACTCTTCTCTTCTCTTCTCTTCTCTTCTCTTCTCGCTCTCTTTGTCTTTTCTCTTCACCATTTTTTCTCCCCGTCTCTTCTCCTCTCTTCTGTCTCTCTCTTATAGTATACTCTCCTGTTCTCTCCAGCTTTGAGCCCTAGCCTTGTTGAATCTATCCTCCAGATGGGGCCCAGAACCCCAGGGGCCGCCTGTTAAACACATCTATCAGCTCCAGCCACAGAACCAGTAGTCCAGGACGGGTCGCAGAAAGCTGTGTATCACCTTGGCAGCAGGACAGATTTCCTGTGTGGGCCTGGCCTGCGTTAACTGTTAGCACTACAATATCAGCCTGTGGGTCAATGTTAGCTTTTACAGCCCTGCTGTAGGCCTATAGCTGGGGATTAAGTGTGCCAGCAGTGTCTGCCAGTTGATTAGCTAATGTTAGCCATTACTATTGTCCTGTCTGACCTGTGCCAGTGTTGTATTTGAAGACCATAAATTAGACCAGTTCTTTACTAACGGCTTCTGCATTGTTTTTATTGATTACCATTACACTAACAGTCATTTGCCTGTAGCCTGCTTAGTGCTACGCTGGCAATGGATTCCACTCCTAGAAAAGCAAAATCCTAGAGGTTTTTAAAGCTCTGTGTCTCCTGTACAAACCGAACAATTTCAACGCCAATTTGAAATATAGATCTTTGAAATCTTTTCTCGCACAGCTCATTCGAGTTTCCTGGGAAACTGCCAGAAATCTTCTGTGATCAATATATACAAGCTCTCTGACTTTTGTATTGTTTCATGAGAGTCAGTGATATGATTTTATTCATGTTACAGAAACGAATAAGTTCCAAGGGTGCAGGAAACATGACCCCCTCACTCTCACGGTCAAGTGATTCTGTCCCCTGCTGCACTTTTCTCACATGGCACATATCCTGAATTGAACTTGTGAGTGGCAGTCACAAATTACTGAGAAAAAAACATCTATTTAAGATAAATAGCATTTTTTAAAGGTATTTTTTTACTTTGGACTGATTGAGCAGTGACCCAGCCAGTCACAATTAAACAGAGTGGGACAAATCAGATCAAATACACTGCACAAAGTCAGTTGGAGTTTGAGAGAGTGGATTTATTGGCTTGCAGATTTGGCTTGACAAAATAGGTAGGAACACTGACTACGTTCTAGGATAAAAAACATATCGCTGTTGTCGGAAGAAAACCTTGTATCTCCAAAATGGTAACTTTACAGGAGAAGGAAAAGACATACTTTACTGTGCATGTAAGTCTATGGAACCAGACATTGTTCCAAGTCATTTTGGGCCATTTCTTTTAGTCCATTCATCGTGAAATTTACATGTAATGTAAAGGACAACAGACATTTTCAAATTATGTCAAAAACTGAAAAATGTGAGATACGAGGTTTTCTTCCGACAGCGGCGATATAGCAAATAATATTAACTCAGGAAAAACCTTTTTCTTGCTGTTTCTTGTTGTTAATATAAATGTTCAGTCAGAGATGCATCGGCTTCTAATTTTGAACCATCGCTGTAGGTTTGCCTTCTTGAAGCAGATAGCACAGCTAGATAGCTACATAGCTAAAAAGTTTGAAAGGTTCATTTTGGACTATCACTGTATGTTTGTGTGCTGCTTAACTATAACTTCAGTAGTAGAATGTGTTCATATATTGCTACTCCAAGCACGCTTGAATTTTCTGGAGGGCTTGCTTGACTGCGCAAATGCACTGACTGCTACTAGTGATGGTGTGGAGTCCAAAAGAGTCGATTCTTTGACTCTGCTGTGACTTGGAATCGGGGTCAATCCTCGGCCAGCGACTCTGTGAGTCGAATGCTTTTTCAAACCTAATGTCCTTGCATCCCCATCTGAGCACTACAAAGCATGTTTTTTTTTAAAGTACTTGATATTGTGGATATGCAATTTAGAGAACAATTTGAGCAGGAAGGGTTATAATATAATATAATAAGGAATCTGGAAAATGTGCTGTTAACAGGAGTGGTGGATGATGTGGTGTATATGTATCCAGAACTGGAGGAAGCATCCTTGGAAAAACAAATAGCATGATTCCGATCTAAGTATATTAGACAGTCTAGCAATGAAGCAGCAAGCATTCTTCAGGAAATGTGTCCTGGAGTATGTGCCCTGTTTGAACAGGTAGAAACACTAGAGAGATTGCTTCTGGTTGTTCCTATGTCATTATTGCTCTGTAGTACCATGACACAAGAACGTCTTAATGCTGCTGTGTGTTATACACACAAGGAAAAGCTGGACAAATTAGACAGAAAAGTGATTGTGAAGCAATTTAAGGCTTGGAAGGGGAACCGAAAAAAATGCTTTTGGTTTTGATCAGGAATGCACTGATATGGGAATTTTAGGCCAGTGCCGATATTTTTCATACATAGTCATATGCAAAAGTTTGAACACTCTGGATCACGTTTTGTTGTTTTTCTAAGTGGAAATGAGTTAACACATCCTCTATAGAGAAAACACTTAAGAAAATTTTTTCTCCTAATTTTAGTGCAAAATTCTGTTTATCTGCTGAGTTTAACATACTGGGAAAAAACATAAAATATAAAAAGTGCCATAACTTCTGCACAGGCTGCATTTTATTTATTTATTTATTTTAGATATGTTGCATTCAGCAAAAGGTATTATGCATTAAAATGTGTAGAAGTGTTTTCTCTGTAGAGGATGTGTTCACTTATTTTCACTTAGAAAATCAACAAAACATGTAATTTGACAGGGATGCCGAAACTTTTGCATATGACTGTATCTGTGGATGCTGACACACACACATTTATAAAATGTGGAAACCTGGACTAATTTATTTTTTCAAGCAGTGATCTGCTGATATGGATATGATACCGATATGCGTGAAACACAAAAGTGTGTGCCTTGTGTAATTTACTTGTTTTTTTTGTTATTTCATTAGACACTTCCTTTTAAAGGGATATCTTAAAGTTCGATCCAAAAAATAAAGATAAAAGTAAACATCAGTGGAAAACTGTTCTTTTTGTAATGTGTGGAATTTCAAGGTTGTTCAATTAATGATGTTGAATTTAATCCTTTGGAGAATTAGTGCTGGGTGTGTCTCCCCACGGTGGTGTCTAGGTATGTGAGTGTGTCGTGGGGGAGAAATGGGAAGTTACTGATAACTGTGTCCCCCTCACTTTTACAATGGCTGCTACACCCCTGGTTGGTTGGTCCCTCATATAGTCATTTTTTGACCACAGCCTGGGGATTATCTTAAAGCAGTGCCTCCTAGCCCTGGTCCTGGAGGACCCCCTGCCCTGCACATTTTTGTATTTTCTTGCCAAAATGCACCCATTTCAACTAGGGATTGCTAATTAGCAGATTAGTTGGATCCAGTGTGGATCAGGTGGGAGCATGGCAATGTGCAGAGCAGACCAGAATTATCTTAAAGGTTCACCTGTTTCTCATAATGTGCTCAGATATTGCTCATAGTAACCTCTGGAGTCATCCCACAGTATTCTTTGCTTTGGCTTAAACATGAAAGAAGAGATCATAGTTCATTCTCTATCACTCATAAATTCTTAGATGTTTCTGAAATTATCATCTCAGGTGTGACTTAGATACACCTCAGAATTCAATCTGTGCTTCATTTCTTTCTGAGTCTTAAGGGGCCTTTGGGAGAAAATACGTCTTAACTGAACTCTGCATGATCCTAAAATGGGCATCTCCTTTAAGCATTCATCTGCATTCAAGCACACGTTTGTAAACCTGGGGTAAACTTAGTTTAAAATAAAAAAAGGTGATATAGTTTAAGCTTCTTGTGAGCATCTTTTAGATGTTACTTATCCTGTTATTGTCTCGTACATGATCTATTATGTGGCTGCTGTGACTCTGCAAGTTGTTGTAGGATTAATAAACAGTGTTGGGGGTAATGTGGTTTCTGTAATGAAGCAGTGTTGTGAACTACAGTTAAAACAGTTGTAATCACATTACATGTACAGACTGCATGCTTTTGGGAATATAAGCAGCACAGCACATGTGCAGGAAGCAGTGTAAACTTGGCAAACAATCCGTTGAAGCATCTAATCATGCTGGATGAAGACCCCCGTTCTGAAGGAGAGGGAGCTCCATCCTCACCTAAACAGGCCACACTTGATTTTTGTTCAAGAACAGCTGTGTAAGATTTACAGTTTATTCATAAATATTTTGTTTTGAGGCAGCTGTTTTGGATCATTTCTAGTGTCTAGACTCTATTTTTCTAAGAGCATTTGCCGTTACTCATTTTTATCTTAGGTTAGTTTAACTTGCTGTGTTTGGAGCAAAGGAAGGGATAATAACTTGCCTTTTGAATGATTTCTATTGTGTTTACTGGGTTCTTCCGTGTAGTTTGCAGTTGGTTACAGAATTGTGTGAGTTTTGCAGAGTAATGGAGAAGTAATGTAATAAGTAATGAGATTTATTTTCTAGGAAATAATGAGTAAAGTTATCCTATTACGGAAGTAATTCATTAATTGTAAAGCATTACTTTTTTGAGTAACTACCCCAACACTGTTAATAAAGTATCTCTCTGTCTATCTAGTCTCAGATGAAAATGTTCCTCTCAGATGTGATACATTTCAGAATTTAGTCTCCGTTTCATCGCTTTATTGCTCATAAGGGCTGTTGAATGCAAATAAATGAGTCTTAAATAAAATCCTAGATGATTGTAAGAATGAGAAGTCAAGAACAAAAGTGTTTATATTGTTATTCACTTTGAAAGACTATATTGAGCAACGATTTTTGACTATGATTGAGATGATGTTAACTTTTAGCACTGTGCTGTCTGACCCATGCCAGCATTCCACTTGAAGGAAATTTCTTTTTTTAATTGCTTCTGCATTGTTTTTATTGGCATTATGCTATCTATCCTTAGACAGCTACCTGCCTGTAACTTCACCTCTGTACTGTGCTGGCAGGACCATGGGGCAGGGGTCTGCACACGGGCCCCTGCCAATTTTGTCTTCAAATAGTGCCCTTTTTTATTTGAATAATTTTTTGGGGATTTTTACCCAATTTTCTCCCCAATTTAGTCGTCTCCAATTCCACCCGCAAGATAGGACTCCCCCAATCACATGATGCTATCAACGCTAGGAGGGTGAAGGCTAACACCAAGACCTGTGAAGCGCCACCGCATCTTTTCGAACTGCCGCTCACACAACGTCACTGGACAGCTGAACGCGCTCGGGGGAAAGCGCCAACCGCCAGATCTGTTACATCAGTAATATGCTGACTAGCATCGCATTGAGTGATGGGGGGAGAAGGAGGGGCCATCCTACCCACCCAGAGAGAGCGAGGCCAATTGTGCTCTCTTGGACTCCCGGCCACGGATGGCTGTAGCATCACCAGGATCGAACTCGCGATCTCCTGATGATGGGGCCAACACTTAGACGGTTGCGCCACTCAGGAGCAATAGTGACCTTTTTTGATGGGCTCTAAATGTTTAATATGCTGCCGTGCAAATCAGGTATGGTTGCATCCCTACATTTACCAAAGGACCAGCCTGATTGCACAGTGCTGCTGTTTCTCACAGCCAGCCTCTTTTTCATTTGATGCTTTCGGTTTATGTCATACAACGCTGTTCATTCAGTCCTGCTTCAAAATATGAAGAAACATTAACTTACATTTTTCATTTGTGTGGGACTGTAAGATACATCGCTCCTATTTGTTATGAATGGCAAAAAAGTGATCTCATAATGAAATATCTACTTCTTAAATGGAAAGTAATTAAATACTAATCAAAGTCAAGATAACACACTTTGAGAGCGAAGGTTAAGACAGCAAAGCTTCAGGCATTTGTGAGTGTTAAGCCCAAGTTTGTCCAAAGCTTTCCATGTTAGGTAACTGCTATCATCACACAATGTTAGTGAATGGATTGGCTTTTGACAATGAAACAGTAAAATAATGGTTGAATAAAGACTTTGTATAATATTACATTGTTAGTGTAACTATTTAATAGGACATTTATTTCTCTTATCCCCCCTTCCCCATTGTCTTGACTTGACTTGACTGACTTGACTTTTATTGGTTCTTGCTACAAGAAAAAAAAAAATCACTTGAATATAACTTGTATTACATTTTATGATTAAAATCAGGTCTTCATACAAAATACCAAAATGTTTAACTTTGTTTATAATGTTATTCCACATACTGGAAAAGTCCTGATATGACCTCTTCGGCAAGTGCTTCTACAGAATGCCACTTTGAAAAACCCCCAAAATCTGTGCTCGCCACTGAGCAGTTAGCCTTTCTGTTTCTTCAAGTCGAATTTTGTACTTTCTGTGCTAAACATGGTCCTCGTCTAGTCCATGTGAACAGGAACAGTAAAGCAGACAATGTGGCCTGCTGTGTTCTGCTCCAGCTCACCTCTCGGTGCTGGTCACCTGTCTGGCTCTCCTTGTGGGCAAAGATGGATTACGTGAGCATGGGCAGACTCGCCCAGTTCCCTCACACACTGCAGTGAAAGCAGGCAGTGAATGAGCACAGGCAGCTCATAAATCCAAACCTGTCTTCTCCTGTGAACATGGTGTGCATCGAAGGCCAGTTCAGCTGACGTATTTAGTGTCTCATGTTAAAAAAAGAGAGAGTTTGTGTTGCTTCAGTTTCCTTTCCTTTTTTCTCACAGACTGTCCAAAGAACTTGGAAGTTAATGGACTGTTTTGCTCAACTTCATCTCCAAGAACATTTGTCATACGAAAATAAAACATGTTGCACATTAGGCTAAGTGATGCTTTGCCTCTCAAAGTGTTAGACTGTATAAGTGAGTTTGTTTGCACGCTCCTTGTACTTGTTTGCTAGTTAGACTTACAGGCTCATGAAAAGGCCATCAGCTTTAAGTTACATGGTATTTTTCCAATGTGATGTTCCTCTATTAGTCTGGATTCATCTGTGTTTTTAATATTTCAGGTGTAGCCACATTCTACTGTTGTACTCTTTCATTGGTCCAAAATACCAGTATTCAACTGTAATGAGGATGAAAGCTAATACAGTGTACTGTAAACAGAACTTTAGAGAGCTCGCTCACTCTGCTGTACCACTCTCATCACTCTCAGCCCTTTCATCAAAAAAGAGTTTTCCTGCTTTCTCAAGACAAGAGAAACTGGGTTAAAAACCGTTCTAGAACTGAAGTAAAAAGGTCCTAAAACTCAAACTTAGACATACTGATTTAATTGACTAATTCTCAGTTGTTGTTTTTTTTCTTTAAAGGCTAATATAGTGTTTTCAATTAATCACGCTAGGCTATTTCATCTGATGTGTTGCCTTAAATTAGGAAAGTCTTTGTCAACATTTATAGAAGGGTTTTACTACATTTAAATGCTACTTTTTAAATGATTGTGGCCGTTGAAATTTTATGAATTTTTTTGATATCAAGATGTCTGCAGTTGTGCTGTCTGTTTGAGTGAATTGTTTTCACAGAAAGGGGTTCCCTTCCCCCCCTCATCGCTCACTAGCAGCCCAACATAGAGTCATATTTCACACACAGATGAACAACAGTGTTGATCTGATAACAGATAAAATATTTTACTTAGTTATAATAATTGGCTACAGACCAGTGTGCACTGACCAAACAAAAGGGTGGAGAGCTTGACCAGGTGATTATTTCTTTTAAATAATGCTTCTCTTTTATGTAGCACTAATGTTTATTTGATGTTTCAGCCAAGCTTTCCCCAATTTGTCCTCAAGTAGGTGAACAGCTCAACTTTGATACGTTAAAAAAAGTTATAAAATGTAAAATCGAAATATTAGGATTTATAGTGTAGTTATGCCGTGGAGGGGGCTAGGTCACATCTATTCCCTGAGTGTTACAGTAAGCCATTGACACCATGCTAGTAACCCTAGGCCTGAAAGATGCTCAACACGAATAAGTGAATGCAAATGGCAGCACCCAGCCAAAACCTATTGTGCGTTCTTACTTTACTGTGGTGGTTAAAACACTCATTACTCAAGGAGGCAATAGAGGACACATCAGAACGAGATCTAGTGTTATTCCAACAGCCTCAACAGCTAAACACGGACAGTAGGGGAAAACGGCCCTCTTTACCTGTTCTGTTGGACTGAAAAGGTGATAATGTATCATGTAAGTGAACCGTTTTTGCGTGAGACTTAACTGCTTTTCTGCTGGCGGTTGAGAAAGCATGCTGGCGTTACAGGAACACTTGGATAGGCTTGGCTTTCTCTATAGCGTCACTTGCTGCAGTGCTCAGAATGCAGCTCACGCTTTTTGCATTATAAATTGTGTTGTGACACATTTTTGAATGCAAGAATGCACAAAACCATGTCTGCATCACTCGAAGCATCTGTGTTTGTGTCCTTGCTTGAAGTCATTTCTGTCCTTAAGATTATCATTAGCACTGGTGTATGTTGAACACCTTTAGCCAGTGGCAGTGTACAATGCAGCTACACTGTCTGTGTCCATGTGTTGGTGAGATGGCTGTTTTTGCAAGAGAGAGACAGTGTCTGTATTTTCTTTCCCTGATGGCTTCACAGTAGGATCTGCTTGGAGACTTCTTCAGGCTAGGACTCAATCAAGCCTTCCACCAAACCTCAGGACACCTCAAAGTCTCCTCTGTCTTCCACTGTCTTCCTGTCCACTGGTGCAAATTAAAGTTAGGGCAGTGTTAAAGATCGTCCAGGGCCAGCAGGGATAGACACTTGGGGTAGGGGGTTGGGGGACGCAACCCTGAGGGTCCAAAATCCAGACTGCTCTTCATAGTCTGCTGCCCATGTGCAGACCATTAGCACTTCAGGTCCCCAGAGAAAGGAGATCGCTGTTGGGTGTTTGCGAAAGCATTTGTTATATGCCTTTGACAGCCTTTGTGTTTGTGTCTGTGCTGGTCTCCGTTCCATTGCTCATCCCACATCCTGCCCTCGCCCTCACACGCAGTCTGAACCCCACTCTGAGCATCCTGCTGCTTTGCGAAGGTCACTCTCCTTTGACATCTGATCTCAGGAAGAACTCAGTGCTCTCTATCAGGCCGTCAGTCTCTGCTGAATCAGCACTGGAGGACAGCATTCTTTTCCAGGTCTTTCTGGGGGACACAAGACAGCATCCAGCACAGATATCCCGCCTGAAAAATGAGTGCTGATTCAGGAAGCAAGAATGCTTTGCATTTGCGCCAGCTGACCAGCACAGCAGAAAGCCCATTTCCCGTTCCCCTGAAGATAGCGTCTCTGCTGAGGAAATTGAATCGCCGACACCGGCATTGTGATTTTATCAGAGGCTGCTAAGTTCTTTTCCTTTCAGTTGTTAATTTTGGGTGGGTTGAGTTAAAGCAGGGAGTCAAGTGTTTGAAACGGAGCGATCGCTTGCCAATTGGGGAACAGGGAATAGACAAGAGTTGGGTTTCTGCAGCTTTCCTCACTGACGGTCCACCAGGACCTTCTACCACAAACGAGATAACATGAGCTCTCTCTCTCTCTTTTCTCTCTCTCTCTCATTCTCTCTGTCTCTCTCTCTGCTTTGCATCGTCATGCAGAAAGCAGATGTGTTGGCCCAGTCACTGCTGAGGTTACTGCTGTAAGCGTGAATCTGGCTTTAGCTGCAGAGTTTTCTGTCTCTCTGTGAATGAGAGTCCTGTGGGGAGACGTTTGAGCACAGCAATGAAAGCTGAGCAATCACACACATCAGGGGATGGAGAGAGGGAGGAGGAAGAGAAGATTAAGTGAAGATAAAGTGCAACCCGTTTATAGCACTGGCTAGGTTTGAGGATTCAATATTAACAAGGGCTGCCATAATTGATCAGTGTTGTTATATCTAAGCCTTTACAAGTGATATGCAAGGAGCCGTGGAGCACATAATAGTCAGATCTAATAGTTCTTACAGTAAATCAAAGGTGTCAAACTGAGCCCCCACTAGTCCACAGCTCTGCAGAGATCAGCGTTTTCTCTCTTCAGATACTTTGATCTCCTGATTGAGTTGAATCTGGCATATTTAATGAGGCAGAACACTGCAGTGTTATGGTACCACACACGTGTAGTAAATGATATAGGGGCAGGTTTACCAACCTTTTGTACCGTCACAAACTCCTTTTTGGTATTAAAGAGTAGCTGTTGTGATTTACTAGACAAACACAAAGGTTCTTTAGCGCCCATATTAAGATCAAAGTGCTGCTGCTTTCTAGGATCAAAGCATTGGCCCTATAAATGAGGCAAGGTTATTATAATGCATTGGTCCTATAAATGGGAGAAGGTTATTAGGATGTGCCGCCTACTTCAGACTGATACTAAATACAGACTGTAAGCTATTTAATACCTGTGAAAAGCTTGTTTTATTGTTGGCGCTATGGCTGTCATTGTCTTTGTTAAGAGAATTTACACATTTAAACACCTGCCATGTACATCACATAATTCTCAATGCGATGAATAAATAAATAAATAAATAAATAGTACAAACTAAAGCTAAACCGTTTTAAAAATGTATTTAAACTGCTATTTCTATTTGGGAATATTTTACACTATGAAAGGTCAAGTTTTGAATAATGATTTGAGACACATATTGAAACTATTTAGCTCTGCAATCCCTGCTTTACTAAAGCTGCTTCTTAGTTTCTTATTGCTGCACACCGTGGCTTTTGTGTGTGCTGTGGTTTATGTGTGCGTGTGGCAGAAAAGTCAGCCGTTCTTTGATGTGCTGCACATGGCTAAGAGTTTTAATGCTCAAAATCATCCAATTCCCAAACTACCTGAATGCGCTCAGTGAAATTAAACTGGGATCTTACATTATCAGGCAGTTTTTTTTTATCCCTTCTCCTACCTGGCAGGCTTTCATACAAAAAACACGTGAGCCAAACGAAAAACATAGCTATATTGCACTGTCATATAGTTGCTGTCCAACAGTAATAATAATATAATATATAAATATAATATGTGTATATATATATATATATAATATATATTATATAATAATATAATAACTTTATGAGAGAAAATAAAAACTTTCAAACCTTTTAACATAAGTTAATGTAATGAGATTTCATTCCACATGATTTTTGAGCTTTTCTATTAGTCCATTCATAAAAAAATGTTTAGACAATGTAAAAGACAACAAAATAATAATTTACAAAAATAGAGATGTGTTGATTATGAAGTTGTATCTATGTTAATTTGCATGGAAGTTCTTTAGTAGTTAAACTGATAAATTGTTCACCCTCAATGGCGCAAAGTATCAGCAGATTGTCTGTAATTATTGCCTCTCTTAATAAAACAGCCTCTTTGAGGTTGGTCACACCTTGCATTAACATGTGTTTTTCGATGATTGGGTCATGTTTGCATTTCACTTGACTGCATGAAAAGACAGATGTAAACACACCCAGGATGCATTGTGGTGGAATTACAACTAAATCACTTGCAAACATGTCTGCTAAGTACTTACTAAAAGTTGACAGGATAAACAAGGCAATGCAAGAAGCGTGGCTGGAGTTATCCTGAAACCAAAGGCTTAGTTTCACTCTGAGCTGAGGAAAGCAACCAAGCCAAGCTTTGTCGATTTGTATCATAAACTGAAACAATGTATGTGTTGATGTGCTTTTTCACACAGGAAAGTAATCACCGATGATGCACTATAGTGGAAAGTGAGGCATAATGTAAACTGTAAACAACCTCTTAAATACTCAGTATATACAATGACATCGTTACTGTTATATTAGGGCTGGGCAATTAATCGAAACCGACATTCAGAACCTCTAACTGACGTAATCTTGGTTATTTTGATTTTTTAAACTTCTGTTAATCACTCAGTTTCCCACTCTGTGTGTTCATGTACTGTCCTCTTAAAAACTTGCTACCGCGCATGTCGTCATGTGACTCCGCCACGTGCACTCTGCGACATGGAAGCTACGGCTATGTTCACACAGCAGGTAAAAGTGCACCAAGTCTGATTTTCTCACCAAATCCGATTTTTTTTGTTTGGCTGTTCACATTATCTTTTAAATGTGATCTGTATGCGACATCAGTCTGAACAGATCAGCTTCTAAACTGAGCCGCATGCGTAAAAGAACAACGCGTCATGTTTCTTCATGTGGCTCATCCAGAGGTAAACAATCATGACTATGAATGACGCCAGTCGCTCCCGGAGGGTTCAGTTTCGCCAGCATTACAGGAGCGATCATGAAGCTTCACTGACTGACAGCTGGGCTTATCACCCAGAATGTGTTCGAGCTCACTGTAAAAAGGACACGTTATTCGGTCATTTCTTTGGAAATATTTAAATGTATTGAATTCTTGAATTCTTTAAACTTTACTTTCAGGCTTTTAACTGTTCTTTGACGTTGCAGCCTCGCTCTCCTACGGCCGCGTTCAGCCATTTCTTTCAAAATCCCTTCAAACACAGAGGTGTTTTGGATGAGTCTCTTCTAATTTTTGTACAGAAATATCACCCCTAATGTTTATTAGGTCTCAGCAGCGCGAAATTATGATGAATGTTGAGTTGGATTGACGTAAAAGTCGCATGAATTCTGATCTGGCTGTTGAGACAATTTACATTAAGATATGCAGAGCATATTTACAGTACAAACACTGTCAGTGAACTATGAAAAAAACAAACAAACAAAATAAAAAACAAAAACAAAAATAATCGTTCATTAATCATAATCGAGGTAAAACATTCAATTAATCATGATATTGATTTGAGGTCATATCGACCAGCACTGTTATATGCAGTGTTATTGAGCTAAAGCTGTCAGATCAGACTTTCACTTTGCTAAAAAAGTGAAATAAGCCTTAGTATTGTGATATTCCTGATGGATTATATAGTCATATTCAAGGACTTATGTTGGCACTTCCTATTGTCAGAGTTCTCAAGGTCTACTGCTCTGATAGGCAGCTGATTAGATTGTATTAGAGCCTGACTCATACATTCAAAGACATCAAGGAAGCACAATCATAAGGCTTGTTACACTTGTTGTCTCTGCAGAAAGCTGGGCTATATTGGGAACTGGGGGTAGAGGTGTTAAATACGGAGATAAGGTTATGTTTCTACATAATAGTAGCAGTAGCTTCAGAAGCTCAGCCTCTAGAGTGGCCTCAATGTACATAATGCAGGCTTTCTGGAATATCATAGTTGATGCATTGACTGTTGAAAGCTGAGGCAAGCCGTATTCATGTTGTGGTCCTCTCAAGGGCAAGGCCAGTTAGATCAGACCCAGCTATTAACCCTCTCAGGTTGACAATGTCATATACAACATCAAAGGATGTCATACATAAAAGAGTGAACATCTTGGGCGCGCTGGGAGCGCTGCATGCTACAGAATTACTTTCATTTTTTCCTGGAAGGCTAGTGTTTTACTCTTTCAATGAGGGCTCAGGTGCAATTGTGTCCCTTTTAGAAGCTTTGTAATCCATCCTTGAACTGTCTTTTTGGAGACTTTAAAGTAAATCCATAATGACAAATCCAACACTGAATGCCTTCCATGATTATTTATCCACCTCTCCATGATGAAAAGGCGTCAATGGACAGCTAAGTACTCTGATAACAACAACAATAACTCTATTAGATAGCTGTAGTTAGCTGTCCATTGACGCCTTGGGTTGAGTCTATTGACCATTTAAAGGCTGTGTTCCTGACCCCTTCGACCAATTAGAGATTTTGTAAGTGACTCGTCAACCTATCAGAGACTGTGTTACTGTTACTGGAACAACGCTACCCTCCTGGGCCAAATGTCTCTAGCATGTAGCTTTCACAAAATATTTTTTGTTTGATCTACGATGTCCTTTGATGTTGCATACGACATTGAGAGGGTTAGCCCGTCTCAGATGTCTTCTATCATATTTACAGGATTTACTAAGACATATAACTTCTTTCCAGACATCTATACTGTCTTTTCTTCTTTTTTTTTTTTTATTGGAAGTCTTTCTCAAAATCAACCAGTATCTCCAAGTGACAGCTTTACGTGGAAAGAAACATGTTCTTAACTTTAATTTAGTAAAGGAAAATACTACAAAGACAACATATCAAATGTTGAAATTGAGAAATTTTATTGTTGTTTGAAAAATATATGCCTGTTTTAAATTTGATGCCAACAACACGTTCTAATAAAGTTGGGACGGGGGCATGTTTACCACTGTGTTTCATCGCCTCCTCTTTAACAGCACTCTGTAAGCGTTTGGGAACTGAGTAGACCAATTGTTGTAGTTTTGAAAGTGAAGTGTTTTCCCATTCGCGTTTCATACAGGAGTTCAGCTGTTCAACAGTTCTGAGGCTCATTTGTCGTATTTTTCATTTCATAACCCACCAAACGTTTTCAGTGGGTGACAGGTCTGGACTGCAGGCAGGCCAGTTTAGCACTCAGACTCTTTTACTACAGAGCCCTGCTGTTGTAATACATGCAGAATGTGGTTTGTCATTGTCTTGCTGAAATAAATGGGGCCTTCCCTGAAAAACATGTCGTCTGGATGGCAGCGTATGTTGCCAAAACATGTGTATATCGTTCAGCATTAATGGTGCCTTCACAGATGCGCACGTCACCCATGCCATGTGCACTAATGCACCCCTATACCATCATGAATACTGGCTTTTGAACTGTGCACTGATAACAAGCCTGATGATCTTCAGCCTGGAGGACACAGTCTCCATGATATCCAAAAACAATTTCAAATGTTGATTTGTCAGACCACAGGACACTTTTCCACTTCCCCTCAGTGCATTTTAAATGAGCTTGGGCCCAGAGATTTCTCCAGATTCTCTGGATCCTGTTTATGTACAGTTTCGTCTTTGCATTTTAGAGTTTTAACTTGCATTTGTGGATGCAGTGACAAACTGTTTTCACAGACAGTGGTTTTCAGAAGTGATCCTGAGCCCATACAGTGATTTCCACTACAGAATCATGTCTGTTTTTAATGCAGTGCCGCCTGAGGGCCCAAAGATCATGGCCAGCATATACTGGTTTTTGGCCTTGTCCCGTGCATACAGAGATTTCCCCAGATTCTCTGAATCTTTTAATGTTATTATGTACCGTAGATGATGAAAAACAAAAGTTCTTTGCTATTTTATGTTGAGAAACGTTATTCTTTAATTGTTGCACTATTTGATCGTGCAGTCTTTCACAGAGTGGTGAACCCCTCCTCATCTTTACTTCTGAAAGACTCAGCCTCTTTTTATACCCAATCATGTTACTGACCTGTTGCCAATTAAACACCAGGTGTTTTTTTAGCATTACACAACTTTACCAGCCTTTTATTGCCCCCGTCCCAACTTTTTTGGAACATGTTTTTGGCATCAAATTCAAAACATGCAAATATTTTTCAATAAACATAATTTTTTTTTAGTTTCAACATTTGATATGTTGTCTTTGTACTATTTTCAATGAAAAAAGGGTTTAAATAATCTGCACAATATTGCATTTTGTTTTTGTTCACATTTTGCACAGCGTCCCAACTTTTTTGGAAATGGGGTTGTACTTTAATGCAACAAAATTTTATTTAGTGGTCTATTCATTATGAAATGTTTACACAAGAATTTCTAGTGTTCTCAAATGGTGTAAACAAAGTTACAGGGATTTAAAATGACAGCAATGATATATTTATTTGTTTACTTATTTTTTCTTCATCTGTTGGCTTTCTTGTGTAGTGGTAAAATCACATGAAAAATCTCTCTCTCAAGCTTATGAACCACTCCCATGCTTTTGATGATCATGATTCTCTGAAGTTGGGAAAGGCCTGGCTGCAGCTCCTCAGCTAAGGCCATTCACAGTGCTGAAGCGTGCCGAAGACTGCCCTGCTCTCCAACCATGTCACAAAATAATTCCTCGCTGTCATGAGCCAGTGTAAACACACAGTGGTATATAGCCATCAACAGCAAAGTGAAATAGATGGCGTGAGGAAAGGATTGCGAACTGTGACCATGAATGAATGAGAAGAAAATTTGTATTCCGTCCTTAATTTTTTATTTCCCTCAGGGTGCCGAATGAATGAGGTAGCGAAGCAGACAGGTTCTATTAAACAACAAACTGCTCTCTTATGCATGCATTTGTTGCGCTTTAAGAATTACAGGCTTGATTGTTTGAAGCTGTCCGGCCTCTCGTTAGTTCCAGCGTGGAGCGCGACTGAATATAGATGCACTGGAGCAGAAGCTCGGGGGCCACTCCCTCTGCATCACCAGCATTTGCATTCATAAAAAAAACCTCAAAGCCTTGCATTAAGCGTACCCTTCCTGAAAATCGCCCATTTAGACAACATACGAACTCCTCAAAGCCAGATTAAACGTTGGGCTTTGTGAGAGCTGGAGAGGAAACTGCAGCGGTGTGTACTGACACAGCATGCTGAGATTCCGTTTTATAAGTATTTTCCCTTCTGAACGCTCTCTCGATTGCTCTCAGCATGGGCCCTGCAGAAAGTACAGCTTTATAGAGTATAGTGTAAGTATATGGAGGAGAGACTATGTACAGTGTTAGTCAAAAGTTTAGACACGCCTACTCCCAGAAGAATTTTCTTTATTTTTATGATTTTCCACATTTTCCATATTTTATATTTCTTCAGAGTGTCCCTTGTTTGCATTGATGCAGGGTTGCACAGTCTTGGCATTCTCTCAAGCAGCTTCAGGAGAAACCACCTGGAAAGCTTATCCAACAGGCTTAAAGAACTTCCACATATGCTGAGCACTTGTTGGCTGCTGGAAACAACTTGGGAGGCGGGTGCATTTAAAAACAAAATGTTTTTGGAAATAAATTCATACATGGGCATCAACTTTGGTATTTATGATTACCTTAGAAATAGATTTAAAACATTTAAGTATAAGGGTTTGGATCAGGCTGTCTTTAAGATTATGAAAATCAATCAGTCACTCAGGGTGTCCAAACTTTTGACTGGTGCTGCATATCTGTACGTGACAGGCTTTGTTCTAAAATGCATTAAACAGCACTTTCTTAATTTTTTTTTTATGGTATATGTTGTTCGAAGTGGGCTTTACACCTACAAGATATATCAATGCTATATTACAGTAAATAATAGTAATAAACGTTATTTGTATAGCAGCTGTTATACATTAAAATGCAGCTCAGTGTGCTTTACAATGATGAAGGCAAATAAAGGCCAGCATAAAGGAAGGAACAGAGAATGTAAAAATAATTGAAAACATAAGGAAAATAAAGATGTAAAACAAATAAATGCTTCTAAAAATAATGAAGTAACAAAAAATTATTAGTATAAAAGATAATAAGAAAAAGACATGACAAGAAGTTGTTATTAATGCTGTTAATAACACATTTATTGGAGAAATAAAAACATTTTTGACAAAGTACATTTGGAAAGTGCCTTTGAATGAAACTTGCAAAGTTTGAACACCCCCAGTCAAATTACACGTGCTACTCATTTTCTTAACACATCTTGTACAGGAACAAAAACTTAACCTATTTTCATGTAATTTGACCAGAGACACCCAAACCTTTGCGCACAACTGTGAGCATCTATATGGGTGCTATGTATATATTCAGTATGTCACACAATTCATATGTCAATGGAGAACCTGTAAGGAGAACCTGTCTAAGACTGCAACCTGTACATGTTATTCAAACACTGCAAATCTGACCTGTATTTCATGGCTCTCTGTTGAAAAGCCATTCATAGAGCATGGTCTAAACCATGTTGCTTAACCCTTTAAGGCCAGCACCAAACTTGGCTATTTGTACCGTTTGTTTTGCTCTTTTTTGTTAGTAACACAGTTTCTCAATGCTGTTGTAATTTGTTTGATATGTAAAAAACATGGTCTAACAAAGACAAAAATTCTGAGATTTTTTATTTACTTTGTCTCACAAGCTACATTTTTGGAGAAGCAAATGCATTAATAGGAGTACAAGTCACAAAACTTTGCCATGTATTATCATTACTCTAATTGATCAAATCAATACAAGTGCTTTCCAGTCTAAACTGAGCTCTGGAGGGGCTCACACACTGCTTGAAAAAAATCACAGTACACCCAGCAATAAAGAAAACCTTGTGCATCTTTTATATAGTGGTAGGAAACGTGTTAGCCCACAAAAAGCTCATTTGTACTCGCTGATGAAACATTGCCAACTTCTCAGAATAGATCACTGGGGAGACGCTCAGTTTGATGGGGGCAATGCAGTTCATACTGTGCTGTACAAAGCAAGGGCTCTTCACCTCCCCACAATCATTATGGTTCAGTTCAGCAGGTGTGAGAGAGTTTGAGATGTTCCAGTATGTCAGTGGCAGCTGTCAGAGACATTGTCTCGCGTGTCTTTCCTGCCAGTTAGCTGTGCAGTCTACAGGAGCCGCGACTTTCAGGTTACTTTATTAACCCCCTTAGGGTCCCTATGGTGTATATACCTTGAAACACCTCCTTACCTTTTGCTTAATGTTAAAGCAAGTTAGGTTCAAAGTACAGATTCTAAACTTTCAAGCAAAAGAAGATTTTGAATTTAAACATTTTGCATTGCAGAAAAAAAGCTATAGTTTACATTTTTATGATGTCTTGAACTTGAAACATTTACGAAATAGTTTTAGATACAAAACTTGAACCTGTTTATAGGGAATGTGACCAAAAATAAATGGAATTTATTACATCATTAAGTACTGCATGTAGTCAGTTGTGTATTTAATTAATGTAATAACATTTAAATAGAATACAAAGATGCATCTATACCACTTTTTCCTTTCTGAGACCAATACTGAGATTGATCTCTTCAATATCTTCAACATATATGAGGAGTATTGATACTAACTCTAGCTGACCTACCTACTTGACATATACCTAACTACTGTCAATCTTGCTCTCTCTTTCTTTCTCTTTCTGCCTGGGACAACTACTGGACATTCTTCTATTTTGCATTCTTTTCTAATTTAATACAAAGTTTTTCATTACAAATCATATTATCAGCATAGCAGTTTCAGTAAAATGTAGAGTCTTTTGCTTTAACCTTCTGGAGTCTGAGGGCCTTTCCTCGATTTTTGCATATCTTCTTAAATTCTTCTTTAAAGGCATTTGCATATAATATGATATCCAATTGTTTCACATCAAAATGTTCCATTATCTTTGTCGTTACTTTCCAAAAGTGCTGCAGTGACTTCAGCGGCTGTAAACTCTCTGCGCGCCATTTCGCGTGTCTCTGATGTGGACTGAATGAAGAATGAAGGGCTTCTAATGTGATGTTTAAGATCCTTAGTGATTTCCTGAGTGTCCATTGGTCAGTTTCACACAAAATGTAGACAGACACACAAATCCACCAGTTACACACAGTGAGAGGCAGATGATGTGCTTCTCAACCCCTCTTCATAGCCATGTATGATTTCTTGATGAGATGGAATTGAAAGAGTGACTCTACAGAGTCAGGAAATGTTTAAGCTGTATTTCTGTGCTGTATTAACACAACGATAAAGAAACATTTATAGATCATTGAATTATGGACCCCAGACCCAGGTTATTCACAGCTTGCACTCAAGCTGGCATGGACTCCACAAGTTTGTGCAAAAGCCTCTGATGAGCAGACAAAATCCACCTGAGAGTTGTCTGAACGCATGCTTCAATGGAAGAGATAAGACTAAAAAAAAGGCCTTAACATTGTCACAAATTCCTAAGATTGCTTAAATTTGATAGTGACTTAGAAATAGTGCAGAATCTTGAATATTTTTCCTCATAGCTATTCTTTGCTTAGTTTTTTCAAAATTGTAAAATCTTTTGTTGTTTATTTCCCGATTTAAATGTTAAATGTGGTTAAATTTTCAATGTGGTCTCATTTTGGACCCCACTGTATGTAATTTCCCAATAAATCGTGTACAAAAAAAACTAGTTTTGTTAGTTAACAATGGCTTATTATGTCCCATTCTCTTCAATAAGAATCATAATTAACAACTAAGGTAAATCTAAAATATTTGAATTGTTCAAAATAGTAAAAGCACAACTGAAGAATATGTAGATAACCTGATGATGCTAAATGTTTAAGCACTGTTGTCTTGCTCAGTATAAACAGTGCTAAATGTTGTTTCACATGCAAATCTCTCAAGTCGTTTGTCTTGTATATGTGTTCCATTCACTTGTGTCAGACTCTGCTGGGGTTTGGTAAAAGTTAGTCATTCACACTGTCAGAAACAGCCATTGACGTGTGGATTTCTCAGCTTAATGCGAGCACTGTCTGATGTAGCTGACTGATGGAGGCGCACCACTAGCAGTGTTGGAGAAAACCCCAGTGTCTCTAGCCCCAGGCTAAAGACTATCGTTACCCCAAGGTGCAACACTAGTAGTATAGCAAAACAACAGTAATGAGCTTTTAAGAGTTAAACATGTATAAAATTAGACCGATAGTGAAATATGTTCCCACATGGTTTTGATGTTACTGGCTGCTGAATGAGTGCTGGACTAATCTGTTGTCCGCCTGGTTTCAACCAGAAATCGGACAGCACAGCAAGCAGGCCTGTCCAGACAGTCCCAGCCAAATGGAAAATAGAAACAGAAGGGAACACACATACACCCACACTCTTTTTCACTCACAGGAGAGAGCGGTAGCCCCATGGGCCAAAGAAAAGAAACAAGAGGAAGTTCCCCTTGGCCGAACATGAGGGAGCAAATGGGTTTGGGATGATGTGCACTTTGAGGGAATCCGGCTCTTGGCTTACTCGCTTCGTAATTATTTGCCTTAGATAGTAATATGACAGTCTCTTTTTGGCACCATAAATCAAACCTGTAAATGTTCCAAATCCTTTTATCATTGTACTTTTTTATTAAATGTTATGTGGGTCGTTTGCATCATTTAATCAGTCTATAAAAATTTAAATGCTAGCATCTGTTAGCTGGAGCCCAGTTGCTGATTGGTGCTGATTGGTGAGAAAATGATCTTCTGATTATTTAGATTTGATCTGAGCGCATGAGAAAGTCTTTGACTTGTTCTATGTGATTGGTAACACATTCCACATGAGAAGAATGACATCACTATCCAAAAGAGAGCCAGAGACAGCAAATAAAATTAACCTTGAAATAACCCTGTAGTTTATGATCAGGTTTTGATATGAGAGATATTCCCATCCTCTGCAGAAACCATCACTGGCACACTTGATGGAGTGTGGCTCACTGTGTGTGATGTCATATGGGACTGAGAGTGGCTTGATATACTGGGAAAACATAATGAAAGCAAACATGAACTGTCACAGCAGGCTCAATGGGTTTGCACTAGAAGTGACAGATGCATCTGTCAGCACCAAAAGTTGGAATGATGGAAGCACAACAGTGCTGCTATGGATCTAGTTGAGTCTGTCTGAGCAGCAACAAATGTACTGGTTGAGGTTATAATTTCGGCTTATAAAATAATAACATACTTGGTCCCCTTTTGTCCTCTTTTTCCACAATGCCAGGTTTGATATAGTAGGCCTCGTATTTGTGCCTTGTTGGGCACTAAAGTGGATGTACTTGTTGACCTTCCTGTGTGCTAACGTGTTTTCTATCACTTTAATCCTATAAAAGAAGCACAATGCTGTCTATATTTTTAGATGCACAGCACAGGTTTTTGAGTGAGTGCATGTACCTTTAATTTTAATTCAGATTGTGATTATTTATTTGTTTGTTTATTTGTTTACCCAGTTTTTAGTCCCCAGTTTAGTGTCTATCACATGTTGCTTCCTCCGAGTCATGTGAATCGACTCCTTTTTAAACTCCTGCTAACACAATGTCACTGGACAGCTCAGCATACTTGGAGGAGAACACTATCTGTGAAGTCAGCTAACAGATGCCTGCTTTGGTTAGCATCACGCTGGGAATAGGGGCAAAAGAGGGCCTACTGACCTAGATAAATTGAGGCTAATTATACTGTCTTGGACTCCTGGCCATAGATGGCTGTGGCATTGTTAGGGATAAAGCTCGCCATTTCCTGATGATGGGGTCAATGTTTAGCCACTTGGGAGTTTGATTATTTTTTGTTTTATCAAAGTACTGATAAAGTAATTCCTGTTCACGTTTGCTTTCTCAAAATGGTAGTTTTTGTTATGGTAAAGTCAACAAATCAAGGTGCAGCAAGTTTTTTCAAAATGAGTAAGTGAAGCCTATCCGGTCTATGCAGTGATTAATGCTTCATAAAACATTTAGCCGTTGAGATGCAATGAGTTCCAGGTATATTAAGTCACAGAGGAAGTTTTGTTGACAGTAAGAATTGTGTACTATTGTCCATAGGCAGCAGATTCCAAACGCCTAAATAGTTGTTTAATAAGAAAGACAGGAACAATTTTGAAAGTTTAAGTGGAGCACACACGACAGATTACACACATAGATCTTGTCTGAAAACTTGTCTTTTAAATGTGTATAAGGACAACATCCAGATACAGAATGCATTTTAATGTGAGTCTAAGCAGAGCCATTAGGACTAATTAGCATTTATTAGCTCTCGTCACTTTTTTGAGTGTCTTTCCCAGTTTGAGTGTTCAAGTCTTCCCTTTCTTTTTCCTTCAGAAGCTTTTCATTGGATCTTCTGCCAGTCTAGAATCTGCTCACCTCTCCCTGCCACATAGACCTTTGCTCTTTAGAGCTCATCTCTCTTGTCATTCAGCACATCCACCCATTTCATATCCTCGAAATGGGTTTCCATCTTCTTTTATCATCTGCTGCTCCTGCCCAAGACATCTTTGAGAAGATGATGGGAGGGATCTCTGACCTTTGAGAGATAGAGATTATACACCCAGCTCTTCAAAGGGATTTTTGAGCTCTGGGTGCTTTCTGAATGGAATTGCTGCTTTTGAAAGGTTTTGAGTATAACAATTCCGTTTGACTGGTTCTGTAGAGGCAAGGCTGCCATTGAGAGCTAAAGGTCTTGAATACAAGAAATGTGACATCACTGGATTGGATATTTCTTTTGACTCGGCTTGTATTTATGTGGCTCACGTCTGGCTAGCAGACGCTGGGGTGATATATCCAGGAAGACAGACTTCCCCTGAGATTATAAAAGACCCCCCACACACATTCTGACATTAATACCACACGATGACCCAAACACAGTCATATCAGTCCAGTAGAGTTAGTGTGATGGAGGTTAAACGAGTCTAAACGAACAGTCAAATGACAGTAAAGGCCGGACATGAAGCTAGACTGAGGAGAGCATCTGTTAATATGCTTTTTGGAAGAACTGAAAATGTATAGTAATGAAATATGGAAGCACACATGCAACCATACGTGGTTGTAAATGATTGTAAATAAGGTCTCTCTCAAGACCAATCTGGGAACCAGGTCTGCAGTTTCTCTCATTAAGGTTTGTGAACAGAATTTGCTTATAAACCATTCAGAGTAAAAGCTGTCATGGTGCAATGATGTAGTCAGGTGTCCTGATGATAATGCAGTTCCTCATAATGGAAGAGTTTGTGAAGCATCCTTGTCTGATCCAAGGGTGGAGTTCCACTTGTCAACAAAACTTCCAAAACTGGCACATCACTTCTGTCCCGTAAAGGGACATCATTACGTCAACTATGTAGCCTGTTCTCCAAGGATTGTATATCCATGTCAAACAAATCATCCAATTTCACTCCTACTGGGTTTCTTTCTCAGAATGGTCCTTAAAGGGGAGTTGTCGTAATGAAATGTTACCACACATATGCTTGCTCTTGGTCTCGGGGTAATTCAAAACTCAAGTCACTTTCAACAACATTTCAGAAAGTCTTTTATTAGACTAGCCTTTTCAATAGTATCCATTGAGACACATCTCCCTGACATATTTTAGTCATAGTGTCATTTACTGACATGCACCTCTCTATAAAGTGAATATGGTTTCACAAAGTAGTCATGAAAAACTGAAAATGAGAAGTTTGTAGGAAGTTCATATAAATGGTTTGAACCATTTGTGAATGCCTGAATGCCACTCCCACCAAAACCCTTAATCATTTTTTCTCACAACTTTTTTGTGTTATTTGGACAAATTTGAGACGATATATGTCTTGCATCCGTTATCTATAGGAGCCGCTGTCTTAAACATCCATCTGTCTCTTCATTGTCGTTAATAACTGCACCACATGTAGGCCTTAATTTCAATTAGCTAGCCATTGTTTCCCAGATATCAATCACCTGCACACTATAATTGCTGCAGTGTGTGCTTTGCCACCGTCATTCATCACCTGCACATTACCCGTGATGGAACTTTATTGATTTCTTTTGAACCTGGCTGGCCCTCAGGCATCAATTTCAAAAGAGTCACCATGGTAATGGTAATCGGCGGTCTGTAATAGACATTTCAAATGACCAATCTGACTCTCAATTATTGGCTGGAGGGATTTTGAGGACAAGCAGACATTTATGATTATATAGAGGAACGTGTCCACTGTAGGGGGAAAAACACTGGGGAACAAAACCGTGACCTGATTTCTCCTCAAGAAACACAAGAAGACTTTCCTCTGTCCTCAAGAAGACAGCCGTGCCGTCTCCACCGCTTACACGCCTGTCACTATGCCAAGACCCGAAAAATCACTTCTGGTGTAGTCCCCTCCATTTCTTCTTCCTTTTTTGTGGCTTTTGTCTTTCTGCCTCAGCTGTGTTTTGGTCTGCTTTAATTGAGCAGTGACGGGTCAGGCTGGACCAGTCCCTTGCTTAGCTCACTGTTGGAACCCGGACACGCTTGTAAATAAAATCACGACCCACAACTGCTTTGTTTCTCTGCTGTTTTCTTTCTGCCCTCATTGGCATCGGTGGTGTGTAAATCAGAATATTCCTGACAACATTTATAATGCTGCAGACCGCATCACACTCCTGTGTTTGTGGGTCTGGGTTTTCAGTATTAAAAGATGGAGTCTGGAAAGAAATAAAAAGTAGACTTTATGAGACTATAAAATTTAAATGTACACTTTGCTTGAAAACAATGAGCAAGCCAGCTTGTTGACTTGTCCATATTAATTGTATGTTACTAACTGCTTCCAAACTCTGGTTCAATGAAGCAGAATGGATTAGTTTCAATTAGCAAGTTTTTCAACTTTACAATATATTAATCATTTGAAAGATGTTAACAGTCTGGTCTTAGTTTGCAAACACTGTGTAAAAACGCTGTCGGACAGTTAAAGCTACTTTCTGCTGTGCATTATTCTCAAAAGAAAGGAACAAATTTCTTAATTTCATATATATATTAGACACTCCTACCTTGTTAGTCCACCTTGTAGATGTGAAGTCGGAGACGATAGCTCATCTGTTGCTGTACAGTTTGTGTTGGTCATCCTCTAGTCCTTCGTCAGTGGTGATAGGATACTGCCCACAGGACGCTGTTGGGCGGAAAGATTTGGTTGGTGGACTATGCTTAGTACAGCAGTGACACTGAGGTTTAAAAACTCCAGCGGCACTGATCCACCACCCAAACAGTACCTGCTCTGTGGCGGTCCTGTGGGGGGTCCTGACCATTGAAGAACACCCTAACAAAGTATGCAGAGAAACAGGTGGACTACATTGTGTAATTGTAGAACTACAAAGTCCTCCGGTATGGTAAGTGGCGCTGAGGAAATGGACAATAAGTGTAGATACAAGGAGGTGTTCCTAATAAAGTGCTTGGTGAGTGTGTGTGTGAGTGTGTGTGTGTGTGCCTGACAGTTAAAGCTACTGTTAGCATTCAGTTTGCTGATGAGTACAAAATGATTTTAATACGTCATGCAGTACCCTCTAAAAATGTTTGACTGGAAAGAAATTAGTTCTACAGCAGTAATGGGATATTGACCCCAAGCACCAAGCTCACTGCTGAGAAAATCAAACTGTACTTCTCAAACAAAAACGCTGCTGGTGTTCTCAGAACAATAGACTGGCCAATTGTCAACGTCATAGAATTTATTTGGATTGTGAGAAGCAAAAAATGCAAGCAACTTCTAAAACTTTGAGAGAAACTTTGGAAGGCAAGTCTCCCACTGAGAATGGAAGCTGTGATAAAGGCAAAGAGTGGACACACTAAATACTGATTATTAAAAAAACTTAACCAACTGTAAGGCTGTCTGAAATGGCAGCAGCACCTGTATCTTCCTTAAGTGCAGAAAAGCTCTAGTCATCAGCTGGGACAGCTTGAGATATAGCCAAGTTATTTGACTTGTGACTGCTGCATTGCAGAGGGTACATTTCAGGATCTAGAAGCTTTGTGGATTGTTGTTTTGTATGCTTTCTCCTGCCCAGTGATGATTTAATTAGCTTTTCTGTCCTAAGGCTCCACCCTCGATAGATATGATGAAAAGCAAAATTACAAAGAGACATTTTCTCCACTGTTCCTTGCTTTCAAAGGGCTTCTTTGGTATGCTTCTGCTGTGTGGTTCTTGCTTATGTATAATGCATGAATGCAAAATAAAGAGCTCATAAAATATTGCAGTTGTCTGTGTAAAGACAGTCGCTGCTTCGTCATATTTAACCTGTGAATTTAAACCATATTTCCCAATCAGGTTGGCATGTGGTGCTAATGAGCTGTAAGACAGTAAGAAGATCAGTGTGTATTGATAACCTGTTTTTTTTTATCACAGTGGTAATGAACACAGTGTCAGTGTTATTAATTTCAGGCAGTCATGAAGGTTTTTCAGGACAGAACTTGGAGGATTAATAGTGATGTTCTACAAGATAAACAAGACCCATTTTTTAAAATATACAGCTGAAAGCAAAAGTTTGCAGAACCTAACCTAATTATTATTATTATTTTTTATTTTTAGTGACAGAGGCTAAACCTTTGTAGCAAACCATTAAAAAGTTAAGATTTTAAGGTTTCCTTCTGATGACTCTTTAATGCAGATGATGTGTGTGGAAGTAAAGCTGCACAGTAGAACAGTGCATTGCCACTCCTGTGTCAGCTAAACTTTCCTGGAGGTCCTCTGCTGGCATATGGGGGTTTTGCTTTGCCTTTCTGGACAGCATATGAGCAGTTTTATCTAGGAGTTTTCTTGGTCTTCCAACTTGATCTTAACTTCCTTAACTTCCATAATAGCATCTTAATGACAATTTGCACAGTGGAAATTTGTGAGCTGGAATTGCTTTGATATCTTTTTATAGCTTTCCCCTGCTTTGTAGGCATCAGTTAGCTTTATTTTCAGATCCTCTGCCAACTATTTAGAGGAGCCCATGGCTATTCGGTGTTAGCATAAGATTTAAGAGTCAGAGAATTTATTAGGCTCCATAATTTGCCATCAGCTGACAGTTCCTAATTATGATTCTTGACCTGCTAACCAATTCTAATCAATCAGTTAAGGCCTAATGATTAATTAATTTCTGAAACTCAAAGGGTACCCAGGCTTTTGCACATGCCACACTTACTATTTTATTTTTTCTATTATTGAAGTTTATCAAATTGAGACTGCAGACAACATTTGCAGAAAAAAAAATTAAGTAGTCTGCTGCAGAAGTTGTCACGCCTCCCGCTGGCTCAGCAGAGACTAACTCCCATCACTCCATCCAGAACTCCAACTCCCACAATCCTCTGGGGATCACATGCCCATGGACTCTCAGCCATCTACCTATCCACGCTCCAGTTCACCTGATTATTGATTGTTGTCACCTGTTTAAGTGCCCATGTGACCTGTTTGTTTCCATCGCCTCCTTGCGAAGTATTGTATCCATCTCCTGTGCATTACCAAGCCTTTTGTTCCAGTGTTTGGCTTCCTGGTTTGTTTTCTTACTCGTTTTTATCGTTTATGATTCTAACCTGACCTTCATTAAACATTTTAACCACAGCCTGCTCTGCACGCGTCTGACTCCTACAAAGCTGTCACATTTGTTTACTTCTTTTCTATAAAATGTGTAATTTGGCGATGGGTGCCCAGAATGTTGCATACAACTCTGTACCATAGTCATAGTCTTGTTGGCGGTGTCAAGAAACAACAAATCAATAGCCATCCACTAATATTGTAGCTTAAAAGCAAAGCTTGCAAAATCTGCTCAAAACCGCATGCTTTCCTAATTCGTGTACGTGTTTTGTTTGTTAATATCACAGTCCACTTGAAAGAAGCAGCCCTGCTGTCTCTCTTTGAGCTGAGGTTCTATTTCCAACAGTCTGATGAACAGTGTATGGAACCCATTGCCGTTGGCTCTGTTTTCCTCTGGGTTACTTCAATAACCCCAGCTTGTCAGGATGCCTCCAAAGAAATAGCAAGAGAAAGATAACTGGCCAGAGCCTCTGTCTGCACTGTGTGTCCAGCTGACTCCTGCGAGACTATGTCAAAAGCAATTCTCCGGGTTTGAAGTCCCTTCAGTGCAGATTGCACTCTCTTAGCACAATACATCATCCTGCTGCGGCCGAATGAGGCGAGACCAATTACATCTGGTGTCTGTTTCCATAAACATTAATTAAACTGCTCTCTGTTTTTGTGTTTGGAGGAATTCTGCCCTTTTTAATTTAAAGACCAGCTCTCGTACCATCTTTGAAAATCAATTGGATTTCTGTCATCATTAACACGAGGGGCAGCCGAGCAATTTGTCTACATACAGCCTTAGTCTTTAATGTTTTACACTAAGCACTATTTTCCATTTGAACCGGTGTGCGGGGTTATTGGAAGCCTCTTCCGTGCTGATTGAATCTGCAGGGCGGCATTGATCGCTTTGTCGTAATTGCCTCTCTTACATCACATCCTACATGGGTTTTGTGTCTTCTCTGTCACTGGCTTGAGAGCTGTCTTTAAAGATCATCTGTGCTATCTGAGAGAGCACAGGAGCAACGGGAGGTTGAGTGCCAAACAGTCTAAGAGAACAGAAATCATTTCTCGTGTCTGGAATTGAGACTGGGGAGGACTACTTTTCTCTCTAAGTGCAAAAATAGCTACTCCACTGACAAAGTTGTTATCACGTTTAATGTGTTTCATGACACAGACTTTGAAACTCTAAATCTTTCATCACTTTCAGTTTAATCTCTGCTGTCTAGTATAATTTTCAGCAAGTTTTACTGGGTTGGCATACACATCACATATGCAAAATCGTAATGAAAGGCTAATGAGATACAAACTCAGCTTATTACACTACACTCATGGCGAATTCACAAGTCTGACAAGCTCTATTTTTAGTTGGCCCTCTGTCTTATAAACTGAATGACATACGCAACGGAACACGATGCTGAACCTCCACCTTCCAAGCCTGTGATTCAGAAGAATGATGATTGGCGTTAATTGGCGCTTACGGTGTGGCTGCCACACCCTTCGTTCTAATGACGTCTCCTAGACAACCGTGTATGCTCACAGCAGGTGATGTTTTACCCAGTAACTAGAGCACTACAAGTCTGAAAAGTTACCATGGTGACAAAATAAAAGGAGAGTGCATTGTGGCAGCTCAGATATGGCCAGCTGATCTAATGTGGAATGGCAGATGTAACATTGCCAGTAAAAGTGAATTAACTCTTCAATTAAGCCTAAGCCTAGACTCCATAAGTCTCCATGTCTAAAATGACACTCTGGCCTAAATTAATATGCTTACTTGCATATTAGTAGAACTGCTGCAGTCTCTAGAATGAGATTTTCCATTTAAAAGAAAAGGAAAGCCTCCTTCTGATGTGTCTTAAAGGTAGGAGGAACTTTTGAAAAAGTACAGTTGCTTTGGGGTATATTTTGGGGGCAAATAGCTAGTGTTAATGCTAGAAAGATGAATATTGTAGCCATATTATTGTACCTAATTGTTCATATCATTTTCAAAATCATCATTACAATGGAGAGAATGGATTTCTCAAATGACATAAATGACTCAGATGATTAGGACATCAAGCTAAAAGCTACGCTTAGCAAGTTTAGTAAGGGTATTTAGATAACTTAATTTGGCTTCTTTTCTGTGGCTGAAAGGGTAAAAACAGTTGTCTTCAATGTTCATTTTGGGCTAAATAAAGCTAAAATTCCTGTTTTCTTTACGATTTTGTTTGACAGCAAAGCTAAGATTTATGGTAATACTTGCTTTGTGGTATTTATGAGCCTATATCATGCTAGCTGGCTAGGCTAGCAGTAGTGTCGGTTGACACCACAGGGATTTCTCCATTGAGAGAACATTGATGAGTGGAAACAGTGAAAACAGTATAAAACCATGGTAAGTAAGTGAAAACAGTATAAAACCATGGTAAGTAAGTCAAACTGATGAGGTTAAGGGATCCGGTGCTGCGCTACAGAATACTGCATAACACGTTGAATAACATACAAAACTGCTACAAGAAAATCAGCACCAGATTTTTGTTTAAGCTCAGCTTATACCATGTGGGATTCACCTGAACTCTGTATGAACGCTATAAGCCTTACTTCAGTATTCTTGATTTGACTTGACTGTGTTTCTACATGGCTGTGCTGCCCCTGACTCAGAGTTCTTCTAAAAAAGATGACCATATGAATTGCCCTGTGGCCGACCTTGGGAGTCAGTGTTTTTTACCTCCTTCAGCATTACTCATGAATATTTTCATATTCATTAGTTTATCCCCTTCTCAGAGTCTGGTATTGCTAACAAGGCACAGCTATAGAGAAACACATGGACAGGGCAGATGATTCACATCCACCCGGTCCTGTGTGTCTGGAGCTAATGAAGACATTGTTTCTCAGCAGAGAGAGAGAGAGAGCATTCTTTTGCTGTTCCAGATGGTCTCTGTGGCCGGTCCTGAATCTCTAATCACTGGCAGCTGATTAAGTTTTAATGGATTATACATAAGACACTGGAAGCCTGAAGTCATACCACAAACCCCTGATACCCGACTAAACCCCTAGATGCTCTAGTACCTGTAATGAATGAATGGAAGGCATAGACAGCAGGATGCATGCAATGAGTGAGTTTATCTGGGCTATTCCAGTAATCAGCATCATTATACATAGCCTAGACTGCTTTGTGAATGAGGTACAATAAAGGGCAGCCAATCAGAACAGAGGTTAGTAACACTGGTCAAAAATATGTGGACACTCCTTCTCATTAGTGGATTCAGCTATTTCAACCATACTCATTGCTAATTGGTAAATAAAACCAAGCCATGTATCCCATAAAAAACACTTAAAGTAGAATGGGTTGCACTAAAGGGCTCAGTGACTTTCAATGTGGTGCTGTCATAAGATGCCACCTGTCCAGCAAGTGAGGTCCTCAAATTTCTGACCTGCTAGAGCTACCCTATGCAAATATGAGTGTTGTTATTCTGAAGTGGAAACATCTTGGAGCTACAAAAGCTTAGGTGTGAATAGGCACGCAAGCCTAGGATCACTGTGGGCAGTGACTAGCAGTAGCTGAACAGGCCCAAATGCATAGCGATGACTTTGAAGTTTGGTGGAGGAGGAATAATGAGTCTGTTTTTCATGGCTTTGATCATCAAAGCCGTACCTGACATCAGTACCTGACCTCACTAATGCTCTAATGAGTGCAAAACAAGAAGCAGGTGGCAGCTAGGCCCAGGAACAGGAAAGGGACAGTCAGAACTGAGAGTTAATGTGGAACTTCTCAGGGAGAAGATGCCATAGTATCCCATTAAACTCCAGCATCCCTTAGTACCCTACTAAACCTCTAGTTCACATACACCAATGGACTTCTGGTACTCTATTAATATATTTTGGTGCAAAGTTTAACTATCTTAAGCCAATGCTTTATTCCCAGGAAAAACTGTGGTATCCCCTGTAACTCACTTATACACTGTGGAACACTAATTAGCTGCCTTAAGCCAGCACACAACATCTACTGGTAGATAGCATCTCACTAAAGTACAGACACACTGAATGAGAAGGTTGCTGTACTGACAAAGAGGTGCTTAATTAAAATATATATGAGCTTTTGCCCTATAGACACATACCAATTACAAACATATTTCTACATACAGCATAAGGCAATAACAAGGTTCTATGGGGACGTTTGGCAAGAAGAAGCATTTATTATTCTCTGTATAAACATAATTGAGCTCAAGCTGTGAGGAGACAGAAATGCATGTGAAGATACAAGCTTGTCTTGTAAACCCCATGTTGAGTAATTGGTCTTCTTGTTATTGTAAAGTGACCCATACTGTGCCAATCTGAGTAGTTGATCTGGTCAGTTATATATAGGTGATAGATAAATATATATATTGATCAAGAAATCTAATTTAAACCATAAATTATATATGTATCCATTACTGAATCAGATGCTTTTCTCTTCTCTTTCTCAGTGTATGGGTTTGTGTGTCTTTGTTCCAGGGGTCTGTTTGCCAGTCACTACACAGAGACGCACTACCTGGACGGTGGAAAAGCAGTCACCACCTCGCCCTCCTCCACGGTAAGATCACTCTTACACTGTCTTGTTCTGATTGCAGTCTTTACTCCATGATCTGAAATCCTACACTGACGTTTGTGAAAGCATGTGCTCTGGTTTCATCACGATTCTGAGATGAAAGGCGGTGAATAAGTTTGTTAATTACCTGCAGTAAAAAGCTTACAACTCCCTCGGCTAATATAAACACGCTTCTCACACTCTCTCTCTCTCTCTCTCTCTCTCTCTCTCTCTCTCTCTCTCTCTGTCTCTTTCTCTCTCTGTCTGTCCTTCTCTTTGCTTCATGCTTGCCTGTGCATTCATTGTAGAGGTTCAGGGGGTTGTAATTTTTGTATTAGTGTGTTTTTAGAGTTCACTGTCTTTATAGTATTTCTCTCCTTATAGTGTCTCTCTCTTGCTGATTTTCTCTCTCTTTATAGTGTTTCTCTCTCGCTTTCTGTCTTTCTCTTTTTCTCCCTCATACTGCCACTTTCTTTCTTTATTTTGTTTGTTTGTTTCTTTCTCTGTTTCTCTCGCTCGCTGTCTCTTTCTCGCTCTCATTCTCACTTTCTTTCCTCTTTCTTTCTGTCTTTCTTGCTTTTTCTCTCTCTATAGCTCTCTGTCTCTCTCTTCATCTAGGTAAATCTATAGGTAAATATGTAAATGCTTCATGATAGCGGTGTCAATCAGTGTTTTCTTTCTTTCTTTTTTCAGTCTTTTTGCTTTCTCTCTGTCCTTTCTCATCCATTCTTTCTTTCTTTCTTTCTTTCAAGTGTCTGATTTGTCCATTGAACATGTGAACTGTTGGCTGCTGTTATTCTCACCTTTTTCCACTTCTAATTAAACTAATCCTGTTGGGTCGGCTGTGATTTTTGTCCCCAGTTGTATATTTAATCTTTTTAGCTACAAGTCAAGCCTTAACTTGTATTGTGCTAACCACTATTTAGACAGACGGACCGTGTGTGTGTGCTTGTGTGTGTGTCTCTATGTGTCCTCTGAGGTCTGTTCAGGGTCAGTGAAACATCAGCTGTGCTGTTTCACAAGACTGGAGGGAGATTTGAGAAGCTGCTTGTGCTTGTTTGGCTGTTCCATCTCCCGCTCCTTGGAGACAGGGTGTGCTGAGTGCACACTTTTTTCAGTGTGGAGTGTTGTGCCTCTTTTTTGAAGGGAGGCAATGATTGCAGATCACGTTATCCAAACTCTGACAGCTCCTCCTTCTCAACAGTGTGCCCCAGAGGAATGTTATTGAGAACTTTTGATTAGACAATGTGATCTGAGATTGCAAAATAAATAAAAACATGTGAAAAGTGAGGACGCACAGGCAGGACATATTCTCCTAAGATGAACACACCCACATGCACTCACCTACACATGCTCATACATTCACACATGCAGTCTCAGTGTAACTGGACAATGACCACTTTTGTTGTTTTGGCACTGGATTGAATTTGGAATGAAATGATCACTGTGAGGTTAAAGTACAGAATGTCAGCTTTGATTCAGGATACTTATATCTGTATTAGGTGAACTGTATAGGAATCCATGTTATTTATACTCATAGTCTCCTCATTGCAGAGCACCATAAGTAATTTGACAAATCGACACACAATCTTAAATAACATTGACATGGTTAGTAATTATTTGCAAATCCTTTGCATTCAATGACTTTGCATTTGTTCTGAAACCTATAGACATTACCAGACCCTGGTATCTTCTCTGTTCATGCCCTGCCAGGTCTGTAATGCAGCTGTGTCTGTTTCTGCTTCTTCTGGGGGCTTTTCACCTTCAGTTTTGTCTTCAGTAAGTAAACGTGAGCTCAGTTGAGCTTGGGTCAAGAAACTCACTTGGTCTGTCAACACATCACTTTTTTTGGCACTGAAAATGAGATTTTTTTCTCCTCAAATCATCAATCTAGTACAAGTTAATCTTCAGTTGTCCATAAGACTTCATCCCAAAATTCTCCTGGTCTTTGGTAGTTTTTAGGAAGCTGCCTGCTCTTTTTCTTCTAGAGGCGTACCACTGGTTTTAGTAGTGTGGTAAACTCTCTGAGATTATGCTGATACATTTTTCTCCTTATGGCAGTTTTTGACATGCCATTGATCTGTTTAGCAGTTTTTCCTCATGAAAATATTCTACTTCTGTGGTCTTCCATTATCTGCCAAGATTTTGCAAGTGCTAGGAACAGACTATTCCTGCTAATTAATAATGCACAGAACAGTTGATTTTGACACATGTGGTATTTTTGGCTATGTCTGTGATTTATTCACATTTTCCAACTTTATGATAGCTTATTTTACTGCCATTGACACTTATTTGGTCCTCACGTTGAGATAAAACAGTAACTGACTCCAGATGAAAAAATAATTTGAATTTTTACATCTAGAAGCAACCCTAGACCTTTTCTTAGCATTTTTTGGGCATGAACTAGTGACACAGCTGGCAAGCCAACTGAGCAGCCAGTGGTCCAGGAACTTGTGGTACCTTGAAATAGTTGGACTAGGACTGTGGTTTTTATAGGTTTTATCACATGCAGATAGACATACATGTAAATATCCTTTAAACTGGCATCACTGCACTTTAACTTCATAATCATTGCTTCCTTTCAAATTCTATATGAGTACAGTTGTGCCACTGCAGTGCACATTTGTGGAAATAGGTGCATTGTTGATAGGAGTCTTGGTGTGAGGTTGTTGTTTTGTAACTATGGTCTTGGCTTGGTAAGGTTGCCTGTTCTGCAAATGCCAGGCATATTGCAACACACACAGAGACGTGCAAACAAACACACACACACACACACACACACACACACAAAATAAATAACCAGAGTGAGTACCAGGGCAGGGTAAGAGTCTCCCTTGTTTTCGAGTGTCTTCTTATGCCTTGGAACTGAGTTACAAGGGGTAGTGGTTGAAATCTTCCCCTACGAAATGGGACCCTCAAATAAAAAAGAACATTACTTCATTAATAGGCTACTAGCAGTGATCTGGAGGTGACTCTGCCAGTCTGTAGTGACAGCAGAGCAGCAGTAAAGTTCAGCAACCTTTAGTTACATTTAGGGAATCACATGCCCTTATTTATCGCCCACCCCTAATTCTTCGGTGATATGAAGCTGAAGTCAGCTATTTGCTAGCTTCTTGTTCTAATTTTCCCGTTCCACCTTGAATAGTGCAGCAGTTCTGACGTGTCAGAATGTAATTGCTGCACCATTTTAAGGTAGAACTGGAAATTCAGCTAGCTAGCTACAGAGACATCAGCATACTACTGTCAATTTTTATGCTTGTTATGAAGAATTCTTCACATTAAACTAAGATAATGTAATGGTTATTGTATTTTTTAACAGAGAAAATATTTACATTTGTAGGTTTCTTTGGTCACTTGCGCAGCCGTTTTTTTTTGGTTCTGTTTTTCTCATACCACTCCACTTGGTGTGTGCTTCTGAAAAACCTCTGTTTGGAGGGCCATGTAGCCCTAACACTTCTCCCTACCCCTCTATCTCAACAAACAACCCTACCCCTAGGCATGAATATGCGAAATTATGGGGCAAGGGCTAAGCGGTAGGGGCAAAGGGTGAAATGGGATTGGGCCTTAGTATGTCCATTCTTTTCTGTCTTCTCTCTTAAAAAATACATTACAGCTAGACTCATGTTGGTCTCGCCAGTTTGTCCTTTTAGGAGAACGGGGTCAGGTAGGACCCATTCAGACAGATTTTGTTAACTATTAAGGATTAGTTTTAGCTGAACCTGGAGGACTGTGTTAAGCCCTGACCTGTTATCATTTTCTCAGAATATAAGAGCATGATCCAAGAGTCAATCCAGGAAAAGGTTACTATTTAGAGCTAACACATTTCTGATATTTAGTCTTATTACTTCATTGTAGATAGAATTTGAACTAGGTCCGAGTGATCAAATCAAATATCGCAGTGTTTTCCAACTGTATCATGGTATCAGACAATATTTAAGTTAACATTAATAAAGTTAATGAACGCATACATTAACAAAGACAATAAGTTAGCATTAATAGTTAATAAATTATCAAATTAACGATCCTATGCTTCCTGAGTACTGCTGCTCTGTGCTAAAAAAAATGTTGCAAACCAGATGTAACTGTTTTATTTCTCTTAAAATGACACCAAAGAAAGCCTTACACAGTGTTGTAAATGTTAACTAGAAAGAAAGCAAATTTCCAGAAAGCAATTAATTTAGTTTTTATGATTTTTTTTAACTGTTCCCCTAAAAAAATGACATTGTAGTTAACTATCAGGCCCTGGATACCATCAGTAATTGGCTTCAAGCAGAAAAAAAATTTAACCAATTAAATGACCAGGGCTCACCAGCTGGCCCAAGGTTTTATCAGACAGCTCTGTACTCTAAGAATAACTCAGTTATAATAATGCCAGTTTGCACTGAATTCCCTGTGGTTACTGAATAATAAGCCTTAGTATGTAATATGCCTGGGATTAAGGGGTTAAAAAGTAAAATAAATAGAAAAGGGTAAATAAACTGCTTCACAGCATGGATACAGCTATTTTATGGTCATGTCATGTCTCATAGATATTGAATATTTAATTAAAAATATGGAAAAAACTAAAAAGCAATATCTCAGTATGTCTATATCAAAGAAGGGTTTGGCTGCATCCTGGAGCAGGATATTTATTTCCATGGGGAAAAATGTGCCTTATGGAAGGGAACACACTTACAGTAGTTTTTCCATACTCCATATGACAGTGCCAGCAACACACCTGCTGATGCTCAAGTTTACCGTAAATCCTAAGGTGAAGTTAAAGACATTCTTTCAAGGCAGCAATTCATCATGACGTTGCAAAGACACCGACAGCTGACTGCTGACTGTAAAGCTCACTGTGAAGTTGGAAATAATAATTTAAAAGTCAAATCAGATGTTGTGGAAGTTTTTTGGACCACGTCAGACATTATGTATCAACGTCACACACACAGGCTCAAAAGATAATCCGGCTCGATGTTTAGGGCAACATTATACTGTGAAGATAAGAACAGTAGATAATACACTTGAACAGTAGGTAATACACTTACATCTTCAGAAGACACATCCTTCACCAAGTTTCAGCTCTCTTCTCTTTGAATTCTCTTTCATTGTGCTCACAATCAGCAGATTCATCCACTCAAGGAAGGGGTGCGAAGTACAACGTTACAAAATGTTCTTCCACACGTTGTGTGCAATTATATGTTACTACCAGAAAACTCTCCAAATACCCAAATCATTAATAGTGTAGCTTTGCTTTAGCTTTAGCTTTAACTAGCTTAACTACCACACACTCAGACTTTAGGTTTGAAGGTCTGAAGACATTTTCTCAATTTTTGCATATCTTCTTAAATTCTCATTTAAAGGCACTTGCATATAACATGATACCCATATGCTTCATATCAAAATGCTCTGTTATCTTCGTCGCTGCTTTCCAGAACCGCTGCAGTGGCTATAAACTCTTTGCATGCCATTTCTTATGTGTCTCTGATGTCGAGTGAATGAAGAATTAAGGGTTTCCGGGGTGATGGGTCAGTCCTTAGTGATTTCCTCAGTGTCCATTGGTCGGTTTACCCAAAATGTAAACAGACACACAAGTCTACTAGTTACACACGGTGAGAGGCAGATGATGTGTTTCTCAGCTCCTCTTCATAGCCTCATAACTTTGCATGTGAGTCGGTGTGAGTGAGGTGGAATTGGAAGAGCAGATCTATATAGATTGTTTAATTTGACGTGCGGGTGAGTTCATGGACCTCAGAGGGTTAATAGAAAGCTGATTGTTATTCAAAATGACAAAGAGCCAATAAAAAAATGATATAGAATGAGGCAGTAAAATACAGCAGGGTGTGTTCTTTTCCATAACCCCAATTTGAACCATGGCTCAGCCCAGATCACAGCTTCTAGAATGATTTAATTACATCTCTTCCTATATTGACATGACGCTAGATCATGTATAATCTTATGGAACTGTTTAGCAGGCAATAAGCGTTCATGCTTTTGTAACAAACTGAATGCAAAACACCACCAAGCACCACTTTGTCCCCAGAAAATCTTAGAATACATATGTATTTGAATTGCAGCCATCTTGGTCTGGGTACTACAAAATTTCCAACCTCCATTTATCTTCATTAATCAGGTATGATGATAAAGTGGCCAACCAATTACACTGACCCCTAAAGCTCTTTTGTGTATCCACATAAGACTTATTATTTAGTAATTACATGGGAAACAGGGCAGCATGATTGAGTTATTATTAAGCTATAGATGTGAAGAACAGAAATGTGGACCTGCTGGTGAGTGTGTGAATGTCAAGAGGTTAACTGTTCAATTCATTACCAGAGATTACAAGTTCCAGATTTGAATACCTATGCTTTACAATAATCAGTGTGTTATGGGCAAATATTATTTCTGCTCTAGGCAACAGACCTGCTTATCTCCTGCATGAAACAGGGATGAGCTGCACAGGAGGGTTCCAGCAATTCTTGGGAGGAGATATTGGATCTATTATGTTGTATTCACATAGAGATTTACTTACTGGGGTGTGTGTGTGTGTGTGTGTGCGCATGTCTAGCAGCGTCCGTTCATCAACCCTAACTGCTTCTCCCTCATTTAGCCTATAACACAGCATGGTGTTAGAAAGCTTCACTGTAGCTCCATATGACGCCTGAGCAGAGCAGGACTCAGATCCTGAATGCATGGTTATGATTAAGAGTGACTCAGTGAATCTGGCACATTAACCGTGGCCTTGAATAGAGATTTCTCATACAGAGCTCCTCTCTGCTTTCTCTCTAATAAGCTAGCACCATTCCCATGCCTGCTGCAATAATCACTCGTCCTTGTGTGTGAGATTAATACACTCCATGTGAAGGGACTGCAGGCAATTTCTGCTGTGCGGTAGTTGCTTTTAGTTGCCTTTACACAGCTAGTAAGTGGAAAACGTTGTAATGCTTCATGATGCATCTGCAAAGCCTGTAAGTGCTCAAATTAACCGTTATAGCACAAGATATCAGATAAGTCAGACGGAAGGCTGATTTCTGCTGGCCAGATAAGCACGTTTTACATCAATCAAGAATAAATGGTGATGTTATGACAACATTTTTATTTGATTAGAGTGTTTACTTCATGTACGTGTGTTGTATTCATACACAGAAAAGACCATACAAATGAGGCAAAGTGGTATAACAAATTTACTTATGTTTGCAGTAAACAGAGCAATATGTGTGACTCTTTTCATTTCTTTATGCTAAAAGTAGAACACATCTTTCAGAAATATTGTTTTCATGCAAATACATCTGCATGTGAAGTGACTAAGGGTGATTTCTGCTGTCCCTTCTGTGCAGCTAGTAAATGGAAAACCTTTTTCATCAAGCATAAACAAAGCTGATAAGCACTCATATGATGAGTTGTTCCACCAGATATCGAATTAGTCAGATAGAGGCCTGAGGGCCAGATGGAAACATTTTGTGTAGAATAAATGACAATGTATTATCTTGGGTGGTCAAACAATTTAAATAATCAATCATAAGTAATCACATTATTTTGTGTCATTAATCCTCATTAATCGCCTTTGTCTTGTTTGCTCAAATGGGATAATAAAGATTTTTCCATTTAAAAAGCATTGCTTTTTTTTTATTGCTATATAAGTAGACTCAAAATTAACACAGTTAACAGTAATACATGAAGTGAGAGCACTGGTTACATGTAATGGTTCTAGACTCTTGTTCTCTTTCTTACAGCTTGTGGGTTTGAAGTCGAAGATCTGGAGGGGAACAGTAGCTTTCCAATTTACTATTGCTATTTGTATGTGTATTTGAAAGAGAGGGCTCCAACCACAGATTATATCATAGCAACGCTGTGCTTGTACAGCTGGGCTTGAATGGATAGAATAGAATATCAAACTGGGAAAATGCATTAGGACTGTTAAAATTAAAGCAGTAAATGATTTGGGCTGTGAATGTTTTAATATGTTAATAACATGCTAATAATGCTGTAATAATGCATTAACTAATAACGAGTTTACTTCGCCAGTCCTAATGGTATCCGAACTTTTTTTGTTTTGCATTATGTGTGTTTTCACCCACTCAACAACAAATGAACTGCATTTTTACTGTAAGCATGAACTGTAAAACTATATGTTTTAACTTTTGATTAACTGGCCTAACATTTTTGAGTTAATTTGACTTGTTTTAGTAAGTTAGCAGAACTCCACTCTGTGTTTTACATTTGCTTAACTCATTATTTAAAGTTTATTTAAGCAATAGAACACGAGAGGGAGTGTGTTATCGTGAAATAACATCACGGCTGTGATTTGGCCGTAGATAATCACAGCCGTGATGTTATTCACGATAACACACGACCGCGAGAGTTCTATTGCTTTTATACAACAGTTAAATAAATAAAGTAAGGAATTAATAAATTGGACCACGAACGTGGCGTTTAATATGTTTTAATGTCAGCAGTTCCTTCCGCCAAATTATAGTTCCTTAACAAGCAGCTTGTTGCTACGTCAGAGCAACAAACTCCGCTCACTCGCTGCACAGCCAGCGGTTCATTCTCCAGCTCAGTTCTGTAGTTTCATCTTCAGAGTCTGACCAAATCGGACTGAGCCATAAAACCTCCACAATATCAAGTTTAGCTTAGTTTTGTCAATTTTTGCCAGATCAATATTAATGTTGTTTTGTTCCAATGAGTCTGTAAAGCATCTTACAGCCCATTTTGTTTGGTGAATGGTATTCGGTTCATTTCTGGCTGATTCCAGGTTGTTTAGGTGTTCCTCTGTCACAACTGCTGACTGAAAAGCTTGCTCAAACGGTAATGAATGTTTCAGGATTTAGTGCAGTCTCATCTTCAGAGTCTGACCAAATCGGCTTTAGGTCAAATGTAGTCTTAAAAGTGTCCATTTTCTGTTTGTGCGCAAAGTTAGAAGTGAAAACTTTCAAATGGCTTGAGTGTCTCCTACAGCTGTCAAAGTGATACAGTGTTTGTGAAAAAACCGTGTTGTTATGACGAAATAACAGCATGGTTAGAATGCTTCTCAACCAATCAGCTTGCGTGGCCGAACTAACTGTTGTATAATACTCACATAACTCAAACTTTTAAGGCAGTCGGGTTACTGACGTTAATACATTGAATTATCTTTTACAGTGTAGATGCTTGTAGGCTCCTCTGTGGTCCAGCTTGGCTGGAAGCATCACCCTAGTAATTTCATATTGCCCATGTTTACCTTCTTTGCAGCCATATTCTCCACCAGAACCATTTGCAGGGCCTCTGGATGTCTAATTAAAGGCACCTGGAGCACTGCGTAGCTGTGACTTTTGTATCACCCAGAAACAGTCTATACATATCCCTGATGCCGAACAATCATGGTCTCATACAATATCCATGTGCTCATGACATCAGCAGCACTTGCTAAATCAGGCGCTTTCCCTGCTGCTGTTCCCCGCACCAGTGTGTGTTTCATATTTAATGTGATGTGGAACGTCCTTTTTACCTCTGGGCAAACAGGAAACAGTGGTCCAGTGGACATGATGACTTGGAGCTATCCTCCATATCAGCTCACACCGACCAGAGCAAAGCTTGGACAAATTACAGGCCAGACGGGGGAGGCGTGCTGGGGCGTGAGAGTGGGCCTGGGCCTGAGCGCGGAAATAATGACCTGAAACCACACTCGGGTGATAGGACGAGGCTAAAACGGGCAGACTGCATTTGCTGCCTCAGTGAGGGTCTATTTTTTTTTCCTTTACGGTTGTTGGGTGCAATCCAAGAGCAAGGAATGAGGCTAAAAATCTTAAACTTGGACCTAAAAAAACACTGACCCAGCTCTGGAAATAGCCGAGTATTTTCTTTTGAAAGCCTGCATATAGACAGAGAGAGACTGAGTGAATGCATTGTGTTTTGCTGTGCAGTTGGGTAAATGGGATACAGAGAGTTCAGTGCCAGAATAGAAACCCTACAGCCATGCTTTCAGTCCAAAACAGACAAGAACTCCCTTCCGACTGAAACAAACCAGCTTTGTCCTGAAATGCTTCCCTGCCCCTCTCTCTCTCCTTTCTTTCCATTCGATTTACTCCTTCTCTCTCCCTCTCTCCCTCTCTCCTTCTCTCTCTCTCTCTCTCTTTCTCTCTCTCTCAAGTTTGCTTTCTTGACATGACAAAATTGTCATTGCAAAGCATTGCAACAATTATCTATAATATATATATATATATATATATATATATATATATATATATATATATATATATATATTCAAATATATATCTCATTCACTCTCTGCCTGTCTTTAACTCTGTCTGTCTCTCTCTCTCTTTCTCACCTCTTTGTAGGGCAGCAGGTGCCCTTTGAAAGCATGTAGTGGAAATGCAGTGTGTCTTTTTGATTGATGATTGACAGTTACTGATGATTTACGTTAGTTCTGTCAGCAGACGTCTCACAGTGTAGATCAACTGGGAGGACACTTCATAATCACCGCAGACACAGACCCCCACTCAGAGAGAGTTCTCCATTCTCCTTCACCGTGTCATCAGTATGTGTCATGTGAGTGTGTATTAGCAGTTGTTTGTGTCTTTTTCAGATGAACTGTTACTACCATGGCGAGGTGAAGGGCTACCCACACTCTGACGTCATTCTCAGCACCTGCTCAGGACTCAGGTGAGTTACCATAGTGACTGCATCAGTGGACGGGACTGTAATAAGTGTATTTTAATTATGTGGTATAATTGTGGCAGCGCTGGCATTGATTACCCAAGATAGACGACTATATTAGAATTAACAGGGAATCCATCAGTGTAAAACCGATGTTGATATGATGCTGTGATATTATTTGTAGTGCTGTTAGTGTAGCTGCTGAAATGCATATAAGCACAGAGGACATGATTGTACAACCTGACTGTTATGACTGTTTGGTTTAATTGCATTTTAAAGCAGAAACTTTATTGTGTACTTGCAACAAAAAAGGCAAAAAGGGTGTATAACTATCAAGTACAACTACCTGTCAGATTATATAAATGGAAATAACAATAATAATAGAGAAAAAGAAAAAAGCAAACAAAAAACTAAAAGCAAGCAGTCTTGATATGCACACATGCACTAATGAGTTTCCCAAACCAATGCTTTCATATTACCTATTTCACTGAATTGCACGTCTGATTCAAGGATTCACTGACTCACAAAAACAAGTCAGCTTTATTCTCATCTAATGCAGTCATGAACTCAGAATGTGAAGAACATTTTCTTGTTGCAATGCTTATAATTACTCCTGATGCAGCTGCAATGATAGTAAAAGAAAAAAAAATTGAATCACTGGTTAAGAATAGATTTTAAATAGGTCTTGTTTGTGTATGTGTACCAAAGAAACTTGACTAATGATCTAATGATAACGCACATAAGTCAGAGATGATATGGGAAAAAAAGAGTATCAGTGCATTTCCTAGTTTGACCATTCAGACTGGCCATAGCTCCAGCCTAAAGCCCAGGTGCTCATGCACTATATGTTGCTATGACTCTGCAGCTGTTGCCCCTCATTCAACTACAGCTTTTAAAAGTTGCATTGATGGCTGTCTTGATAAAATCAAAGTTATTTCCAGCTACAGCAATGCTGTGAATTTGTTTGTCACTGAAGTACACAGAGTCTGAAGTATCATTTTCAAGAAAAAAAATACACAGCTGATGCTGGCAATGTTTTAGAATTTGGCAGACCTCACTAAAAACCAACGGAAAAATCAATGAGTGGCAAACTAACCAAAACAACAGCAAAGAGGAAAACTTTGGTTCCACTTGCAACAAGACATAATGTAGCAGTATAACAGTGAGAAGCTACAATTGCATTGGACTTAACCTGTTGCTGTCACTAGACTTTAACAGTTTAAATTGGAAACTTGTTCACTCTATAGAAATCACATCATTTTCATATGAGTTCATGTGACCACTGAGTTCAAAATAATGTTATTGCATTATTGAAAGTATTAAATGGGAAAATCTTTCTTTAAGATCAAATCTGAGCAAATTAGACAAGTGCAATAAATTGTGATTAACTACACAAAAGAATGTGATTAATCATGGTTAATTATTTTAATCGCTTGACTGCCCTAATTCTGATTTTACTTCAGTAAATTGAATTGTATTGCAGAATCAAATTGCTGTTTAGTTTATCAAATAATTCTTAATTTACAAAAAAGGACGTAAAGATTGTGTGGAAGATACAAAAAATGGTTTCAGTTGGACTTTTGATTTGTTTCAAGTGATGTATTTAAAAGGGCTGATTTGAGTCAGACATTGTTAACATACAGGCACTGTAGCTTGTCATGGCAGAGTAATTACTATGATAATTCTGCTGGACAGTATCAGGAATGTCTTAAACGTTGGCCAGCAAATGTCTCCTGTCTCTCAGGAGTGATACTGCTTATTGCTTAAAGCTCTTTATTTGGGCCTGCAGCTGCAACCTGTCTTCCAGACATCTAACCTGTCTCAGACCCCGCAGTATGTCTCCGGGCTCTGCAGTACACACACTCGCACGCTCACACACTCAGAGCTGTGTTTCTTGGCGCTCAGGCCAAAACAAATTAGTGCTGATTTTGGTTGGCAGAGTTGGTGCGAGTGGGGTTTGTGTGGACGTTTATGTGGTCTGCAGCACAGTGTGGGCTTGTTGAGAAAGCCCGGAGTTTGGCCGTCCCTTTATGGAGGAAGATGTCACTTTAAATCAATGTGCAACTTTAAAGTGTGAGAAAAGCTCGCTGAAACGCGGCCCATAACCACTAAACATCAGTATTAGGACTGCGTAAGTAGTGTTGTTTCAGTAAAATATCCACAAAATTGATGCCGTGTTGACCAACAGTGGCTTGGATGTTGAAATAACCCAGTTTCCAGAACTTTTTTCAAGCTGTCTTAGCTTGTGGGAAAGCGGAAAGACCACTTCCCCTCCGAGAGGATTAGACTGCACTATTTACAGTCTAGCCACTTTGTTAGCTGAGTTTTTTTTTGCCTTTCTTTCTCAATATTGGCTTCTTTAACTATTTTGTGTTTCTCCTCCTCTCTCACTCTCCCTCTCTCTCTTTTTCTCTCTTTCCCCTTCTCTTGATCTTTGCTTCTCCTTCTTTCTCTTTCTTTCCCTTTTTCTCTATCTTTGTCTCTCTCTTTCTTTTTCTCTCTCTCTCTCTTTTTCTCTCCCTCTCACTCCCTTCCTCTCATTTTCTTTCCCTCTCACCTTTCTCTCTTTCTCCCTTTTTCTATCTCTTTTTCCCACCTCTCTATTTCTCTTTCTCTATCTTCTTTGTTTGCTTGTTTGTTTTGTTCTTTCTTTCTTTTTTCTTTCTTTCTCTCCTCCCACTCTCTTTACCCTTTTACTCTTTTTCCATCTCTTTGTCTCTCACTTTCTGCTTTCTATTGCTTTTTCTTTCTCTCTCTCTCTCTCTCTCTCCCCATTCTATCTTCCTCTCTCCTTTCCTTTCATTTTCTTTCCCTCTCCCTCTTCATCTTTCTCTCTTTCTCTCCTTTCCCCATCTCTATTTCTTTCTTTCTTTTTCTTTGTTTCTTTCTTTCTTTCTTTCTTTCTTTCTTTCTTTCTCACTCTCTCTCTCTGTCTCTCTCTCTTTCTCTCTTTTTCTCTCCTCATTCTATCTCTTCCTCTCTACCTTCCTCTCATTTTTTCCCTCTCTCATCTTTCTCTTTCTGTCCTTCCCCATCTCTCTATTTCTCTTTGTCCCTCTCTATCTTCTTTGTTTGTTTGTTTGCTTGTTTGTTTGTTTGATTCTTTCATTCTGTCTCTCTTCCCTCTTTGTTTCACTCTCTCCCCCTTTCTCTCTCCCTCTCTCTCTCTCTCTTTATTTACAGGGGGCTGATCTCACTCAGAGATAAAGTATTGGTGCTGGAGCCAGCACAGAAGCCCAACAGCACCATGCATCATATCTACAGGGGAGAACATCTCAACCTTACCCGAGGCACATGTGGACATGGACACAACATATCAAACGCTGCAGGGGTCCCAGACACTCTAGGGTCTCTCTTCAGCTCACACAGCACGCTCCTAAGGGTAAGCTACACAAACCGTTAAAGGGACCATATCAGTGGAAAAAAATTGCCTTGCATTTTTGAAACGGATTTGATGTAATATGTAAACATATCATTCACTCCCTGCCCATATACGGTAAATACTGCAATATAAATAAACACTTTTGAACTCATTGTTTTTGTGATGTCACAAAAATCATTACAATTACATGCATCCATCTATTCAGCCTAAGCAGGTAATATGTAGAATATGCAAAAGAAATATAGAATATGGGCCCATTTTACACTATGGCCTTATGTGGGTTCACATAAGGAAATAGCATCACATTATTTTTTGATGATTTAGCAAGAATATTTCTCACTATGAATATTTCTCACTGTTTACAATGCACATTAATAGAAACTGAATATGAAATGAGTGAGTATCTGCAATGTATAATCCTCAAACAGAATGAAGTTCACTGCCGGGGTGCTTTGGCAAATGTCACAGTTATTACTTCATAGTTCAAACAAGCAGTAATGCTCTGCTGAAGGCCTTGCAGCCAAAACATTTATGAGCTGATTTTTTAAATTATGATACAGAAAGTGATGTGTGCAATTCCTTTCATTTCTTTATGCTAAAAATGGGGCACAACGTCCAAATATAATATTTTCCTGGAAATATACATGCATGTGAAGGGACTGAGGGTGGTTTCAACTGAGCAGTGGTTGCCTTTGATTCTTTCTGTGCAGTTAGTAAATGGAAACACTGTAATCGTTCATGAAACATTAACATGAGAAATCAGATGGGTCAGATGGGAGCCTGATTTTTACTGGCCAGATATATGCATATTGTGTAAATTAAGAGTAAACGATGATGTTATAGGACATTTTTTCATGTGTGTTTCTCTAGTCATGCACAGAGCAGATCTGACAGACCAGTGACCTAATTTAATTTGTCTAGTTTAACAGACTATATAAATTAATCTGCATTTGTTGCTGTAACCATGGAGGTTTGTAGCACACTGGCTTTGCCTGGGATCATGAATTACATTTTTAGTTTTGTTTTACAAAAGTCACCAGAAGACCATCCTCTATGTACCTCACAGGACCTTCAGTGTAGTCTATTAAAGCAATAAGCCACGAGAGGCCGTGGGTTCTCGATTTTGTCACTGGAAGGGTGTTCTTAAAACTCCCTTCCCTGTGCCAAGAAATGTAGCTCCTTTATAGTATGGTATCGTTGCCAAGCAACCATGGGCCCCTGAATGAGGAGAACGTTCAGTTGCCCACTGCTGTATATTGCGGTCATTTTATTATTTTAACTTTTTTTTTACCTTCGCTTTATATTTACTTTTAAATTACCACCATGAGTCTTATTTAGCACCAATCCAGCGGCGTCGCTCTTCTCACGCTGGGGCTGAATCTCAAATGGTTCCCTGCTCCCTACATAGTGCACTATATTGGAATTTAAATACTGGATCCTGCACCCAACGGGGCAAATATAGACAAGAAATAGTCATTTGGTACTCAGCCACATCCATACTCGACAAACAATGTACTATTTGGCTATAGAGGCCAGAATTTCTAAACTTTCATAGCACACTATTTAGGGAAAACGGAGTCGTTTGGGATTCAGCCTGGGTTTGACGCTACATCTGACCGAATACCACACACATTAAGCCAATCAGTTTTTAGGACCGTAACTATCCATTTTATAGTCAGTTTCATCATTAATTCTTCGATATCAGCTGTGTTATCTCTGTATATGGGGTGAAATGGAGTACAACTGTGTCTTTAGGCTGCGTTTCATTCACCCTCCTTTATAATACCACATACATTAAGTGGCTATGGTTTAACACACGGGGGATAGCTCTATTATTAACGGTATAAGCCCATACTTCATCTTTAACTATTGCGTTTTAGTACTTGGCTCCATATCAGCACTGAGTGACTGTAGATACATAAGTGCACCTGATTTATCCATATCCGTTCTTCTAGTGGCAATATGTTGTATCTAAGTGGTCCACGATGGCAGTAGGACCCATTTTATTAGCAAACTGAATCCATAACTGGCTATATGAGCTTCAAACTGGTGCTGCAATGCATGGATGAAAAGAGAAAGATAAGTTCATGGATGTTAAAATTGCTTAGAAGTATTTTTGTCTCTGTTAATATGTCATACATTGAGGACCCCATATGCTGACCTTGTGGAAGGACAGAAAAACCTTGTGAACTAGTCTTACTTTTCAGACTGAGACTGGGGGGGGGGTCCAATTTGTTCCTAGTTTTGTCCAACTGAGCATTAACAGCCAGGTTCCTAATACAGTAGATAAGCACTGAGATGGGTTAATGTGACAGGCATTGTGCTGGTTGAATGCAGATTGTTAGAAAGGGGCTGGAGATTGGCGTGATGACTCAGGCTCAGCTTCTAATGTCTGTCAGGAGCACAATGCCCAGCAGGGCTTTCACAGAGCCGGCCATTTGTGGGATTTACGACGAAAGGTTTATCCCCTTTTTTCTCCCCCTCACGTACAAACACACCTAAAGGCGCTGATTTCTGTGCAGACCTCTCTTTCACCTCTAGCAAATGTCACAGCTCTGAAACAAAGAGACATTTTCAGGTTTTGTTCACGCAGCGCTGTCAGCCTCTGTCGTACAGACACAGCTGTGGTGGAATTTAGGCGTGCTAAGAGCAGCAATCACAGTCACTCTCAATGCAAAAGGTGTCATGGATGCTTTTATACCCATTCAATAGATTAGTCACTGAAACAAAAAGGAATGGTGGCTTTTCAAAGAGTGATATTAGTCCAGAGTGTACAAAGGCATTCAAAGGGCATCAAAACTCAGAGGGCAGCCTGTAGTTTTCCAGTCTTCTGTTCAATTTGATTCTTATAAAAGGGCCCGTATCATTTTTCTTGCTTTTTAAGTAAAAATTTGATGTAGGATGTAAACACTTTTAAAGTTCTACTCCAGACTTCAGACTGCTAATGGAGACTAAACTGCAAATCAGCATGTTTTGAATTTCTCGTATTTGCGATGTGGCAAACCCTTTTACATATCGTCCCTGTCCAAAGAAAAACATTTATTCTTTCATGTTGAATGGACCACTAGCAATGCTCTAAAAATACTTGGATAAAATATCTTTACATTGACTTACATTGAAAGTAAAGAATGTTTTTGACCTCTCCTGTAAAGTTACCATTTTGGAGATACTTCTTTTCTTTGGACAGCGACGATATACCCACCTATTCTGCCTACAGCAGTTTAGCCCCACCCATTGACAATGAAGCTATAAGTAGTGTTTCATCTGGATTTCCTTTTTGAATGGGACACAAAACAAGGCAGCCAATCAGAAAAGAGTAAATATGCATACCAGTCTTAAAGACACAGTTATATCATTACAGAATTGTCATGTAAAACTTAATTATGCCTGGTTTTGGTACATAAACCCACACATCATAAAAAACAAAACTAGGAAAGTAGTAACATGAAGGCCTTTTAACTTGTCCATCCCCAAAGGTAGAGGTTTCTTTGTACATGCAGTTCTGTATGTCTGCTTAGCCCAACCATTATACAAATTCTGATACTGGCTCTGTAGCTGGCTCTAAGTTTCATGTTCCAGCACACCTGATTAATGTTTTGAATGGTTTTACAAATTGCTGGTTAACTCAGATAGGGAAAACACTGAAGTACTGTAGTCCTCTTGGACTAAACTTGAGTGATCTGCCTCTTTTAAAGCAGCTCTAAACTTTTTTTCACCTATGCAGTGCACGGATCTTCGCTAACAAAGCTTCTGTGACAAAGCTTGGCCCCATGTTGAGGCTTGGATAGCTGTAAGGTGCACAGTGGGACTATAAGATGGCTGTAGTAGATGTGATTTATGTAGCGTAACATCCCTCTGTTAGCCAGAGTCCCAGAGTCAAGATAGTCAAAGATACAGAGTCAAAAGCTTGAGAGTTCAGTTCACAGTGCAAGATTTGGCCAAGGATGGAGAACATATGAGAACATCAACACAGTGGTTCACCTCATCCTGTTTGAACTCAAAGTGACTGGAGCAACGTTGGGTTAATATCTGCACTCGGCCCCTAAGATATAGTGTGTGTGTGTGTGTGTGTGTGTATATATATACTTTTATAGATATCAACATGCCATACATTGTTAGAAACAACTTATTTGAGATTACTAATCAACTCAAAATGATTTGAGGCAAAAAATTGATAATTCAAGCATGTGGTTTGCACATTGCTATTTATGGGTTGTAATCTCAGCCTCAAATGCTCTGCCCACACATACACGGAGGGTCTGATCGCTACAGTAAGCTAAGCTACACTCAGAAATAAAGGTATAAAACTGTCACTGGAGCAGTACGCCTCTTGTCACTGGGCTCGTACCTTCAAGGGTGCATCTCAGTACCTTTAGTCAGTGAACATAATTGTACCATAATCCATTGAAATTATATTTTCTAAATTGTATTGACTCCACACACCCCGTCTCGTCTCCAGGCTTTTTATTTTATTGTTCTGTTTTAAAACATTAGATTATGAAAAGGTACAAATATGTACTTTTTACCTGGGAAAAACATATTTAAAGTACACAATTGGACCCTAAAAACACTGTTGTACCTTTGAGGGAACATTTACATTGTTTGTACCTTGATGAACGAAAAATATACCTGCACAGCACCTTTATTTCTAACAGTATACATTCTACATACTTGCTATCCAAACTGAATGCTAGCCAGTCCTTTCAAGTTATTTTGCCTCGTTCCTTTAAACACTGCATTTACTTATTTTAGTGCATGCAGCACTTTTTTTGTCTGCATGAGACTGAAAGTTTTTTCTGTAATGAAAGATTTGTTTAGGAAAGCCTGTTAGGATTTAATACCAAACAACACATTCTTTTACTTATGTAATAAATGTTGATCTTTAAATGTATCATATGAACTGCTTTAGCAAGACTGTGTGTATAAAAAGGGTCAATATAAGAAAACCTTGTGGTAAATGATGTGCATCAACATCATTTCTTTAAGCATCACAAAAATAAATTCAATATTTAGTGTCATCTTTTGGAGCTGTTGAATTGAAGTGTTCACAGAAAAGGATTGCAAGGCAAAGATGATGACCGTTGTGTTTCAACCCACCAAGGACACGAAGGACAATCCCGAACAGCTCTTTCAGTGGAAATCCCATTCACTGAAGAGTTTGGGATTATAACCTCCACAGCTTTGAGAAGATAGACAGTGCTTTTGGGTTGGAGCTCTTTAGAAAATACCTTTAAGTTTTTAGTTCATGCTTTACATGTTTTATTCAGTCTGTCCTTCTGTGCAATGCATTGAAAATGTGCACCAGGTCTCTCATATTTATCCTTCATTTTCCCTTCTTGCTTCTTCCATTTTCCTTCCTTTCCTTTTTCTCCTTCTCCTTCTCCTTCTGTTTCTTTCTATTTCTTTTTCCTCCCTCCCTCTGTCCTCTCTCTCCTTTCTTTCATTCTGCAGCACAAGAGACATGCCCAGAGCAACACTAAATATGTAGAGCTGATCATTGTGGCAGACAACCGTGAGGTAGGTAACCAAAAATACTCCTCAACCGTCTCTCTCTATCAGTCAAAGAGAAGCGCTCCACCTCCTCTGTAGAAAAAAGCAAAATCACCCTGCTCTGTCCGTGTGTTTTGGCAAAGACGTGAGAATGAAGAAGTGGTGTTGCTACAACGTCTTGACGCTTTGACCCTAAGGTCAGGGCTATGCACTCTGAACTCTTGTTAGGGTGCTAAAGGGAGGAGGCTTGGGTGGCAGATGTCAGTTTGGTGAAGCAGTGTAGTTTATTCAGTGGTTCACACTGCAGATGCTGGTCACTGGGGTGAAGGATTGTTTAAGTAGCACTTCAGGGTCATTACTCTGGAGTCAGACAGGAACAGAAGACCTCCAGCTGCAGCCACTTGACCCTTGTCCAATTTGTCTGTTTAAAACTGCCCCTTAGTAACTTTATGTCCTTTAAATGCAGTATTCAAAAATGTTTCTTTCCAAATGAGTTCCAGCTGAACCTGTCTGGAGGTACTTCTCTTTAAAGGGTGTATGTCATGGAATTTCCTCTTTTTTATAATAGAAGAGTTTGATGTGGCATGTATATGTTGTTAAGGTTCCAGACATTTGAGGAAACCGCCTGTTTTGAATTCATTGCATTGTTTTTGCAGTATCACAAAACTAACACATTCATATTTTACACATCCACCTATTCAACCTATAGCGGCTTAGCCCCACTCAGTCATAGTAATGTTATAAGAAGTTTTTAAGGTCACACTGCTTTTTCAATGAGGAATACAGGACAGCCAATCAAAACAGAGGTTATTTACAGTAGCCATATAGGTACAGTAACAAAAAATCCCTGTTCAGTTCTAAAGAATGAAGAGTGGTTGAAAAATGGTAATGTGAAAATGAATTATGACTATTTTGGGTACATAAAACTACATAAGTGTCATGTAGATCTCAGGGAAAAATATAAAATACAACAAAATGTTGGAAATGGGCTCTTTAAGTGAGTAGTCTTTTGATGCCTATTAAAACATTTTACCAAGTATTTAGGTATAGCTCTGCATAACAAGGTGCGAAATACAAGGGCTACAGGGAATTCTGGGACCCCCTAATTAACCTCTTGGACTGCCTGAATGTCTGAAAAATAAAAATTATAGAGGGGGTCCCTGAAAATAATTTTTTTTATGATGATATGCTGCCCGTTAGGTAAAAATAGCCACTCACTGTTTAGCCTGCTTCACCCACAAAACAGCTTCTGTCTTTGATAATCTTACCTAATGGGTGGCACTGTTGCAGATAGTTCACGAAGATGGTCCTTCATAGCCGAGCAACTGCAACTATGCCCAGGATACCTCTGAAAAACTTTACAATATGCTGCAGCACATCTGAAAACTTTGTGTTTGTTGGAAAGGGTGAATTTTTACCCATTTCCCAAACTGAAGACACAGGAAGAGATGTGCAGAATCTGAGTTGTTATTTGGAAGGCCGCATTATGAAACTAGAACATTTCCGAAAAAAGAATTGTTAAACCAAACATTTTGCTGCCAGTGAAGCTACCACCAGTGGAGCTGTGGAAAATAGTTTAGGAGCCAGCCAATGCTGGAGTAGCTAATTAGCATGAGACCCCCCTGAATACCAGGGGGTATTTCACACATTGCTGCACAACATTGAGTTCTAGTTGATGGATAATTCTTAAAACTTGTTGATGTTCAGGGAACGTACTAGATATTTAACTACATACTAGTTATTTAACTGAGTTAACTGGAGTTACTCTATTATTAACTAACTACTATGAATTATTTGATAACTACTATGAATTATTCAGTAACTATTATAAAAGTGATATATATTTATGTTATGTAGTTATAAGAATTAGAAGCAGAAGTGTGAATATATGGGGACATTTGGTGTTACATATGCAGCTGTAAGATACCTCACCAGTTATAACTTTAGGCTCTTTAGGCTGAGAGGAATATTGTGAAATAATAATAAAAATAATAATAATATATTATTATAATAATAGTAATAATACGTTTTTGGAACCACATTAGCAGCTGTGGTCAATTTCCGCTATGAGTCTCAACCCTTAGCTTGCAATACTCAAAAGGTAGTCATCATACAGAACATGGAAGAACCCTTTCCATGCTTTGATTCTGTGAAACCCCTTTTATGTTCCCTCGGCTGACGGCCCGAACAGCAAGCCCAGCATGTCCACTCTGCCAAAACATGGAGAACAACCTTAACATCTGTGCTGAACTGGAAAATCGTTTGCCTCATGTGACATTTACAAACGTCAATGTAGAAGAACATTTGAGCAGAGTAAAACATACAGCTTTCTGTCCCTCTTTGGTTTCAGTACCAGAAACAGGGCAAAGATGTGGAGAAAGTGAAGCAGAGACTGGCTGAGATTGCCAACTACGTGGACAAGGTAAACCTGACTGACATGCTACCATAGTTTATTTCAGTAGCTGCAATTCCAGTCTTGAAAGGCCCCAGCTGAAAAAATCAAATGCTTGATTTGCTTAAAAATGATATGTCAAGTGTTTCCACTCAACTATGTTGTGTAGCCTCTAAAATAGTTGATTGAGTAATATTTACGTAACGCAACACTATGTAGGATTTGGGGATTTGGAGATATGTGATTGCACGCAACATGCGAAAGAACGTTTTGTAAAGTTGGTTGCGCCTCGGATCCACACAAGCAGATGAATCTGACTTTTGTTAGAGTGCTGAAAGAGAGTTTGAAAAGAATTCAGTCAAAACTTGGTGAAAGACGTGTCTTCTGAGGATGTGAGTGAATTGTCTACTATTGTCATCGTATCTTCATCTGTATAATGTTGATTTTGCATTTGAGACCTAAACATTGAGTCTGACTTTCTTTTAGAGTCTGTGACATTAATACATAAAATCCTGAAACACTCCCACCAAATCTGTCCCAGTACCTCTGACTTTTAAATGATTATTTCAGGCTTTACAGGGCAACTCACAGCAGCGCACAACACACACACACACACACACACACACACACACACACACACCATGTTTTAGTGTGTTCTTCTTCTCTATACTCAGTAATGCAACAAAAAAATTACATAGTGCTGTTTGAAGAATTTCAATTAAATTACACAAAAGTGATTTGAGTAAATTTTAATAAAATAGACTCATTATTTTTGTATATTACCCAAAAATGAAATGTTGGATTTACTTATTGCTTGTTATTGTGGTTCCATGCAACTGCGTTAAGTAGCTTTAAAGATGCTCAATTGAGTAAGATGTACTCAGTGAAGTAATTAAACAACACAACCAGCTCAGTTTCACTGACTTACATTCATTTGTTTGGTAAAATCAATGAGAGAAAAACTGATAACAGAAAACCAACAACAGAGCGAGTGCACAGTTTGTTTCTAGCACACTATCAGGCCCCCCAGGGAAAAAGCTAAATTCTGCAGTGCTTTGCAGATCTATAAGGACTGGAATGGGCAAACTTTGACATATAGTATGAGAACTGTGTGTTGGTAATGGAGAACTGACACCGCTCATTCAGCTAAAAAACTTAACAAGGACATAGGAAGAGTATTCATTGAGGTGTCATTGATATTCTTCAAATAGAGACCAGTAGCCAGCACATTCTGCTAGTTGTACTTTGACTTTCATAGTGCTAACTTTTAATTCTCCATGAAGCTGAACTCTTCAGGATCTGTGTGGGTAGATGTGTCAGTTTAGGGAACCCTTTGGCTTCAGTACATAGAACTCTTGAATGATTAGCATCACTTTTCATAATGTTTTCCTTTAAGAAGTCCAGAACATAGTTTAATGCATCTGCTAATAGCTGGCTCTGTCTGTGCTATAGTTCTACAGGGCATTGAATATCCGTGTGGCTCTGGTGGGCTTGGAGGTGTGGAGTGACTCAGACAAATGTCCTGTCACCCAGGACCCTTTCACCACGCTGCACGAATTTCTGGACTGGAGGAAACTCAAGCTTTTACCACAGAGACCCCATGACAACGCTCAGCTCATCAGGTTAGGAGACAGGGGCTTAATCAGCTGCCATGGACATGACTTTTTAAGGACACAACAGTAAAATACATCTTTACAGCCTACATTTATACAGTACATCTTTTGTTAACTGAAGTGATGTTTTTAGGAATGCGTATGAATATTCAAAATACATTAAAAATGCTGATAGAGCCTATAACCACATAAACACGTTCTGCAAGCCTGTCCTACAATTACCAAAACAAGCCTGTGACTAAAGGATCTTTAGTGAACTTCTCTAAATGTTACAAGGAAACAGAACATGAAGTGGATATGCATGTTTTATCATGTTTTATCTCTCTCTTCCTCTCCACAGTGGTGTGTATTTCCAGGGCACCACTATTGGCATGGCTCCCATTATGAGCATGTGTACGGCTGAGCAGTCAGGCGGTATCGTCATGGTAAGGGGCATATCAATCATGTATTAAAAAAAGTTCATTATTTAGGTTAAATCTGAAAGACCTTTTTTGTATTTATTTTTTAGAGTATTGGACTGACTTATCCTAATATGACTTTCCATGCACATGCAAAATAAATGCTTTTCAAAATGGATAATGTACCCTAAATTAGGCTTTTTTGACAAAAAAAAATCTTTTTACAATCCTGTTTCCAAAAAAGTTGGGGTGCTGTGCAAAATGTAAATAAAAAGTAAATTCAACGATGTGCAAATCATTTAAACCCTATATTTAATTGGAAATAGGGCAAAGTTAGCATTTCAACAAATGTTGAAACTGAGAAATTTTATTGATTATTGAACAATATTTGCTCATTTTGAATTTGATGCCAGCAATATGTTTCAAAAAAGTTGGAACAGGGTCAACAAAAGACTGGTAAAGTTAAGTAATGCTAAAAAGAACATTGCAGAGAGGCATTGAGAAGTAAAGATAGAGAAGGGTTCACTACTCTGTGAAAGACTGCGCGATTTATCAATAACATTTCTCAGCGTAAAATAACAAAGAACTTCATCATATGGTTGATAGTATCATTAAAAGATTCAGAGCATCGGGATCAATCTCTGTATGCAAGAAACAAGGCCTAAAACCAATTTTCGCTGTCTGTGATCTTCGGGCCCTCAGGGTGGTACTGCATTAAAAACAGACACGATTCTGTAGTGGAAATCACTCAGGAATATTTGTCTGTGAGCACAGTTCATCACTGCATCCACAAATGCAAGTTAAAACTCTACCAGCCAAAGAAGAAACTGTGTAAAAACAGGATCCAGAAACACCGCCGCCTTCTCTGGGCCCAAGCTCATTTAAGATGGAGTGACGTGAAGTGAAAAAGTGCCCTGTGGACTGATGGGTCAAAATTTGAAATTAGTTTTGGAAATCATGTAACCCATGTCCACCAGGCTAAAGAGGAGAGGGACCACCTGGCTTATTATCAGTGCACAGTTCAAAAGCCAGCATCTGTGATGGTATGAGTGTGCATTAGTGCACATGGCATGGGTGACTTGCACTTGACAATGATTTGTACATCATTGCATTCTGTATCTATTTACATTTACATTATTTACATGCACAGCATCCCAGCTTTTTTGGAGAAGGGGATGTAGTGTCAATGGGATTTTGCCATTTTTGTAAGAAAGTTTTCCAATGAGTACACCGAGCATGTGAAGGTCAATGATTTGCTTTTTTTTACTTATTGAACTGCAATTCTTCTGTAATTTTTTTCTCTCAATGTTGTCCTAGCCAGTTGAAAGTATATAGAAATTATATTCATACTTCAATTATTAACATGAAGACCTCTGTACTGTTCTACTGTTCCCCACCCTGCTATGCCTGCTGAAAGCATTATGTCACTGTCCTCCAAAGATACTCCCCATAAATTACCCAAATGTATCGATTACATGAGACACGGCTGTTACTTTCTAATGAGGCAGAACAAACGATGGGTCGGCAGGGGAAACATCATATCCACCCGAGAGGCAGAAAGCACTGTAAGCTCGGTTCTGGGAGTGATTAGTGATGAGGCTACAGCTGTGGAATGAAACGTTGCCCCTCTTCTTATTCCAGCCCTTTATTAAGTCATTAGAAGTCGTCAGTTCTAGAATGGCATTGCCAATTCCGGAATCTCTCTTTCTCTGGTTACTCCTTGTTCCGGAATGTCGCGGATGGTTGTGGTGGCTTTGTGCATAGTGCAGATGCTAAGGCTTTGGCAGGTTGATTAAAGATGCGAGCGGCGTGTCCGGACGCTGAGCGATGGCTCTGCCGGCCTCCTCCATTACAGATCAACATGGCTCAACACTGCCATTAGTCTCAATCCCCCCCTATTTTTCCCTCCTGCTGCCTGCAAGAAACCAGAGTGCTCTCGGGGGCCCTGGAAAGGGAGCCACACTGGACTGAATACAATGAGACCCAATGAGTGATGTCTCTGCAGCTTCCATTGCCTAGCATTAGAAATTAGGGAAAACATCCATATTCAACAGAGCAGAATGATATCAAAGGTTTATATAAACTGTGTGTTTTCTACATTGACTCGTTCAGCGGATGCTCTCTCCGTCCATGTTTTAGCCATTTGCTAACTTTTTTGCAGACTTTCATGGCATAGTTTGTTTTAGCTATTTGACTGAATGGCATCACTGCTGATGTAAACAGTATTTCACCAAAGGTTGTGATGTTCTGTGATCTCACAGACATCATTTTTTCTTATTAGAAGAGTTATTTTAAACAAAAAATCCTCCTGAGGTCATTTAACCATGAAGCTGAACATAAACACAGGGAGAACACATTCTCCACATAGAGACCAGAATCAGGAGATTTTGGCAGTTGGGAGGAATAAGTTAACACATCCTCTACCTGTACAGAGAACACACTTCTGCACATTTTAATGCACAATTACTGTCTATTTGCCTAAAAATGCCAAGCATATATAAGCAGAAGCCATTTTATGCTTTATTTTCTTCTAATATGTTAAACTCAGAAAGAAATGCCATATATCAGTTTGTTTCCTGTAAAGGATGTGGTTTCAGGTTAACACATCCTCTATGTTGATTAGAAAATCAACAAAACATATAATTTGACCAGTAGTGCTCAAACTTTTGCATGTAACGGTTGGTTGATGCACTTGTTTATTTGTGCATGCGTGCAGTGATACTTAGAAAGCTAACAGTTGGTTTTACTACATAAAATACTTAAATAATTAGCATTATTTAACAGTTATTTTATACAAATGAAAGAAACCCCTTTAAGAAGTGAAGAAAGTTGACCATCAGAGTTGTGTGTATTTTGACATGTCTATGAAAGATAAGTGATTTTTTTCTGGTAGAAGTGTTTGTTCTGCTGTTTTCAGCTCAGCGGGGTGACATGTTGAACTCTGCACATATGGTAGTGCAGGGGTTCCCAAACTTTTTTATACCTGGACCCACATGTACAAGTAGCATGTAAACAAGACTCATCAAATAATTCCTTGTTTTCAGCCCACTGTTATTCAGTATCACTGTTCTTTACATCACTTTTCACAACAGTCAACATGATAAAAGAATGAAACATATATAGGCCTACACTAATCCACATACTCATTGAGACTGAGGAATAGAGCATAGTAAAATAACAACAGTAACAGTCATTCATACACTCAGCTTTTACTTTCACTGTGTGATGGTGTAAGTATGTCTTAAAGGAATCCTTTCGCTCCATTAATACAGTTTTCTGTTCTTTTATAGGTACAGAAAATGTAAAATAATATCTGTGGTAATCTATTGTGTGATACAGATGCAGAAGATAGAGACTAGATATGAAAAATGGTGGAGCATTCCTTTAAGAATTACTCACCTGCAGTGCATGACCTGGAAAGGGAGATACCTCCAACCCCCCATATTAATCATATGCATAATTCCTCCTGTCTCCTGTCTCATGCTTTAGTATCAAATACTGCCTTAACAGAACAGAGCTAAAGCTGACAGCTGGACAACCGTCTGCTCTCTCCAACTCATAAACTCTCTGTTTCATCTGCTTCTCTCCTCACTCCAAGTTATTTAACATTATTCTCTTTATGAATCTCTCACACTTTTCTCTTTCGTTCTCACTCTGTCTCACGCTTTCTCTCTCTCTTTCTTTCTAGCTCTTTGGAGAAATTCTCTCATTTTACTGAATTGCAAAAACTGAAATCGTGTTCTCTGTGGATTAAAAAAATAGAAACTGAAATATGCTATTTGCAAAAATATTCAATCCTATGCCATATAAGGCCTAATCTATGAAACACTTGCTTTAATTGGCATACAGTTGCCTTCTAATAGTGAGTCAAGGGATGAATATTCAGATTGTGAGTCTGAAGAACTGCTGTGAAAATGAAGACTAAAGAAGACTAAAACATAAAAGGAAATAAAATGCAGACATTAAGATAAGGGAAAGATTACTGGACAGTATGAGTTTGAATGCCCCTGTATGATCTGTTGATTCAATGATTAGGAAATGGAAGCTACATCAGACCACACTGCCTAGAAAAGGTCAGTACTGACAACATTCTCCATGAAACAAGAAGGAGAAGAGGAAAGTCATGACTTCTTTGAAGGAGCTCTAAAGTAGTAGTAAGCAAAGTGAGGGTGCAGCAGACAAGCTCTCGATATGATGCCAGCATGTATGAGGGGAGAGGTGGCACAAAAGAAACAGCTACTCAAAAAGAACGATATCTGGGGCTACCAGAAGGCATGATAGTGACCGAAGTGTGATGTGGGAAAAGAGCTTGTGGTCAAATGATGTAACAACTGGGAGCTTGAGGCAGATGGATGGAAGCACAAGACATGATTATTAGTATAAATCCAATGATCAGCATAATCTACAGCGGAGGGGGCATATAGGCCTTCAGGGTCAGCAACGGGTAATCCATAATCAAAGAAAACAAGGTGGAACAGGTCAGAATTAGAACAGAACAGAACATAGTAAACTAAGAACAGGATATAGAGAGCACTAAAGAAATCAAGGGATTAGAAAGAAGGAAGCACCCAGAAGGAAATACAGGAACTCAGGAACATAGCTTGGAATTGTACAGACAATAATGCATAAAAGACTTTGCAACACAGTCAGTGTGGTTTATACAAATAACTTAACAAGAACCAGGTGAACACAATGAGTAGGAGGAAATAAGGCAGAGTCAAAATCATTCCAAATAGGTTGTTTGTGCTTTTTAACCAATTTGACCGAGGGTGTTTGTGTAGTGTTCGTTCAAACATTCGTTCATTCATTCAGAAAAAAAAAATTCAAAGGAACGAATGGGAGAATGGTCAACATCTTGAAACTGAGTCATTCCACGTACATATTAAAAACCTATGTCTCTTATTCCACCACAGTCAGTATACACTCTTACTATATCATACACTCTTTACTAAACTATACTACTGTTACACAATACTACTTATGTCATCATTATTCGAGTATGTTAGCAACACCTTAGCAACCACCAAACAACCACCAAGTAGCACCATAACAACAAGCTGGAATGCCATAGCAAGCTTGTAGCAACACCATAGCAGCTACCTAGAATCACTATATAAACGCAAATAAGTTATCAGAAACAGTCAGCAGTGTTCTGCAACTGGTTTAACATTTGAAGTGTTATTAGCTGACTTTGTCAAGCCAACTTAGTTTGTTTATTAGTTATAATTAAAGTTGTTTGTTCACAAACAACTGTCTAGTTATAATCTTATTTAATTAAAGTAGTGTTAGGAGTTATGCCTAAGCATTTCTTGTCTGAGTGCGGAAACCCCAGCCTCCAGAGTACAGGGAGTAACAAATCTCTCTAAGCAGGTGGTCTCTTTAAGAGGTCCACATTACTTCACGTGAATCCCTGTGCAATAATTAAAAACATGGTTTAATAAGTTACTAGGGTCCCTCACTGCTGAAAGTATGTTTAGTTGTTGTTCAAAATAAGCACATTATGGAGAGACACACCTTGTAGATCTTCAGACACGTTTGAACACTGTAAGTCTCATCCTCTTTGAGGGGATCTATTCTAAAAAGGGATGTGTAATTTCGTAAAACTTTTTTTTACAAATTGAAAACTGGAAGATTTAGATTAAAAAAACTGTCTCTAAAATGTAATTTGTGTCAAAGATCACTGTAATTATCATATTGTTCACCTCATTAAATCACAGCCTGCTGTGAGATCTAGAGGATAAAACAATGTAACACTAAAAAAAATAAAAATGTCACACCTTAATAAAAAATAATATTTTAAAAGGCATATTGAAGTACATATACTGAACACATATATAATCACTGCCACAACAAACCTTGTGTCTCCATTTTTGAATTTGAAAGCATCAACTGATGAGTGATGGACCAAAAGAAATGCTCCAAAATTACTTGAACAACAATCTTGTTCCATAAACTTCCATTCAAAGTTAACTTTTTTTTCCTTCACCTGTAAAGTTAACATTTTGGAGATACAGGTTTTTATTCCGACAGTGACGGAATTCTACATGTGTAGGTACGTGTGTGTGTGTGTGTGTGTGTGTGTGTGTGTGTGTGCATCTATATATTTCTTTCCTCTTTTCTCTCTCTCCCTCCATCTGTTCCATTCCTTTCTCAGTCTGTGTGTGAAGGTCAGCTGTTTTAGTGAAATTATATTGTCCTCATTTCACTGAGCAACACATCTGCTGTGGACCAGCTGCCTGTGGCTAACACCAGCATTAGTCCGACTGGTGTCTGCTCACAGACACACATCCAGCCCTGCATCATGTATATAAATCTGCACCCACATTAACGCGGGTACACAGATACACATCTCTTCCTCAGAGTGCTGCTACACAACTTAGCCACTTGCTGAGGGGGAGACTCAAACACAGTGTTATATAGTACATTCAGTTGTGGCAGCATTTAGCACTTAGATAAACCGCACAGTCCTGACTTGTGGTTCTCTAAATGGGTTTGTGGATAAGTAATTACATAGGCTGTTAGTGCTTGTGCTTTATCGATTAGTCCCCTCATGTGAAACAACACTTTGCTGTTTTCTGTGGAAAGAAAACAAATGCACATGTGGAGATGTTGGCAAGAATCTAATCTTAGGAAGGCAGCTGGAGTGTAATTGACCCTGACCCGTATACCAGTGCGAAGGCAGGAGAGTAATTGGGTTTACTTGTGTGGAAATGAAATTGATCACTCTTATGAAAGTGTGTCACTGCTGTTTTTGGTGCCATGCTGTGAAGATGGTGATTTATTTGTGAGCACGTGCGGATGCAATTAACAGCGACTCTCACTTTGTCTTTTGCTTTCTCTCTCTCTTTTTTCTGTCTCTCTCTCAGGACCACTCTGATAACCCCCTTGGAGCTGCAGTTACTCTGGCCCATGAACTAGGACACAACTTTGGAATGAACCATGACACACCAGAGCGGGGGTGTGGTTGCAGGGTGACGGCAGACAGAGGCGGCTGCATCATGACACCATCTACTGGGTAAGTCATTCTAAGGGTATAATCATCTAATACGCATCTTGATCTGTCAGTTAGTCCACTTTCAGCTGTGATTTCACTAATGAGCTCCCCTCTTGAACAAGGAAAGGGTGATTTTAATCATTATGTTTCCTTGTTTCTCAAGGAGGGGAGCTCATTAGTGAAATCAGGGGGTGCCGTTCAGGGCTGGAGCATATAATAATAGTATTACTGTGATTATTTTTAATATATTCATATATCAATCAGGCAAATTAGAGCATAAAAAAGCAAGCAGTAGAAATTAACCTCAAAAATTGTTGTACACAACCCCATTTCAAGCCCATTAAATGCTTACAGGAAGAGAATTTTAACAAACAAATATTAATCACATTTAAATGGAATACAAATAACCATAGAAAACAAGAACTCTAAAATTTATACCTAAAGGTAGCCAGAAAAAATGTATTGTTTTCTTCTGACTTTTTCAAACACATAGCTGTTGCATTCTATACATGTTTTTTAGATATCCAAATGACTATTACATTACAACATTCAAGGCGAAGCATGAGTCAGAGATTTAGTAATCTGCAGTAAAAGGTGGGGTCTGACTTTGGCAATATGTGTAAGACAAAAGTGGAACTTCAGAATCAACATTCTTAATTTCATGCTTCTGAGGAATCTGAGAAATCATGCATTGTGGTTCACTTAACTAGAATGCAAGAATTTATTTTATTACTGGAAAATTTTATCTGGTTTATGATGCTAGAAGAACAGTTGACAATCCAATCCAGACCTCCAGTGTCGTTTATTTGTATGTGTACTGTATACATAGCTATGGTATGACCCATTGGCTGTACATACAAAGAGAATAAGAGGGGACCAAATCCAGATCCTTGGAGTACACCATAAAGTCATGCTTCACAAAGACCAGGTCAACAAGACCAACAAATATTGTCTTTTTGTTCAACATGTGGCAAACCATTTTAGAGCCGTTCTAGAAATGAATACTATTCCAGCACTGTGGCCTTTCATAAACCAGGCTGAAAATGTGCAGATATACCAGATACGCCCGCCATTCAGGAAGTCATATAACTGTTTCAGTTATACTTTTATTTCTAGAATTGTACTTTAAAAAGGGAACTTGGTTTTGTGTTACCCAGAGCTGATGGATTTAGGTTATGATTCTTGAATAGTGGTCTAAAATACAGAAGTATTTTTTGGGAAAATGTCAGTGCCTAATGAGTAGTTAGTATTTCCAATGCATCTGAACCCATAAGGCTATCAAAAATGTGTTTAAAAAAGACCATAAGAATTTTATCCTGAACACTATTCTACATAGCTTGGCCTCACTTATTTTGCTTAAAGCATCCATAGCATTTTGTGGGCAACAGACTACAGGATTGGTTTTGTTTGTTTTATATATAAGATTTAATATCAATTATCTTTTTAAAAAAACTATCCAAATGGTCACCTGGAATCAATTTAAAAACTGGTCAAATATTCTAAGGGTTGTTTTTAACAATATTAAAATGTACCACAGTGGTGTTGCAGACATCAACATATTTCTTATACATCTCATACTGGATTATTACACACTTAAAAAAGAGGGTTCTTTAGTAAAGAAAATGGTTTTATATAGAGCCATAAACACTCAAAGAACCGTTTGCATGATTAAAGGTTTTTTTTGCATCATGAAAAGGTTCTTCAGATTTATGGAGAATGTGCTGAAGATGGCTTTTTGAAAAGGGTTCTATATAGTACCAAAAGGGTTCTTCTACCGTTAGGATGTCAAGCTTGTAACAATAGCAGAACCCTTTTTGGTGCTATATAGAACCATATATAACACATCCTCCATCAATCTGAAGAACGCTTTCACAATGCAAAGAACCCTTTAATCATGCAAAGGGTTCTTTGAGTGTTCATGGTTCTATATAGAACTATTTTCTTTACTATGGAACTCTTGAAGACAGTGTGTAGTTACTCTCCTTTTTTGCTCATTCTACTTTACAGCAGTTTCTTCTGAGAGATCCCTGTTTTAGAAATTACGTAACTTTACAGCCTGAGGTGTTGACAACATAATTAAAATTGCTGGTTAAGAGAATCCTATTATAGTCTCTGAAGCACATTGACAATTATTCTGAGAAGTTAGTGGGTGACAGAAAGCTAGGAGCAGTTTCAGTGGGAGACTTTGTCTCTTTGTAATTAAAGTTGTCAAAGCTGTCAATCCGTTTGTCATTCCACTGTCACAAACTTGTCTATCCAAGGCTGGATTAGCTCTGATGTAAACATCCAGTGTTGCTATTTTTATTGCCTGTTTTTCAGTGATGCAAAGCAAAACTAGTAAAATGGCATTAAATAGAAAACATAGATCAGGATAGCAAGATAAGACTAAATGAAACTGACTAAAACCAAATAGCCTGTCAAGCGATTTAACTAAAAAAAAATAAAATGATTAAATGCAGCCTGTACCATGCTTAATTTTCCTTTTTTTCTGGGTCTGACTATTAGGGTTTAGCTAGCGCAGACAACTACGTCACCAGTCCCAGCCTCATTACACTCTAATGAGCTCCATTTGGTCAGCTGAGCCCAACCACAAGGCCAGCCACACTAGCCTTTAGCTAAGGCCTCATTATCCTGGCTCCAATTGACCTACACCCCAGATTAAGGCTAAGTCACTACATCAGCATTGATGGCTATCATATGTCAACATTTGGACACATGTAATGTGTTGCTAATTTGTTTTCTGTCATGTGCTGTGAGGTAGAGGGGATGTTAAATGTACGGAGCACTAATTTACAACTAAACTCTGACAGGCAGCTGTTCAGTCAGCTTTATAGCCATGCTGTGAGGATATTTCAGGACAGGAAATACACCACAGGAGGGAGACTTGTATAGGTTGTAAATATGAATGAATCCTAAATAGATGGTGAAGATATGTGTGAGTAGACAATGGATATTAAACACTGAACATAATTCATTGTGACGGGCAGTTAAATCATACATGTACACATGATGTCGGCATTACTTTTCCATCCGTTCCCATAGGCTGCAAGTGTCCTCATTTGTCTGTGCACTCTCATCTGTTACTCAGGTGCCTTTTATGCTGGTGGGACTGGGATTTAGTTAGCAACAGAAGCTGATCCTAGTTCAGCCTTTTTGCTCTGAGCATATAAGAAAGGTTCACCATGCTCTAGGCTAGGGAGTACATGGGGGTAAGGATATTTCTAGAGCTGACTTTCAAAGATGTTGGTGTAATGGAATTCTATAAGGAAGTCTGCTGACTGTATTTCAGAATGCTTCACCTATTATGAGGCAAAGTAATGTCAGCATGTTGGAACTTGGGAGGTAAAGACTTAAAATTCTAATTTATTTTGTTAGTATTATAATAATATTATAGTTAATATTATATAATATTATAATATTATATTATAGTTACACTTTAACAGCACATGTAACAACAGTTTAACTGCTGTTGTGATGTTTTCACTGTTACAAATGGATTACAGCTTATGTAAATACACATGCCTTAGCTACAGTTTGTACTCGTGTAACTACACAAGTGTATCTTGAAAGTTATGACCACATATATCTCTTATGTAATTACACGTGTAAAGTGAAGTGCTCTTTTTCCAGCAAGATCGATAACAGGAGGTGTGTAATTACCTCCAGTGGGGTCCTCTCTAAGACCACTGGAGAAAATACATCTATTTTGCATTTCTTTCTAATTTAATATAACTTTTTTGCTTTAATGACGGCGTGTTCTCAAGCTGGCATGGAGTCCACAAGTTTGTGCAAAAGCCCCTGATCAAATCCACCTGAGGGTTATCTGAATATGAGTTTCAGTGGAAGGAATAATAAACTAATCTGAGCTTTTTGTAAAAAGGCACAGAGACCTAGGAATTTTGCAGAATTCCAAATATTTAATATTTTTATTCATGTTTAAATAAAAAAGTACCAGATTTTCAATGTGATAGTGTTCTTGTTTTATGAAATGGTAACTTATCCACAATACATGAGATAATAATTAATATACTGTTACAAATGCTGTTGCCATCAAAATACACTTGTGTAATTACATGAGTAAAATCTGATGTTGATACACATGTATTTACTGAAGGTGTAGTGATGTAATCCATATGTAACAGAGTGCATCGCCACTAGTTACATTGTTATTGCATGTGTTGTTAATATGTGATTAAACAGTTGTCAGTTACACTTGATCTAAAGTGAGACCCATTTACCGTGTTGAAGAGTTCACTCCCAGATCAGGTGTGGTCTGGGCTGAAGCTGAAGTCTGCAGGAAGGTAGATATTCAAGAGAAATGCCTCCGTTTTAAGCCATTTTCACACAAAATGGAAAATGTTAATTCTGCTATTTTTAATTGCAGAATTTACCTCTAAATGCTTTGATCATTTTTTTGAGAAAACAGATGTATAGAAATGTACTTCAGACTTTGGTAACATCTTATTTTTGAGCAAATGTTTCTGACATCTAACATAAGCTGTTAATGATGTGAGTTCCAGAGGCTGAGGCAGCATTGCAGAGCTGCCTTAACACATTTGATGTGCTACTTCAACCAACGTAAGGCTTTTTATTACAGCCACTGGAGCATGTGGTTTAACCCCTTTACACAGCAGCCATGAAGGGCAATTTCTGCCTGCTTTAGAGAAACTACACTTTTAAAGATAAAGGTGCCAGGAAGGATTCTGTACACAATGGACAAACTGTTTTTGGTTCCCTAAAGAATCTTTCACTGGGTGGTTCTTTAGAAAACTTTTAGTAAATGAGATGTATGAGTGTGAACAACCTTTAAAAAGTTTACAGAAAGTTTAAAGAACCTCACATAATAGGAAGAACTCTTAAATTGAAAAAGACCCTTTAGATTATGTGAATGTTCTTTGTACCAAGGTTCTTCACAATCACACATCTCATTTACACACTTGGTTCTTTAGGGAAGTAAAATGATTTCTCTATGGCGTCACTCCAAGGCACTTTTTTTAAAGAGTGTATGCATTTTTTTCTTCAATAACTAGAATATACAGTATGAAAAAGTTTTGAGCGCTGCCAAAGGACACGTTTTGTTGATTCTCTAAGTGAAAAGGTTAACACATCCTCTACTACTTTACTACCTTTACCTCTACTATGACTATTTATTTATTTTTACCTTTCAACATAATGGAAAAAATAAAACAAAATATAAAATGTGGAACTTTTGCACAGGCCACAGGTTTTATGTTTTGTTATGTTTTATTTTCTTACTAATATATTAAATTCTGCAGATAAACAGTAATTTTGCATAAACATATGCAAATGTGCTCTCTGTAGAGGATGTGTTAAGTTATTTGTACTTATAAAATCAATAAAACTTATTTTTACTTATAACATTTAAAAACTTGCATATTTTAATACTAATTTTTATTGGGGCAAACACGATTTTTTGATATAATGAAAGCTGCCGTTGTGCTATCCATTTTAATTCGGCACTCTACTTTGTAGAGATGTGTGAGTTTTTTTCACAGCCCCTCTCTTTTCACCCCTTATTGCTCACTAGCAGCTCAACACAGGCACAACATTTCACACACAGATTGACAGTGTCCTGGGTAATCCGATAACAGAGTTAGTATATATAGTTTAAACTATACCACTGTGCTCTGCGCCACTTGCCATCTGTGTCTGGGAAGTCTCTGAGAGTACCACTTGCTGTGCTCTCATTGGCTGGAACTGATTGCAGCATTCCTTTCTACCCATAGATAGAGTGCTGGAAGTTTGCTATTGGCTGCATAGCCAGAAACGAACAATTAATCCTCTCCTCCAAGTGCCTCAATCTGCTTGATGATGCTAATTCTGTAAGATAAAGTAAAGCTGGCATTGCATGCTTTAGTGGAGGACATGTGTTAGCCCTCAGCCAGTTTGTTGGCACCACTCTGTTTAATAGTTTTGAGGGTTTGCCTCAGGAGGTTTCCAGCGTGGGTGCTGAAGACAGAGACAAGCTGACACAGCACAGTGACTAGATACTTCCTGGTGAGTTTGGCTTGGCCTGCAGCCATCAAAAACACAGTTACACAGTATGTTCGATTATGATGTTGCAAAGCTAGTCTGCACCATACTGAGAGTGGATGTTAAACAGAAAGGAGGGAAAGAGAAAGAAAAAGAAATAGAGGAGAAGTTTTACACTGTGTCACAGTTCTCTCCTCTTGATGGTGGGTCATAGAGGCAGAAGTGAGGCCATCCGTGTTCATTCATATTTAAAGCAGGGGGAGCTGTCAGTGGTAGATGAATACTTTACAAGCCTTAAGCTTCTTTTACTGTGCTGTGTTGTGTAGCAAAAGTCCTGTCACTTAAGTGTAAGTGGAAGAATGGCAGGAATCAGAGTCTGAGTTTAAAAGATATCTTAGAATCATTGTTTCTCAGCTTCTTTCTGCTACTAAAATGAAGGAGTGTGAATTGTGTTGCTGGAGTGTCTTTAAAGCTTTGGTTGGATCAGCTTATTTATTGAATGGCATATTTAATCTACAAAGTGATGACAAAACAAAAAATGTATAGAAGCAAATGGCTGATAAACTTTGTGTACAATGATCCAGTGGACAGGCAGTACAGATGAGTCTGCAGATGTAGTGTAGATCTGTACTGGCATGTCACTGGGATATACAACACACAGCACACACTTACAGCATATTATCTGAAATCTCTGATTCTCTAGATTAATATGGAATTTAAAATATGTTCATATCTTAAACTGTTGTAAAAATATTTAAGTTTACACAAAATAAGGCTCATTCATCCATATCTTCCTAAGGTTTTTTTCTTTTATGTGTTCTTGTGAAATGTCCTAAGAAAAAGTCTACGTCAGACTCATTACATGTTCTTAAACCACAGAACTATTCTCCCCTTTGTGCTCTTGAGTGTGTAGATTCTGTTACCTAAGAAAAATAAGAAAACAAATGGTGAATGTCAGAATCTTTGTGAAAAACTGCAGAAGTGGCTTTTCTTAACAAGAACTTTCTTCTTAATGACTTGTTGAGTTGATGAATGAGACCCAATGTTTCATGAATGCATCACCAGTGAAACATTCATCATTAAAGGGGTAACAATGATTTCTCAGCATCAGATCAGGTTACCATTTAGTGCTGAGCATATAATAATAATGTAACTTCTACTCAATACGTTTGTGAGACAAACTGCTCAGTTACTGATTGTTACTAATGAATAGTTAATTCAAGCTAGTTACTAATTCCTTCTTTTATTCTGGTACATTGCTAACAGCATCTGTATTATTTAAGTTTCTCATTTTATTTTAGACCAAAAAAAATCTCAAAGAGGAAAGAAAAGTATCTAATAAACTTTGGATCCTATGGGGATAGATGCTGAATGTATGAAAAAGTTCTACTACAGTTCTATATGTTGCTCAGTGTTTAAAGATGGAAGTCCGCTGTTTTATATTTCTGCATAATTCAATTATTGAGATTTTCATGTCATTTAGATGGATTTGATTTGAAGTGTTTTATTGTAGAGAAACTTAGCGACTCAGATTTCTTTACAATAGTGGTGATAGAAACCAGGGGTTGCAATGTCTACAACATAATTAAATAGCTTATAGAAGCAGTAAGTGCTGGTTCCTGTCACCACCGCTGTGGATAATTCTGACTCAATAGTTTTTCTAGAATGGAGCATTTTACATCAAACTATTCTGAATGACTGAATTATGCAGAAATTTTGAAAAATAAAGTCCCCTTTAAGTCGTTTTTGACCTGGTTCAAGTGAAGTCAGGCTTTATTGTCATTTCAGCTATGTACAAGTATACAGTGAAACAAAACAACATTCCTCCAGGACCAACACAGGAACACAGGTTCGAGACAATACAATATACACAGTTCAGACAATACAGTTCAATAAATAAATACGAAAAACTTATAATAAATACAAAACAGAACACAGGCAGTACACGATACTGAGAGTATGTGGAATTGTGCAAGGGAGGATGTAACATACTATGACATTAGCAGCTTAGCAGATAGTCTAGCATATATGAGCATAGCAGTCACTGAGGTAGCAATTGCTAAAGTAGGTCACTTTTGTATTTCAATTTTTTTTTCTATGTTATCCAAGTTGTCTTTTTGGACAAGTACTTTTCATTTAGGTCATTATTTTATATGGGTAACAACACTTTTACATGGGCAACTCTGCTCTCCTCTAGTAATGACCCCAAGTCATTTTTTACTCATTGAATTCTAGTTTATGTGCTTCTGGCTTCAAAAAGCTTGTTCAACATCAATGTTTTTGAGATCTTTTGTGGCACAGTTAGAGAGGTACAGTTAAAATTACTCAGAGTCACAGACTCGCTGATTCTGCCGGTGTAGTGTGTGTATTTCTGTATGTGTGTGTGTCACTGCAGCACTCACACTGGCTCTGCAGACAGTCATGTTTTGGTCCCCAGGGCAACAGCTCTGTACTTCACTACACAGGTGTCCAAAAAAGCACAGCAGGGTGAGAATACAAACAGGGGTGAAGTGGCTTTGTGCTGTTTCAACAGCAGGAACTCATTTCTCGTCAAGCCAACAGTTACATGTTCTAGTGTGTATTCATGAAGAACACTGAGCATGCCGGAGAACAGAGATGTACTATAGTACTTCAGATGATAACCTGAAGCTGCAGGGAGCCACAAGGAACTATGTGCCTCCACTTTGATAAGAAAAGAGAAACAGCCAAAAATGACTTGGAAAATCTTCTGGTTCCATTGACTTACATTAAAAGTAAAGTCGGTTTTTTCCTTCTGTAAAGTTAGTCAAGGCTCTGGCTCGGCCACTCAAATACATTCACAGAGTTGTCCCTAAGCCACTCCTGCATTGTCTTGACTGTGTGCTTAGGGTCATTGTCTTGTTGGAAGGTGAACCTTCGGCCCAGTCTGAGGTCCCGAGCGCTCTGGATTAGGTTTTCATTAAGAATATCTCTGTACTTTGCTCCATTCAGCTTTCCCTCAACTCTGTCCAGTCTACCTGTCCCAGCTGCTGAAAAACAACCCCACAGCATGATGCTGCCACCACTATGCTCACTGTAGGGATGGTATTGGGCAGGTGATGAGCAGTGCCTGGTTTCCTCCAGACATGACGCTTAGAATTGAGGCCTGAGTTAAATATTGGTTTCATCAGATGAAGAGAATCTTGTTTCTCACAGTCTGAGAGTCCTTCAGGTGCTTTTTTGCAAAGTCCAGGTGGGCTTTTATGTGTTGTTTACTGAGGAGAGGCTTCTGTCTGGCCACTCTGCCATAAAGCCCAGATTGGTGGAGTGCTGCATTGATCTACTGGAAGTTTCTTCAATCTGCACATAGGATCTTTGGAGCTCAGCCAGATTGAATATTGGGTTCTTGGTCACCTCTCTTACCAAGGCCCTTCTCCCCTGATTACTTAGTTTGGTGTTGTGGCCAGCTCTAGGAAGAGTCCTGGTTTTTCCAAATATGTCCCATTTAAGAATTATGGAAGCCACTGTGCTCTTGGGAACTCTCAATGCAGCCAAATTTTTTAGTAGCCTTCTCCAGATCTGTGCCTCCATACAATCCTGTCTCTGAGCTCAAGGCCGCAACATAACAAAATGTGATTCCTTGGCAATGAAAGATTGCTAGAGCTGTGCACGTGTGAGTGAGTGTGTACTGAAAAACCAAAAGCATCAAAAAAACAACCTCCAGTCTACCTAATTTTGTTTATGGATGCAAATGACTGTACATATTCACTGTCAGTCCAACAGGTGTAATATGGAGTCCCATGAGAGACAAATGCTCCACAGGGGAAAAGCTGTGAGGGAAATGGAGCATTTATTCAGTCCCACAATATCAGCTAAAAGCTTTGTTTAATCTGCCAACATTGCTGTGATAATAATTCATTTTGTACAGATTGTGGTCCATCTGTTTCTGTACATAATTTGTCTGTCTTTTCCCCATTCTTCAATGGTCAGGATCCCCACAGGACCACTACAGGGGTTCACTAAACAGGTATTATTTGGGTGGTGGACTGTAGCACTGGAATGAAATGTATAAAAAAGAGAACCTGATAAAATGGACAAAGACAGTAGATACAGCCTGTACGTAATAAAGTGGCCAGTGAGGGTATTTTTAAATAATAATAATATTGATTATTATTATTATTTTATTATTATTTGTATTATTATTATTATTAGTAGTAGTAGTATTGTTATGTAGCATTGATAGGGGGCAAAGGAACACTCATCAGCATTGTCTGATGAACAACGAGCGTGTTGTGAGCCAGAAGATATAACATAAGTTAGCATGGCTTAAAACTCCCACCAAAAACTTCCAGTGTAGTTTAACTTTTAACTGTAGACGTGTACACGTGGTAAAAATAAACATTAACTCTTGCAAGAGAAAAACAGTTCTGTTAGCTAATGATTTTACCAGCTAGCTTGTTTTCCAGTCATTAAAAGAGCACAGACTAGAGAAGCCTTTGGAAGTTTTAAAGGGGCTGTACCCTTGTTTTGCAGAGGATTTCAACTTAGTTCAGCACCAAAAGTTAAACAAGTTGTCCCCAGACATGTGTTCTTGTTACGAGACCCCAGCAATATTAGTGATTGGTTAAGGAGACAGATGGCTTTAGTATGGCTGAGTATTGTTTGTCAGTCACTCTCTTTCCGTGTATGAACTTTCCTGTTCAGTTGTACTTTCATATTCAGATTTTTGGCAGACTTGTGGCACTCTGACTCTCTTGAGCCTCTGCTGTGTGTGGCTGCAGGCTGTAGGTGTGTGTATGTGTGTGTTGATGGGGCTGGCGCAGCTGGAGCCGAATCAGAAAGGGCGCCTGAGGTTGCTCCTGAAAAGTCACTACAAGAGACACAAACATGGACAGTGTGTGTACGTGATTGTGATTCTGAAATCCAGAGGTTTGTTTGTGTGTGTGTGTGTGTGTGTGTGTGTGTGTGTGTGTGTGTCTTTGGCATCTAAGAAGTGCCATGTAAAGTCATTTATCCAACAGTAAATGTTCATTAACATTAGAATGAATGCAAACAAACAATGTGTTGTGATTTGATGTGAGTTATTTTCAAAGCTGTCCTTGAAGTTCAGTATTTACAGTTACCGTGTAATGCCTCATTTATCTCATCAAAACTTCATTAAGTTAAATCAGATGCTGCTGATGGAGTTTAACACATCTATTCAGTGGCTGGAGAGCAGTAAGATGTCTAGAACCAAACTTATTTTTAACTTTGTAAAAACAAAAAGGAAAAAAAATCATACTTTTTTTACTGACACTGTTGCTCTAAAATCTTCTATCAATACTCAGTTTTTAAGTTTTGCCATAATTTGAAAACATTGTGTTAAAATTTCATCATGAATTAACCAACAGAAATTGTTCAAAATGAATAAAAAATCTTGTTACATTAACTTACATTACAAGTTAAGAATGTTTTTTCCTTCTCCTGTAAAGCTACCATTTTGGAGGAACAAACTTTTGTTCTGACAGCAGCAATACGTCTATTTGTATTTATTCTAATGTTATATAGGGTTTTACTGGCGTAAATAGTTTGAAACCATTTTCTTAGCTGCCCTAAGGTATCCTTCGGATTAGTGTTACATTAGGAGGTGGGGAAATGCAATTTTACCACAAGACTTCTGCAGAGTTAATGAGGTTAAAGAGCATTTTGCATGGGATAAGACATTTTGGCATATATTACAGAGATGACTGTGGCTAACTGATTTACACATTACTATCAAACCAAAAAAATTCCATATGCGATAAGTTCACCTGCTCTTAGGTAGAAAATATGTCCTACATTTAATTTAATCATAGTTTCATTTACCTTAACTGTGCTTGAAGTAAATGCAATGTGTAATTAGCATTTTTATTAACTTGGGAATTTATAGACAGCAGTTTTAGAGGAACTTACCACTTCAGAAATGTTCACAGTGGTGGTGATAGAAATCAGACCCTAACATAAATGTATGACATGACATGAAATGGTCACAAATATGCTGCCTGATGCCTTTTTTGTTATAGTTTTGGAAAAGGTTTCGACTAAAATGTAATTTTAAAATACGTTTACATGCAGGGCGCTATAATGCTCAAGGAATTTTTTTTCAAATTTTCCACTGTTTAACCATCATCAATACTACATGTAAAAATTCAGAAAACATGGGTAAGTATAGGCTGTCATGTTTTTGCATAATAAATAAAATGACTGTATTTGCATTGCTGACATCAGAACCCTAGATTACTATCACCATCATTGTGAAGAAAATCTAAGTCTATAAGTTCATTTCACAATACAACACTATTTCTCTCTTTCTCTCTCTCTCACCCCCGTCTCTCTCTCTCTCTCTCTGATATAAGAGCCTCGGGGTTAGTGGGTGAGAGTGTGAGTGAGATGTCTTCCTATCGTAAACATCTCTTTATCTCCATCTGTTCTCACGACTCAGCAGCATGCTGAAATCACATTATTGGCACGAATGCTGCAGTTTGATTGGTTAATCGATTAGTGCTTATATCCAGAGTCGTAAGGGGAGCAGAGGAGATGAGATCAGCAGAGATTAACTCACGAACAGTTCATTCATCTGCCTAAATCACTCATACATTTCACACTTCATAACTCCTGTCCTCGCAGATTTACAAGCTGATTACATCACACATGTTCTGTTAAATGAACAGTTTATCAGAAAATGAAATGTACACAAAAGTGACTTTGGACAAAAGTACAGCTAAAAAAGTGGCAGACATGCTGAATCCTAAATTATATCCATGTTCTTGTCTATTTTTATAGATAACAGTAGGAGTTGCCAGACAGTGTCAGAAACCATATAAGCAAGTCTATTTGAGATTACTTAGCAACTTTGTGGAGTTTATGGCAAATGTGCAATGATTTAAACATGCAGTTTGCATAATGCTGGGAACAAATCACTAAGTTGCAAGTAACAAGTAAGTCTCAAGTCTTCACGCTCAAGTCCCGAGTCAAGTCCCAAATCAAGATAGTCCAGTCTCAAGTCAGTACAGGTGAGTCTTGAGTCAAGTCCCAAGTTAATAGTGCTAATCTTCAAATCCTACACAAGTCAGTGTGTATTCTTAAGATAATTTAAGGCCAGAACACTGAATTATGGTATCAGTACTATGACCCTTTATGCCAGCATGTTAGTAGTGTGTGGCTGTGTATTCATTTTTTATTATTTCTTTTTTTTAACCCTTCCAACTAAAATACAAAATCCATGGTACAAAGATAACCACGAGAGAACCGTATACACAAAAAAGTAGTACAACTACATGTGAAAAGAATTTAAAAAGTACTCTCAAGTCGAGTCTAAAGTCATCAAATTGGTGACTCGAGTCAGACTCGAGTCCAGGTCATATGACTCGAGTCCACACCTCTGCTAGTTAGTGGGGGGGGGGACACGATTCGATTTCTGATTCTGGGTTCATGATTCAATATTGTCATGATATTTTTGAACAGAATTCAGATGAAGAAATGAAATGATGACTGTAATCATGCTGTTGCACTACTAAACGACACCACAGCTGAGAGGCTAGAGGAGTGCTGGAGGGAGTTAATGAGTTAATTGATGCTGATCTTTGGCAAACTTCAATGTTGAGACAGTCGCAAGAGATGTTCATTCTCTTTCATGCATTGTCACATCTCCACAAAGCACATCATCACAGTTTTGCATTGTAATATCACAATGTCACCACACTTTGTCATACCTCTACTTGTCAGCTACATTCAGAGGTGGAACATTCAGGTCCAGAAAGTAAAAATCCTCCTAGAATTTTTGTCCGACTGCCTGGACACCTCTGCTTCTAGTTTGAGATAATTAGAAAAGCCAACCAGTCAGAATTAAATCCTAGAGAGAGTTTTTACTTTCTGAACCTGAATTTTCTGCCTCTGGCTATATTAGCCTCGTAGCTCTGGTACAAAAGTAAAGAAGTCAGCTTCAGACACAAAACATGTCTTGACTGATCTGACCAGATTATGGTTAAGGGGGAAATTTTGTAAGTAAGATTTTTTTTTGCAAAGCCATTCTTTTAATGTCCATCTTTCATCTTGTTCTCGTCTTTTCATCACTTCAGTACTTCTCAGTATCTCTGTGTGCTTTTCCATTTCATCTTTTACTCTCTTCCTTCGCTTTTCTCTCTCTCTCTCTCTCTCTCTCTCTCTCTCTTTCTCTAAGACTGGAACTTCAATGAAGACACTCTCTTTCAGAAACAGTGTTAAATCTCTCTCTCTCTCTCTCTCTCTCTCTCTCTCTCTCCCTCTCTCTCTCTCTGCAGGTACCCCTTCCCCACTGTGTTCAGTTCATGCAGTAAGAAGGACCTGCTGGTCAGTTTGGAGAAGGGAGTGGGCATGTGCCTCTTCAACATGCCTGAGGTCAAAGTGCTCTACGGGGGGCAGAAGTGTGGCAACGGATACGTGGAGGAGGGAGAGGAGTGTGACTGTGGAGATCTGGAGGTACATCTGGGCGTGTGTGTGTAGATGAACTCTTTCTGTCATCCTTTGATGTGTGGCAGTGAAAACTGGGTCAAGCTGAGAATGTTGTCCAGAGAATGTTGATTTATTAATGGATCTGAAAGGGAGAAAATAAGGGAGAAAATTATGAAAAGCCAAAACCATTGAAGAAGAAGCGAAAACATGCTCATGATATGAACATTTGCTGCAGTAACAGGCTCTACTCTTCTAGGAAGGCTTTACACAAGATGCATTGCTGTGAGGATTTGATTGCATTCAGCCTCAAGAGCATAAGTGAGGTCAGGTACTTATGTTGGATGACTAGTTCTGAATCACAAACATTACTAAAACTCATAGTGGGACTGGATGGAGCTCCATCACTTCAGAGAACACAGTTCCACTGTTCCACAGCCCAGTGCTGGGGGGGCTTTATACCCCTCTAACCTATGCTCGGCTTTGGGGACTGTGACCTATTGGCAATGCTTTTCTATGGAGATTATAAAGCAGTATGTGCAGTTAAATGCCTTTGTCCACAATAGGTGCACCTTAACCCCTTAACAAGCCAAAGTTTTATTACACTTCTATAACCTAAGAATTGCTCAATTTGTTTGCATTGAAGTCCCTGTTGTTACTGAATAATAAGGCTTTGTATGAAATAAACATGGATTGTTCAGGGGTTAAAGTATCTGAATTTACCTGTTAGAAGGGGTGACTGGATATTTTCTGTCATATTTTATATACTCTGCAAGAGCAGCAACTGGTCAGTCAGAATAAGAATACCCATTCTAACATATAGCTTACTATCTACTGCTTTCCCCTCTGTCACAAAGAATCAAATGTACCCTCCATGAGAAGCGGAGGGTGTTTGATAGGGTGCCCAAGGACAGTTTTTGATTAGGGCTCCCAAAAGTTCAGATGTGAGGGTCTAATGAGGACATTGCTTTTTTGTGTGTGCCTGTGCGCTTGTGCTACACAAACTTAACACACCTCCCTCTCCAAGCATTCACACTCCAGCATGAGTCATGGATCATTATGGGCTTATCATCCAAATCTGTGACAAGTGAAATAAACAAGCACTTCAGTCGAATGTTTTCTCCCGACCACACCAGGAGAACAACCCAGAAATCTGAATATCACACAGGCACATGTGTGTGGCAGAAGTGTGAAGAGCGGCCTCTGTTAGTGACAAAGTCCTGAAGCCATTTGATCAGTCTCAATGTCTGTTTATTGATCTTTTTTGCTGGCAACTCATAATGCAATGACAGTTCACAAGAGTGTTGTATTTGTGAGTGTGCATGCCAGGGGATCTGTGTGTTTGTGGCGGGTGTGGTGCGTGTAAGAACAGCGCTAATCATTCAGTCTGCATCATTAAGATGAATTTGTTTCTTCTAGTTCCATTAATGCTCTGGAGAAAAAGCAATGCCTGAGAAAACTATTGTTTTGGTAGTTCACATCTAGTTCACACACACTACACACAATTCACACACATACACGTACACACACACACACACACACATACACAGTGCACATTGCCTGGAAAACTATTGTTTTGATAGTTCACATCCAGTTCACAAGCATTACACACAGCCCACATACACACACAGTACACATTAATCATAGAAAGAGCACCATTGTGAAGGCAGTTCTGATTTTATTTTAGTTCTCTACGCTGAGATATAAAAAAACTACTTCTCTATCATGGTTGAATCATAAAATAGTGTTACAGATACAAATCCTGTGCTAAAAAAAGGTACAGCAGGTAAAATGCATATAAAAACAGAAAGCAGTCATTTGTAAAATGTCCTTTACAGGTATTTAATTGCACAAAGAAGATATATGTAATATATACGTAAGATATATGTAATAATATATTTTTTATCATATCAACTGTATTGATTTTTGTAAGTATACACTAACTCCAAAATTAATGCTAGCAATACATTTAAGAAAAATTGAGATGGGGCAATGTAAGACTGAGACATTTGTGGAATAATCAAAAACACCTGTTTTTGAACTTTCTACAGCTAAACAAGTGAATGGGTAAGAGCAGATGCTATCATGACCGGGTATAAAAGGAGCATTCACAAAAGGCTAAGTCACAGTTGAAGTTCACCACTTTGCACTGCGTGAGTGAATAGTCCAACAGTTTAAGAACAACATTTCTCAATGCATAACTGCAAGGAATTTAGGGATTTTATCTACAATCCATACCATTAAAAATATTGAGAATCTGGAGAAATCTCTGTGTGTAAAAGGCAAGGCCAAAGACCAATACCGAATACCTCTGTCCTCTAACCCCTCAGGCGTCACTGCATTAAAAACAGACATGTTTCTGTAATGAATACATCCACATGGGCTCAGGAACAGCCCCCGTCAATAAACATAGTTTGTTGCTACATCTATAAATGCAAGTTAAGACTCTACCACAAAAAAGAGGAAGCCATATATCAACAAGATCCAGAAACACCACTTACTTCTCTGGGCTAAAGCTATTTGAGACAAGCTGACGCAAAGTGGAGATGTATTGTGATCTCATGAGTTCACCTTTCAAATTGTTTTTGGAAATAAAGGATGTTGTGTTCTCCAGGCCAAAAAAGGAGAAGGACCATCCCAAAAGTTACCAACATAAAGTTCAAAAGCCAGTGTCATGATAGGGGTCATGATAGGTGTTATTGCTGATGCGCCAAAACCTTAATAAACCCTCAATATGTCTTTCTTCTGACTCCCTCTCTGCCTCTCTCTCTTCAGGAGTGTATGAACCCCTGCTGTAATGCCAGCACCTGCACTCTGAAGGGAAATGCAGTTTGTGCACATGGCCAGTGTTGTGAAGACTGTCAGGTAAGTGACACAGACACACCGCATTTATTTATTTCTGTTTTAAAAGATTCTGGTAAAGTATTGATACATTGATTAAATGGGAACTCCGCTGGTTTTTCAAGATTTCAGCATAATTCAGTCATCGAGATGTAAAGAGAGTGGTTTGATGCGAAATGCTTAATTGTAGAGAAACTAACCAGCTTTACAGTGGTGGTGATAGGAACCAGAAGTCGCAGTGTCTACAAAACAAATATGGACATTTTATTTCCTACACAAAACTACCAGTAAACCTACACTTGTCTTTTGAGTTTTTATATGTAATGTTTATAAGAGTAAAATAGTGGAAAATCTGAAAAAGTAATATTTCTCTCAGGTCTGTGTTGCCTTAGAACACCCTGCATTAATGGATTTTAAGAAATACCTTTTAAAGTAACAGTCTGTCACAAAACTATTGTAAAACAGTGTCTCAGTCATCAGACAGTGTATTCATAACCTTTTCATGCAATAACTTTATGTGAGGGAGCTTTTAGAGCCATTGAACTCGTCAGATGTCTGGTTCCTATCACCACCACTGTGGACAATTCCAAATCAGAAAGTTTCTCTAGAACCTCACATTTCACATCTAACCCTGAATGACTTTGTTAACCATTTAATTATGCAGAAAATGTGAAAAATCCGTGGAATTCCCCTTTAAAATGACAAAATGAGTCAGAGTGTGGGGAAATAAGTGCTAACTGTTTGTGCCTGTATGTGAATTGGTGTGTGTGTGTTCAGTTGAAGCCTGCAGGTACACCGTGCCGAGAGTCCAGCAACTCATGCGATCTGCCTGAGTTCTGCACAGGCTCTGACCCTCACTGCCCAGCCAACGTTTACCTGCATGATGGCCATGCCTGCCACAGTGTGGATGGACACTGCTACAACGGCATTTGCCAAACGCATGAGCAGCAGTGCATCACACTCTGGGGCCAGGGTGAGTTACAGCACTGCCCGCAGGCCAAAAGGACTATCAAATACTGACAGTGAATCATGCTTCCTGTTGATGGACGGTCTCTAACTAGTTAATACTTCCAGCCGTATGTAAAAGCCTTTTCATTTTTGTAAATCTTTGTGTTTTGCATAAACATTTTATCATTTAAGATAAACCGTAAGTATTATAGCTGTCTCCCCACATTGAGCACAACCTCAGCTAATAGTAAATCTTTATTAATATAGCACTTTGCAGATATGTCACTTTTACAGATGTATGCAAAGTTTGAAGTAAACTCAACTTTTGTGGCAAATTCTTTAAAAAATAGGGCCATTCCAAAAGCTTTAGTTTGCACTTCTTGAAGTAGCTCATGATGGATTTTGAGGTATGTTTTGTATCATTGTCCTGTTGTAGAAGCCAGTCTCTTCTCAGCTTCAGTTTCTTGACTGACTCACATTTGCTTCAAAGATTTACTGATATTTAGTGGAACCCATTCTTCCATTTACTTGTGTAATGTTTCCTATGACACTGGCTGCTACAAACCACCAAAGCATAGCAGATCCACCACCATGCTTAATATTTGGCAAGGTTTTCTTTTCATCAAACACCTTGGGTGATTGTGGCCAAAGAGTTCCATTTTTACTTCATCAGTCCACAACACTTTTTTCCAAAATGTCTCTGACTTATCCAGATTATTCGCACATTGACTTTTGTGATGAGGTCATAGGTCATGTTTCCTTCTGTTGATGCTTCCATGCAGTTCATGTTTTACAAGCAATGCTGTACAGTAAAATAAAGTACCAGATCAGCCAGTTGCTTAGAGGAGGCCATGGTTGTTGTGTTAGCATAAGGTTTGAAGGGTCAGAGATTTATTACACTCTGAAATTGTCATCAGGTAACAGTGCCTAATGACAACGCTTGACCAGCCTAATCAATCCTAACAAGTCATTTAATGCCTAATGAGCTCTCAGAATTTACAACTGGAAAGGGCATTCAATATTATTTTTTTCTATTTTTTAAGCTAATCTAATATAAGGTAGCTGTGTATTAAAATTTACATAGAATTTTTTTTTAATATTTTGCAGAGGTTGTGTTCTCTTCATTTCACTTCAAAAATCAACCAAGTTTGTGATTTGCCTAGAAATCCTTGTCCAAACATTTTCCATACAACTGTATACACTGCAATACATGACAAACAAAAAAACACAAAGCACATACATCTTTACATATTTGATTAAAACAAAGGTTTTGAAAGCCAATAAGATGATAGATATGTTAGATAAATCGGAATTACATACAAAACATGCAATTTGAAACAATGTGCAGGAGGACAAACTCTGTGTTTTCTACAGATTGACACGGTGGTTTGATGTCAGATGAAAATGGTCATTATCTCTAGTTTCACAGCATTACACTCACTCAAAGAATTGAGAAGTGGCAATACTCCAGAAACAGTGTGCAATTTCGTCCCACCAGCAAGACGGATGGTGTGATGGGATTAAACTGAGATGAAGTGTTGAATCGTGATGAACGGGAGACTAATCTGAATGTGAACTCACCATTTCAGAGCAAATGCCATGAACAAGGTTGTGTGAAAAGTTACAAGTTTTCAGGGATATGTTTTATGGGAGAGTTGGACTTCGGTGCTTTTAGAAAGAACTGTTAAATATTGTTTACAATTCAAAAGTTCACACAGATTTCACATTTTTCAGATTTCTTGACAAACATAGAAGAGGGGCTACAAAGAGTAACTCTAAGCTTATGGGTGTCTGGCGGCATGCGTGGTTATGTGTGTGTATATGTGTGTCCTGTAGGTGCAAAGCCAGCTCCAGGCATCTGTTTTGAAAGGGTGAACTCAGCAGGAGATCCATATGGGAATTGTGGAAAAGACTCCAAGGGCTTATTCGCTAAGTGTGAAGAACGGTGAGACCAAGCTTTTTTTCTTTCTTCCTCTCTGTTTAAAAAATAAAAACAACAAAACAAACAAAACAAAATAACAGGGTATATTGAAGAAGAGAAGAAGGGAAGGAGAAAAGACTGATAATGTCTCTTTCTCTGCACTTTCTTTACAAAAGTACTCATTTGCACAAAATCCTGTCTGTTTGGTGATGTGTATGTTCAACTGAGACCTGCAGGTCCATCCCGCAGAGTCAAAAACAAACTGTGTCTAAAAAGGAACCACTGGAAGTGGCACTGCAATTTACATAAACAGGTAGCACTTGTTAAACATTTTTGCTTTAATTGGCAGGTGCTTCACATGCTTCAATGATCGTCTCCTGATTGATGTAATTGCTGTAATTACTGAAGTGGACAGAGAGAGAGAGAGAGAGAGAGAGGGCCAGGGAGAGAAAAACAGTTGATTACTTTTGCATAAAACAAAACCATAGCCGTGCTCTCTCTCTCTCTCTCTCTCTGTGTCAGGAGAGCGTGAGAAACACTCCTCTACGGGCAGTAATTGGTCTGCAATGGCCAGTACGTCTCATTATTTTGCTTAGTTCTTGGCTCCAGAGGAAGAAACGATGTGTGAATACTCATCAGAACGCTCTACCATTAGGCCGTCTGTTTACTTTGTGTTCTGTATTTCCTAAAGTATTTTAATTATTGTACATACTGATTAGCATTATTATAATACATAATTATAATATATAAACTAACAATGAGCCCCACATATTTGTTGAATTTGCATTTATTAAGGGGTTGTCAGGTGTTTACAGTCTTTCTGTCACTCATTATAGTTGCAATAGTTCTGCTCTCCTGGAAGAAACCGGGATTAGAGTACGTAAATTAATTTAACCCTTGTGTGGTGTTGATGTTGTTGTTACTCAGTGGTCTGGTGGACCCATTGCATCATTTTTTTAATCAATACAGCCATAACAGTTTATGTAAAAATACCAGATGTTCAAAATATCACAAGTGGCCAGCGTAGGGTTCTCCTTTAGCAGCTGTAGCCAGTCAGCAGCCTGTCCATGTTGTCCACCCTCAAACACACAAAGACACACACACACACACACACACACACACACACACACATACAAACACATACACACACACACACACACACGGGCGTTTACAGTGTGAAGTCACTGAAAATGTGTTATTTTATGTGTTCTTCACAGAAAATGAGCAAAGGCCAAGGAATCTGGGGTTGAAATAGTAATAAATATCACATCATTTTTTCTTTTGGAAAACATTGAAAATGGGTCCCACAGAACCCAAAACCACACAAGAGTTAATCAGTTTTTTCATACTCCTGCTTTCCAATTTTCTTTATTGTTGTTCTAAATACATTCATGGAAGAGAGGTACCTGCAGAGGGAAGATAGTCCCTACTGTTATATTATTTACAGCTATTATACTATTTTTAACATTACATGGAAAATTAGTATGGTATTTTTAACAATGGTTAGATATAGTTCCCAAAGGGCCATTGCTTTTTTAGATTTTTACTATTATCAACATTACCTATAAGAATTCATAAGACACGTGTAGGTTCACTTGTGGTTTTTGGATGATAAATAAAATACATAATAAATAAAGTATTTGTTTTGCATACATTGCAAGCTCTGGTTCCTATCACCACCACGTTAAAGAAATCTGAGTCGTTATGTTTCTGTACAATAAGCCATTTCACATCAAACCACTCTGAATGACTTTGTTTACATTTCAGCGGCTACATTATGCAGACATTTTGGAAAATTGGTGAAATTCCCCTTTAACTTTTTAATTGACAAAATAAGCTAAACTGCATGTCACTGTGTTGCTTTGCAGAGACGCAAAATGTGGGAAGATACAGTGTCAGGGTGGGGCTAATCGGCCGGTGATTGGCACTAATGCCGTCTCCATAGAGACTAATATCCCCCTGCAGGAGGGTGGCCGGATCCTGTGCCGGGGGACCCACGTGTACCTGGGAGACGACATGCCCGACCCAGGCCTGGTTCTGACTGGGACCAAGTGTGGAGAGAACATGGTGAGAGCACTGTGTGTCCTTATACTGTCTGAGCAACGTTTGGAGACACCTGACTTTTCAAAATGTTCTTAATTCAAATGAGCACATTTCTGTATCAGTTTGCACTAACCATATAGTTTTTACATTTTTCTTTTGCAAAAACTAAAAAAATGAAAGAACAGATGACAAAAGCGCTACTTTGAGAATATCAAAGCCCACACATGTATCCCCTTGTTGTGATGGCCGCACTCACCAGCACTAAAATCTTTCAGCTGTTTAAACCATCTTTGAGCCAAAAGAGTTTCAATGTGTGTTTTTTACAACAGTCTGGAGAAAGAACTGTCAAACCATTATTTTGGTAAAACTGTACTCTTCATATCCAAAGCATTAAAACAATAAGCTCTGTTGTATGTTAACAAAAACCGGTGCCAGTCTTAATTAACCCTTTTATCCCAAATTTTTCCCAGCTATGTGAGTACATGTATTTTACTTCTCAGATGGCCTTGTGATGCAAAATTTATGCCTTTTCAGACATTGTTTGGAAAAGAGTTTGAAAACATGTGGTGCTGCACGTGTCTCAGAGGAAGCACTTCGTAGTCTTGACCCTCCCCTTGGAGCATGTGTGATGGGGAGACCTAACTAGCAGGTGGTTTGGTGATGACTAAATTCAAGAGACAATTATGTAAAAAAAAATGAAAGAAAACGTAACAGAATTATCAATAGTGAAATGTGAGCCACTGTGTTATGTATTACAGCAGCTGTAGCTGTGTTAAAGCGTATTTTACTGACTTCCTTTGGTAAAGTTTTGCTGCAGGCATCATCTTTCTCAGGTGCATGCTTGACATAAATAGCTCTGGTCATGTGACCAATTACACCACACACATAAATGTTCATATAAAATAAAGGCCACCTGTAAGTACATTTAAAGTATACCATTCTATAGAAAACTGTTACACCATCTCTTGCAAACTCAAAACAAAATTAGGCTCACAGTTGTGACTGGTAAGATTAAATGGGTTAATTGAAAAGTAAGCATGACAATCAGAAAGAGTTACTAAGAAAAGTGCTAGTAGAAGTCTCCATATAAAGCTGCTAAAGGCTTTAGTTTATATCAGCACTACTGTTAGGGCTCTATTATTAGAGTTTGATTGTAACTCACTGATTACATAGATAAAATAAGTGGTACATTAAGGCTAGAATTGAACTGTGAGGGTCAGTAGAGCTCCAGAAGGACTCTTGCATCCCTTGGCCACTCCTTATTTAGAAGCCATAAATTTGACTCTTAGTCATGATTTGTATTGTGTTTATCCTAAAAGCTTTAAAATGTTTTCCTGAGATTAGCTTCAATGGAAAGATGCATATCCCCTTCAGCCCAGTGCTCTTTAGGAGCTACAGAAGAGGACACAGGGGGACGATAGGGGTTTTAACGATCCAAAGAAGTTCCAGCTGGCTCAAGTTTATTTATCAGCATGACTTCAGTATGAGGTTATGGTGTGAGTTACCGTAAAAGTCCAGCTCAGGCCATTAGAATTACATTTACAAGTGTGTGAATTATCAGATCCTGTGTCCGCTGAGCTTCTCGGATAGAGTAATTACTGGTGAGTGTGGGAGTTTGTGTCATGTAATGTATGACCTTTAGGCTATGTCTGTATGTGTGTGTTGTCTGTTTGTGTTATATGTATGTGAATGTTTTCAGGCCAGTGTGTGTCTGATGTTTAATGAGGACATGTTAATGCAATCACAGGTTGTGTGTATGTGTGTGACACAGTGAGATGTTAATAAGGGAAAGAATGGCCTCATCATCCTCAACAGTGAGAAGGAACAACAGAAAGTACCCTGACATCACACCATTACTCAGATGTGGTTTTACAGATGTATGTAGGGGTGTGTGCGGGCCTGAAATATTAAACCCGAATACATTCCAAAAACTTTCTGTATGAATTTGGCGTATCCCGAACCACATCATCAAATTTCGAGTCCGAACCCAACCCAAGCCGAACAACGTTTTGTCAGAACCTGACACAAGCCCGACCCAGGCTTGACAAAATCCTGTCCAAACTCAACCCGAACTCTGCACAAGCCCAACAAATTTTGTCCAAATGTGACACAAGCTCTGCACACTTCTGTCCAAATGTGACACAAGCTCTACACACGCCCAACAAAATTCTGGCCAAACCTGACCCAAGCTCTTCACAAGCGCATCAAAATTCTGTCCAAACCCAACAGAAGCTCTACACAAGCCCAACAAATTCTGTCCAAATGTGACACAAGCTCTACACAAGCCCAACAAAATTCTGGCCAAACCCAGTTCAAGCTCTACACAAGCACAACAAATTCTGTCCAACCCTGACCGAAGCTCTACAAAAGCTCATCAAAATTGTGTCCAAACTCGACCCAAGCTCTACACAAGCCCAACAAAATTCATTCCAAACTTGAACTGACCTGAAACACATCATCAAGTTTTGAGTCCAAATCTCAAACAAAAATTTTGTACAAAACTGAACCAAACCAACCCATCACCACCCAAAGTGCTGAATAAAGCCTGACAGAATAGCAGTATTTAAATTAGTTAAAGAACAGCTGTAATTTTCATGTAATTGCAGCTGGGAAAAAGTGGGATAACAAAATCCAAACCTCATCTGAGCCCAACACATATTTGAGAAATGATCTACAAACCTGACTGAACATGACCAAACCCGATTTGATTAATTTGGACCCATCAGGTTCGGGCAGATATTTCAGACTCTAGTGTGTGTATGTATGTCTGTCTGGCCTGTTGCCTCTCAGGTTCTCTATCACTTATTTTCTCCAGGACAAGACATAGTTAATTGACCTGCCTGCTCTTCCCACACATTTCTTCTTTCATGGTAACTGTTACAAGGAAATAAATCCCATTTAAGCTAAAGAGGGACTGATCTTTATAATCTTTGTTTAGAGTTGCTACATAACAACTTTCTGTTTAAAATGCTGCTCTACTGAACTGGACTATGTTATTGTAGCTAATGAAAACTTACAAGGCTAGTGTTAACTCTACACCTGCTTTATTTTAATAGAGTAACTTCACATGCACACAAAATAAATATTATTTGAAATGAATAATGCTTTTTAAATGTAGATATTTTTGACTGTGCTGTGTGCTACTGTTGCTCAATAGCTTGTGGGTAAGGTATGGATAGGTCAGTTGTAAGTCAGTTGTCCCAGCCTTCTGCTCTCTCGAACACCATTGCACTGTGATTACTCAGCGTTTGGATGATTATATGGCAGCTTGTTCCTAAATCTCATTATATTTGGGTGGAGTGGACTGGGGACAGATTTCTGACCACAGCTGTAATTGGACATGGAAGAACAGTCTGTGTAGAACGAGTGTCCTGTTCAGTTTAAAAGAAAAGGCTTGATGTGGTCAGAGTTAACTCTGCATTTGTTAGAAGTGGGTAGCTACACACTCACTCTCTCACTCTCTCTCTATCACCCACTCAATCACACACTCACTCTCTCTGTCTTTTTATGTGCACCTACTGAGCCATTTTCTCTCTCTCTTCATTACATGGATTCAACAATGTGCTGGAAACATTGCCTAGAGATTCTAGTGTATGTTCACATGATTGCATCACGTTATTGCTGCAGATTTGTCGGCTGGACATTCATGCTGTGAAATCTCCTGTTCTACCACATCCCAGAGGTTCAATACTGGGTTCAGACCTGGTGACTGGAGAGGCCATTGAAGTATTCTAAACTCATTGTGATGCTAATGGAGCCAGTTTGAGATGACTTGTGCTTTGAGGCAAAGTGCAATATCATGCTGAAAGCAGCCATTAGACGATGGATCAATTGTGACTTTTGAAGGGATATATATACCGATGCTCAGTTGGTATTAGGAGACCCACTGTGTGCTGAGAAAACATTCCCCCACACCATTACCCCACCACCACCAGCTTGAACTGTTGACACAAGGCAGGTTGGATCCATGGATTCTTTGTGTTTACACCAAATTCTGCTGAGATTCATCAAACAAAGTGATGTTTTCTTCACCTGTTTTGTTTCACTGAGCTTGAGCCCGCTGTAGCCTCAGATTCCTGTTCTTGGCTGACAGGAGTGGAACCCAATATGGTCCCATCTGCCTCAAAATTAATGTGTTGTACTTTCAGAGATGCTTTTCTGATCACCATTGTTGTAAACAGTGGATAATCAAGTTACTGCAGCCATCCTGTCAGCTTAAACAAGATTCACCATTCTCCTCTGGCCACAAAGAAAGTGTTTCCACACACATTCCGGAGCCCATGTGTCAAACAGTCCTTTTTGGCCCGCAAAAGTAATTTAATTTTCTAGTCATATTAGCCCATTTCACCCTGAGATGCACTACAGTCCCCAGCATGCATTGCAACATTGTGTGCATTCTGACCCCCTCCACCAACAACAATTTATGGGCCATTGCATTGGATCCAGTGACATATGTATATAAACTATATGTATTAATTTACCATCTCTCTCTGTCTCTCTCTCTCTGTCTCGCTCTCTCTTTCTCTTTCTCTCTCTATTTCCCTTTCTCTCTTTCTCTCTCGCTCTGTCTCTCTCTCTCACTCTCTGTCCCCATAGATGTGTCTGAACCGGCAGTGTCAGAACATCAGTGTGTTCGGGGTCCACGAGTGTTCAGCAAAGTGCAGTGGACGAGGGGTAAGATGCCTATTTAAAAAACTCTGCTCCACAAACATGCTGATTTCCCCTTTACATGGTGTCATTTATTGCAAATTTCCAGTCCAGGTGCTGGCCAATCACAGTCCTGAACAGTTTAGTGTTCATCCTGCTCTAACACACCTGACTCTTCTCATTAACCTGAAGAGAGTTAAAGCTTTGTATTTTCAGGTTCTCAGTCCAGTCCTTAAAGGTCCCAGTCAGGCCGTACTTTTGTTCTGTCCTGATGACTAAATTCCAAAAATAAGTTTGAAAATGTTTTAAAAATAATACATACAACCCTAGTTAGAGCTGCATATATCATGAATACAAAAATAGAAAATGCATTAGGACGTATGAGGCTGAAATTTTAGCTGCATTATTAATCAAATCTGGACTTCTTAGGTATGCATGGTAGTGTTACTGCTAGACATTAGAAAATGCCTATTAAAGTTTTATAATATAGTGGACTTTTATTCAAGTAGTCTATTCAGTGTCCTACTGCTGAGAGTGTCTCACTCGCTGCTCTCTCTCTCTATCTCTTTCTGTCTCCTTTCTTTCTCTCTCTTCCTCTCTCTCTCTCTCTCTCTCTCTCTCTCAGACTCTGTCATTCTCTCTATTTTTCTTTCTCTCTATTCTCTCTCCTTTTCTTGGTCTCTTTCGGTCTATCTCTCTATCTATTTCCTTCTCTAACTCTTTCTGTGCTCACTCTTTTTGTTTTTCTGTCTCCTGCATTCTATATCCATGTCTCTCTCCCTCTCTCTCTCTTTTCCACCGAGCCTATAGTTCTATAATATAGTCCCCATGTGTGAGTTGCCTCTCTAATGCAACAGTACCCTGCTATCAATCTCCCAGCCTTCTCAACACCTCAATCAATTCACGGTAATAGCTTCATTCTGGTCCGTCTTAAAGAGCCATTCATCTTAGTCTGAGTGCGAGCCAGTTGTCCTTGTGTGGCCACGAAGCTGAAATGTATGGGTGGGCTTGGCTTGGTGGGAGAAAAGCCAGTCGGTCTGTGTGTGTTTCATCAGTGGGACAGGCAGGTTTGAAATGTGTAGATTGGAAGAGGCACTTCAGAAATTAGAGCACTGCTCTCGTCACAGCTGTGCGCTCCGTCCTAGTGAAGGTGATGATTTCTGAAAGCGGCGTAAGCGCTGATGCAGGATTCCTTCAATATTTTCCCATAGCGTGAAACAAGACCTGCCTCTGCAGTGTGAAATTGGAAATGTGGAAATTATGTTATGCTCCTCGTTCCCAAACAAACACTGAAAAATCTCTCTAATTTGTTTCTCCGTCACATATCAGCTGTCACTGACTTCTCCAAAATGTATCCCACAGTGATGTGTTGATGGTATAACACCAAGCTTCTTAGATCTGTGTTCGTTTTGTAGGTTCACAAAGTGAATCTACAATGATTGAATGAAACCGGTGCTGAAAACTCTCAGTGCATACATGATACATATGCAACACACTGCTTTTCTTTAATACGGTTCCTTTATTATAGGTGCTTTGTTACAAAGAATAAACCAGCCCCACCCATATAGGGGATGATAATGTCACTGTCCAAAAAAAAACAACAGCATATATTTCAAGCGTCTTTGAGTTCTTGAAAAGCGCTATGTAAGTATAGTGTGTTATTATTATTATTATTATTATTATTATTTCCATTTTTCCCATTTTTATTTTTCTACATTATTTGAACACAGCTGCTATCTTTTTCATTATGTGCAACTTTGATGATAAATAGACCAATAGAAATGCTCTGGAATTACTTGTAATTAAATCTCATCACATTAACCTACACTACAAGTAAAGCACAGTTTTGCCGTCTCCTGTAGATTTACTAATGTGTAGATACTTGTTTTTTTTTTTGGACAGCAACAATAAGTACTGAACTGTCCACGTTTCGCCCACAAAGGTTGGATAATGTTTACAGATGTTTGGCAAAAGTCAAACAAAAAGTCAAACAGTCAAAAGAATTGTAATGATCATCTCAGGTTATATCAAAATATGTAAATTTGGAATGTATTGTTAATGTTAGATGTTATTTATTATGTTTGTGTGTGAATGGTCACACTATAAAAATAGTTGGTTATATTCACATTCCAACCTGCCTAGTTTCAATAAGCCACAACAACACAGTAGTCGAGCATTTTAATCTGGACACTTTGTTATATAGCCTCTCTAAACAAACATTGTAGCAGTCAGTTTGACTAATTTACGCATATTAACAAAAGCTGATTTGTGCACTACAGTTTCTCATTAGGTTGAGTAGGATTTTACTGCTCAATATATTGACCACAAGCCATATATTAGCATATACTGAAATATTCCAAAACTGTTAAATACGTTTAGCACATATATTTTAAAACACTGCATATATTGTGCATTTTTAATATGAGCAAATATATGTACATGTACTTTTCTTCCATATGTGCTCTCCTCCTCAGTGGATGATGTGCAAGCGTATTCATCCGTCAGAAAAATATGCCTCGTTAGCAAAAAAGCCACTGCCTTTGCTTTTTCAGTTACATCCTTTATGACACATCCTTGGCAACGTATTCACATTAAGGCACTCATGTTTCATAGTAGCAAAGTATTATATACATACTTACTTGTGAATGCAATCAAAACAGTCACGTTTTACAGTCCATTTTTAAAACATCAGATCTACTTTTTACTGGATTGTTGGCCAGCCGGGTTTCTACATCTTTCTGTGAATGTAACTTCTACCTGAATAGTGATGTCAGTACTCAAATACTGACACCTTGAATGATTAACAAAGCACTTGAGTATCAGTGTGCCTGGTGTCAAAATCAATTGTACTGTTTAAAAGCAGGAGTGCACTGGTTCTTAGCTATAGCAAAAAAAGCTGGCAGACGTTGGAAACCACAGTGGTGGATGATTAACATTTTCAGTCATGAAGAAAAACTGCTGTACAGATCAAGAACACTATCCAGGATGTAGGAATAAATGACTGAAATGTTACCCTAAATACTAACTACTGGCCATTCTGACATTCAGCACTTTGAGCTCATAGTCAGTGTTTCATTCCAAACCCAGTGCTCAGAGCCAAAACTATAACAAAAAAATCTGAACATAAATTTTAAGGAACTGTTCATGTTGTCCCTGCGATGGACTGACAACCTGTCCCGGGTGCTTCCTGCCTTCCGCCCAGTGACCACTTAGGATAGGCCCCAGCACCCCCTGTGACCCGAGAGGATACGTGGCTTAAATAAAGTGTGTGTGTGCGTGTGTGTGTATCCCTGTTGTACGCTTGGATGTATACTAAGGTAGACAACTGATGGAAAGAGGAAGAGAGAGAGAATGATAGAGAGAGGTTCCATGAATTAACTCTCCAGATCAAGATCTTGTTTTGCAGTGGTGCACATCTGCTTCCTATCACTTTCTGGAGAGGGAGAGAGAGAGAGAGAGAGAGAGAGAGAGAGAGAGAGGGGGGAAAGTTGTTAAAATTTTGTGCCAAGTAAAAACAGGGACACTGTACAGTGTGTGGGTGATGTGGAGGAAGTCCACTTTTGGAGCTACAGAATGAACACATGGGTCATTGAACCCATCTAGAGGTGACTGAAGCTGTTTGGAAAGTCCTATATTTGAACTTGTTAACACTATGAAGGACAGATGTTACACATGAGCAACATTATGTGGTCATACTACAGTTTAAACTTTAGTATATCTAACTACTGTCAAACTACAGACTGCTTTTAGTCCTAGCTTAAATGTGGACCCTAAAGGTTTTTTTTAGTAATATAAGGATGTTTGGGTTTGTTATCAAACGATGTACAATATTCAGGGGACGACCAGTGTTTTCTCTCTGAATTCTCTGAAGGAGAGGAATCGAGCGTTACATTTAACTCCAACTTTGCTTTCATTTTCTGACATATGGGATTTGGTTTCGAGCTGACAACCCAGTCTCTAACCTTTTATCCTTCATTTCCAGGTAATCAGCACACAGGATCTAACAATTATCAAACTTCAAACTTGTATGTAAAGTAAGGTTAGGGTACTGCTCAGACTCCATGCACTCCTACACTCTAATCAGTCTTCCTCTCTAAGAGGGGGGAAAGGTCTTTCCAAATGAAAGTTTGCCGTTTCCAATAAATCACGTCTGTCCAAGCATAATTCGAAATACAGTGACGCTGGACTCAGAGGCTGAGCTCTGGCAGGAACATTCTTTATTCATGTCTGCTACCAGTCAGATTTTCTTTCCCTGTCTTACTGCTGTTGAGGTTGTCTTGTTCATTTTTATTCAGTGTCTTTGTTTTGCTGTGATCTGTTGTTATTATATTTCTGCTTATATGAACTTGGGTATGAAAAAGGTGCTATAAGAATGAAAAGTATTGTAGTGTTGTTGTTGTTGTTGTAAGAGTCGCAAATAAGGAGATGATTCTAAAAGCTATTTCATTTAAGAATGTATTTAGTGTGTGTTTATGTAATTGTTCTGTTCTGTGCATGCATTACTTAACTGAGGTAATGGTATAGACCAATTATAGCTCCCCCCAATGTTACATGCCTTGGTTTGTTCCATTTCTGTTCTGTTGTTATCGGGCGTTCAAGAAAAGTTGTTTATGTAAAGTTTATGTAAAATGTGAACTGATTTTACTCACCTGTTTTTAAAGTCCCAGGAAACACAATGTAAATATTAAAATTGAGTGTTATTAAACACCTGGTAAAGTTTGAATGATGAAAACAACAGAAATAATCCCTTATGAGACCTGAGAACTGTCTGAACGTGGCCTAATATTCTGATTAGCAAGCATGATTGACAGCTCTCAGTTCAACGTTCCCAGCCTGCTGTGCCACTGAAGCAGAACTAAACATAGCACTAGCAAAGCAAGGAAACATGAGCGAAACATTTTTAAAAAGGTCCTGTATAGAACCGTCTACAACACATTCTCCATTAAACTGAAGAGCCCTTTCATGATGTAAAGAAACCTTCAATCATGCAAAGGATCTATATAGAACCATTTTCTTTACTAAAGAACCCTTGAAGAACCATCATTTTTAAAAGTGTAGTAGTAGTATTAAGTAGTAGTGTTATTCAGTGCCTCATATCCAGACATGTAACTCTGATTCACTCTGATTTAACAGTGTGTGTGTATTGTGTTACCTGTTCAGGTGTGTAATAATAAGAAGAACTGCCACTGTGAGGCGCACTGGGCTCCTCCGTTCTGTGATAAAGCTGGGTTTGGAGGCAGTGTGGACAGTGGGCCTATGAGACTGGCAGGTATAGCAGTGATGCATCACATGTAATGAAATTCAAATCAATTAAGTCAGTAACTGTAATGTAATTGCAAGAATTTAAACTGTAATGTGTTACACTATTTTATTACAGGAAAAACTAATCACATTACTTTGTATCGCATTACCCTCAACACTGTTAGTGTTTTTGTATATTTTTGCTTGTGTACATAAATGTGCAATGTGGATGATTGTTGTATTTGGTGTTTGATTTTGAGATCAGTGTGTGTGTGTGTGATCTAATTACTGCTGCATTTCCCATATACAGACAGTGAGAGTGTAAAGGTGGGCATTGTGGTGGCGTTCCTGTGCCTGCTGTGTGTGGGGATGATTGTCTGCATTAAGAGGAAGACTCTGGCTGGTCTCTTCATCAGCAACAAGAAAAACACCATTGAAAAGCTCAGGTAAAAAAAGCGATCACCAATAGGAAAAACACCATTAAGAAGCTCAAAAAACAAAGTCAGTAAGATTTCAGGCCTTTCTGCCTGCATGAAGACAAACAGCCCCCTAAACCAGAGGTCACCAATCTTATCCGCAAAGGGCCAGCGTGGCTGCATGTTTTCATTCCAATCAAGCAGGAACATACCGCATATAACTCATCAGTTCTAATATCATTAACTAAATAATAAGTTTAAATTTTAACAGGTTAATGGTGGTGATTGGATGTTTATGTAATAAAACATTAATAACCATGTAATAAGCTATGAATAAGCTTTTTCAACTACAGGACCTTGAGTCATATTGTTTGTCTGTATTTTGCTGCAGGTCAGTGGGACCCAATGGGCCAAACAGTCCTGGGCACACATTCTCAACAAGCCAAACACATGCTGGGACACACACACACTCTGCATGCAGGGCGTCTCCTCAGTGCCAAGCACCAGCCATATCACAAAGTGCCAGTATATACAAGGTATGTGTTTGTATGTGTCTCTTTGTGTCTGATTTTGTGTAAATGAATCTTCTTTTCATTGTGTGTTTCTCTTTTCAGCTCATATAATCAATCAACTCACACAATCAATCATGTCAAACATGCATGCACACACACGTACACACACACTCATACACGCACTGCCAAACAAGCCATTCTAATATTGTAATGCTCATTGTCTCTGTTGAATGCCAATGACAGTCGCCTGTAGTGCACTGTTGCCTGAAGGCAGCTTTCTGCATAAAAACCAGACAGTGGACAAACAACGTCAAAAAGAAGTCCAGTTTCATCTCAATCACCTGCTGAATGCAAAACCTTTGAAGCATGTGGACAACACACACACACAAACTTGTCCATATTTGTTGTCCAGGCTTGTTAGTAATAATGATGGATCCACCTCACTGACCTCCTGAGAATGTTGATGAACAGTGTGTGTATGTGTGTTGTAGTGGCTGTCACAGAAAGCTGTTAGAGCATCATAATAAGAGCAAACAGCAGCTCTGCCTTGCTTGAAGCATTGGTATAGCTCCATACCTGCACAGGCCAAATCCTACATTTTCTTTACATTTTATTTTTCCCTTGTGGTCCACTTACAACAATTGTGTGAATTTTTATATTTAAATGTAACTATATTTAAATTACCTCCATTCTGATTGACTGCTCTATGTTGTGTCTAATTCATGAACCAATCCAAGCTGAAAAACTCCTTATAACCTCAGCATTAATGGACAGGACTAAACTGCTGTAGGCTAAACATCACAAAAGCAGTGGATTCAAAATGGCATGTTTTTGCTGTTTAGTTTCCATATAAGGACAGTATGGACTGAAGATTGAATGGGCCTTTAACAGTGTTTACATAGTACACCAAAGTCTTTTATTTCAGAAGATCTCTAAATGTTCCTTCCTTCACCAAGCAAAAGAAAATACTTAAGCAAATCTCCTCAGAACGATGGTGGTAGTAAATTAGAAAGAATTATTAGACTAAGAAATGGTGGAAAGGTGTTGCTGAGGAACATATAATTCCTGATCCTCACTGTCCTGATCGTCTGGAGGGTGGTGGTGTTTTCATTCATTCCTGAAGCTGAAAAAGTTTTTGATTGAACGCTGTGGAAGTTCGCATTACAGTTCAATGACTATATGATCAATAAGCAGATTTATCCTCGCTCTAAGGTAGCTAAACTCAGTCTGGGTTACTGTATTAGCTAAAAATAACTAATATCAGGTCTAATGACAAATAACATTACAGAACAATGTTAAGCTTTTCTTAACTTAACTGCTGACAGCTTGATAAATCAGTCGGATGAAACAGGACTATTCAGCGCTCACATTTGTGATTGAAACTCTGTGTATAAAGGTCAATATTAATGCACTCATATTGTTTTATTAAAATGTGCTGATAGACTTCATGTAAAAGATGATGAGTCCTTCTCAGCATCTAACATTGTTCTGACTAGCTCCAGTGATAGCATTAGCTCATAGCCAGGTTTGAGTAGGAACAGAATACATGTAATGATGTTGTGTGACGAGGGTACAAAAATAAGGCATCTGTATTTAGTTAGATTTATAGGAAAATGTCAGTCATCAGATTACAGGTACAAAATAAGGTGATTACCAGCAGGATTACATTGAAGGTGCACAAAAGTGAACGTCACCTTTGCGTCGAAATGTTCTATTTAGAATGATAAGTAAGTCTCCTGAGTCATGTAGATTTGAAGAGTTTTCATTTTGGGAAGAAGGCAGGGCTGCTGGCTGCAGAGAAACTATGAAGAACAAGCCCCTCCACAAGCAGCTGTTTACTGACTTTTATTTGGCCAGTCTATAAAATTTTTTGTATTTTATTCTTATTGGCAGAACTAAGATCTGCTGCATTTGCTCAGGGATGAAAAGTCAGGGAGTAAAGGAGAGCAATCAGATACATTAATATACACTGTTAGGAATAAAGGTTCCGTGCAGGTACATTTTTCGTTCATCAAGGTACAAACAATTTAAATGTTCCCTCAAAGGTACAACAGTGGCTTTAAGGTCCAATTGTGCACCTTAAATAAGTTTTTTTTTTTCTCAGGTGAAAAGTACATAATTGCGCCGTTTCATAACCTAATGGTTTTAAATAGAACAATAAAATAAAAGCCTGGAGACGAGACGGGGTGTGTGGAGTCAATTTAGGAAATATAATTTCAATGGATTATGGTACAATTATGTTTCCTGACTAAAGGTACTGTGATATACCCCTGAGGGTACCACCCCAGTGACGCGAGGGGTCCTGCCCCAGTGACAGTTTTGTACCATTATTTCTGAGAGTGTAGTAAACCTTTGGATTAGGTTAGAGATGATGGTTTTTAACAGGTAATCAGTAATCTGTATATATTTTAAAGTAACCCAATTCTGCTCATACCATGTAAAGGTATTAAACTATCACTGGGGCAGTGCTCCTCTTGTCACTGGGGTGGTTTCCTCAAGGGTACATCTCAGTACCTTTAGTCAGGGAACATAATTGTACCATAATCCATTGAAATTATATTTTCTAAGTTGTATTGACTCCACGCACCCCGTCTCATCTCCAGGCTTTTTATTTTATTGCTCTGTTTTAAAACATTTGGTTATGAAAAGGTACAAATATGTACTTTTTACCTGGGAAAAAGTTATTCAAGGTTCACAGTTGGACCTTAAACCCACTGTTGTACCTTTGAGGGAACATTTACATTGTTTGTACCTTGATGAACAAAAAATGTACCTGCACAGCACCTTTATTTCTAACAGTGTAGCGTCCATCGCTTAAACCTGCTCCTGATTAGACATGCACACTTACCGCATTAATGTCAAGTGACTAAAAGATTTCCATGGATTTATTAAAGTACACATTGTCCAGAATCCTTCGTTTATTGCTAAATTGGCTCACAAACGTGTATATCTGTACTGAACATCTTGTAAAGTCAGTTTGTCTTTTAATTGAAATATGTGTATAAAACAGTTCTCTGTGTGCTTCTATGTTTTCCTTTGCTATACTGAACTTTTAAGTCTGTTAGTACACGTGTTACCAAGCTACCAGGTGGCTTGATGGACGTAGCAACAGTAAGTAAGGGAGGCTGGACTGCTCCGAATTTTGCTAACGATAAATTAAGTGCAGAGACATTTAGGGACTGAAGGAAAGGTTAGTTGGTCTCAGTGCAGATGCAGGTTGTAGAGCATTAGTGGAGCTGTGTGTTTTCTGTTAGTCATGGCTGCTGCAGCTGTTTCTCATTGTATGTGTTGGTAAGAACAGAGAGGATGTAGGTCCGTTTGATGTCAGCCAAGCGCAGGTGAGGTCATAATCCAGACGGACTACACACACTCTCTCACTCTCTCTCTCTCCCTCACACACACACACACCCTTGTGCTACTCCTCATCAATTCTTGTCTTGTCAGTTCTTGTCATCCTGCCTCAGTTTGACTCAGTCTGGGTGAGTTTCAGAAAAGCATTGTTGCTTTATAAGTGCACAGTAAACTCTGTCTAAAGATCGTTTGTCAAAGTGTGAGTGTTACATAAACCCCTTTGAACCTCATAGTATATTATCTGTGTCTTTATTTAATGAGCCAGATGACTCAATCGTTAATCTTGAACTGCTTGGTAAATTGGCCGTGGTCTGGTCTACTCTTGATGACATACAGGGGCCCTATATTAATTTAAAGCACCCAAACCCTAGTTATGACCACATTTTTGTGTGTTGAAATATACAGTCAGGTTCACACATATTTGGACGCTGACAAAGTTATTGGTATTTTAGCTGTCTAGCTCAGCGTGTTGGAGTTAAAATTGAATAATAAATATGAGCTCAATGTGCAGACTTTCAGCTTTAATTTAAGGGTATTTATGGTGTAGGAATTGCAACTACTTTCATACGTAGCCTCCCATTTTTAGGGGCTCAAAAGTAATCGGGAAGTTGGCTCAGCTGTTCCATGACCAGGTGTGTGTTATTATTCCTCATACAAGTAAGCAGATAAAAGGCCTACAGTTGATTTCAAGAGTGGCATTTGCATTTGAAATCTGTAGCTGTTAACTCTCAATATGAAAAATTAGTCCAAAGAGCTGTAACTGCCAGTGAAGCAAGTCATCATTAAACTGAAAAATCAAAACAAACCCCTCAGAGAAACAGCAAAAACATTAGGTGTGGCCAAATCAACCATTTGGTACGTTGTTAAAAATACAGAATCCACTGGTGAGCTCAGAAACCTCAAAAAGCCTGGAAGCAACTGTGCTGGATGACAGAATAATTCTTTTCCTGGTGAAGAAAAAATGCTTCATAATAGTTGAGCAGATCAAGAACATCCTCCAGGGGGTAGGCATTTCTGTGTCAACGTCAACAATCAAAAGAAGACTTCACCAGAGTCAATACAGTGGGTTTACCACAAGATATAAACCATTGTTAAGTATCAAAACCAGGAGGACCAGATTTGAGTTGATGTTGATGAGACATGATCAACTTGTATCAGAATGACAGGAAGAGAAGAGAAGGGAAGGAACTGCTCGTGATCTGAAGTACACCACCTCATCTGCCAGGCATGGTGGAGGTAGTGTTATGGCGTGGGCAGGTATGGCTGCCAGTGGAACTGGTTCGCTTGTATTTATTGATGATGTGACTACTAATAAAAGATTTCTGAAGTGTATTATCTGCTCAGGTTCAGCCAAATGCTGCAAAAACTGTTGAACCACATTTCACAGTGCAGATGGACAATGACCTGAAGCATAGAGTGAAAGCGACCCACGACTTTTTTAAGACAAAGAAGTAGAATATTCTGTAATGGCCAGGTCACTCAACTGACCTCAGCCCGATCCAGCATTCATTCCACTTACTGAAGGCAAAATTGAAGGTAAAACACCCCAAGAACAAGCAGGTACTGAAGACAGCTACAGTAAAGGCCTTTCAGAGCATCACCAGGGAACAAACCCAGTGCCTTTTGATGTCTATGGGTTCCAGACTTCAGATGGACTGCAAATGATTTGCAACCAAGTATTAAAAGTGACAGTTTCATTTATTATTGCTAGTTTGTCCAATTACTATGGAGCCCCTAAAAATGGGGAGCTTTGTATGAAAATGGTTGTAATTTCTACATCGTTCACCTGATTTGGATATACATACCCTTGAATTAAAGCTTGAAGTCTATTCATTATTTAATTTTAACTCCAATGAAACAACAACTAAAATAAACAACACATTTGTTCTCATTAAAGTTGTTATTTTCCTTGTCAAAATATTTATGGACCTCATTGTAAATATTGGTAACCTCAAAAATTTACGCTCCCTTCTCTCTTCTTCTTTTCTCTTTTTCTGTCTGTCTGTCTGTCTCTCTCTCTCTCTTTCTCTGTCTCTCTGCAGCCTCAGCCTCCTCTGCCAGGAGTGGATTCTCTGGTTGGTTCTCTCTCTTTGCGGAGGCTGCCTCAGTGTCCTCCTCTCCACCTGACCCACCCTCTGCCCTTCACACTGACTCCTTCTCCCCCTGCCCCGCCTCCGCATCGTGCCCCCCCACCTCCCCTACCACACTCACACTCACATACACACACACATGCATACACACACTCACCCAGCCACAGAGTCCCCCAAGCACACCCCCACACACATACACACTCTCACACTCACTCCCCACCTCGAGGAGCCCCCCTCCGCAACCTGAGCTGCCAGAACACCTGCAGGATGGCCATGGTCAGTACATAGAGCACATCTTTTGTTTAAAAAAAAAGGAGTCAAATAGTTTTCATGTGATTATTTAGGTTAATGTGTGAGCTGCTATACCTGCTTCATTAATGCGTAGCTCAATGGAAAATACCCAGAACACTAATACAAGACAGTAATGATAGTGTTATAGCTTGTTATATTGTGTTATTATTATATCAATGTTATATATTACTGGTGTTTTTTTAATTTCCTTGTATGTATCTGCAAAGGTGAGGACGTTTCAGTGCAGAGTTATAAATGTTCTTTAACTTGTAGAAGTCAGAGTTATCAAAAAAAGCCAACTAGTCACATTTTATCGATACCAGATTTCTGTTAGCAAGTAGAAAAGGTAATATTTTATTATAATTTGGATATGACGAAACTTTTTTTGCAACATTTTTATGATTTCTTGCCATCGGAAAATACAGAAAAAGTCAGAAATGCAGACTTAAACCTGCCTATGCTGAATGTATCCAAATGCATTATGTACCTATGTGCTTAACTATAATACTAATAATATAATAATACATTTAATTATTAATTATTATTTCAGTACAATACAGTAAACGATATATCAAAAGGTCATTTAGATTTTATCTAATATTTCAGGTTTTTGGAAAAAAACAAGAAGTTATTAAATTATAATATACTGTGATTATTTATCTACAGTCATTTCTGATAAGTTATCTGCTTTAAGATTTGATCACCACATTTCAAATACAGTGCATTCTCAATGTTAATGTTACAGATTCCTACAAATGAGATGCAGCATCTTAGTAGAAGCATTTATACAAATACCTGCAACACAGTAGGGTGTATATTATGGAATAAAAGAAATCTGTCTTTTTCTTTACATCATAGTATTATAACAAAACAACAAGAGCATTAGACTTCTACGGATTAAATGTCTTTTGCATTTTTGTTTGTGTATGTGTCCCAAACACACCCTGTCTGAGGGAGATTGCAGCATTTTTCACTCTTCTCCCAGTGCACTTTCAGAGCTGTAATAGAGTGAGGCTTTCTGGGGAAGAGTGTTTTTATTGTTCTCTGTTGTCTTGTGTAATGTGTGCAGCGCTGTGGTGTGAACGGGGCAGACCTCTGAGCTTTATAAAGGAGACTGTGTGTGTTGACAGTTACTGTAAGTCCAGTAAAAACACACCCTGAGCACAGGAGTCAGGAGAGAGAACCTTGTATTTCTATGCGTGATATAGGGACGCTATGGACAGTCCAGCAGAACAGCAGCTGAGAGCTTGTTCGCAGGAATGGAAAGGGTGTGAGAATACAATCACCACCTGGTCATGAGAGGAAAACAACAACACTGTAGCCTGCATATCACATTCCAGAAGAAGTATAGATGGTCATAGCACTGGTAGAAATGTGAGGAAAGAAATCACATCATGTAATTCCTTGAAAGCTGTTCTGTATTTGGTAAATAATTCCAAAGATAATAATGATTCTGAAATTATATGTCATGTAATTTGTGATTAACAGTTTAAAAATATATTTCTAAAACTTTCTGATAAAAACATTTTTAAGAAAAGATGCTATACTTAAAATCTTAAATATATTTTAATTACTTGTCCTGCTATGCTTAGAAAGCTGACAAAATAAGCCTCCAAAACTGTAACTTCTGCTGATGGTTAAGACTAGAGGTCTTAAAATCTGGGCCTTGAATTCAGTTTCTAGTCCTGTATTTTGTAATCACTCGTCTTTAAATGACCAGTTGATATAACTGAATGGCCACCTAATGCCATACCTACCAGGGACTGCAAAATCCAGGACTGGGTACTGGACTCAAGGTTTGGATATGAAGCCCTTTAGTTTGGACCCTGCAATCTGAAACTTCAGACTTTAAGATAATTTGTAGGTATTTTCTTTGGAAAGCTGTTGTGAATCTGGCCTCAGGTTAATTGTTTGGAAATATCTGAAAGAAATTTGTAGCGTATAACCTGCTTATGTAAATTACAGTAACCTTTGACTCTAAGCTCTGATTTTGTTTCATTATTTTGCGGTTGAATCTATAGAAGTCTGGCTGACCCCTCGGTGGAGAGGTCAGCCTCCTTCTTCATGTATCAGGCTAATCAACACGATCTCAAAGGGCCAAAACAAAGCAAATGAGCACAATGTGCACTCCTCTGAGCCTATTGACTCCACCTCACATGCAGACTTTAAAAACGATCCCATACACAGTGCTATTAAATAACGCAGTAAGCAAACAGAGAGCTGCCGCTGCGGGCCTGGAGAGCACAGCCACAGAAAGCATTAGAGAAAAAGCACTAGAGAGGCAGTGCCAGGGGCAGCCCCAGAGGAAATAAAGCAGCCTGTCTGACGGATTGCGGTTACTTCAGCAGTCTCATGGTGCAGGAGTGCTTCTGGGTCTGCCGCAATGTTCATTTGTGCACACACACACCATGAGCTGCCTGCTGCTCAGTCTCTCTGCTCATTTATTTATTCACTCATTTATTTATTCATCCATACCTCTGTTTCACACAAGGCCTGAGTGCATAACGATTCATAAACAACAGTAGTACATGCATTACAATTAAGATTAATTAAAAAAATAACAATAAACAAATATGAATACAAAATGAAATAGGCTTAAATAAGTAATATTAAAGCATGAACACAATACGTGATCATTAATTAAAAATAGGTAAACATGAGAATATACATATATTCATGCTACCTCGTCTAACCTCGTCTTACTCATTGTGTACTTATGAGTCGCAAGTGGTTCCTAAGTTTGAGTTGGCAGTAACAATAACAGGATAAACAGCCTATTCTATAGCTAATAGCTATGCTAGCATACATACAGAACTTCAGTATTTGTTTAATACTGAACTATTAAACAAAAACAGGCACAAGACATTGCGCCTAAATCCTTAAGTGCTCATAAATATCAAACATCCCCAAAAGCTGAGCCTGAATACAGCATATAGTTGTTTAAAAAAGGTACATCGGTTTATTTTTACATAGTTTTGAGAATGACCTTTCCATAAAATGAGGCAACAATGGCTAGCACAGGCAGCTACAGCAGCGCCAGTTAGCCAAGTAGCTAAACTAGCAGCTTACTTTATTACCGTATATGTGTATAAACAAAGCATCCATTTTTTTAGTGTTGGCTAGTCAAAAAATCTTACATCTAAAGCAGATTGTAAAGAGAAGCAGAGAACGTATTTCTATCTTTTACCGTTCAAAGTAAACATATTGCTTCGTTCAGAATGGCTGAGTTGCTAAACGCCTGTCAGATGTGAGAATATTCCTATACATTTAAATACCTAATCCAAGCCAAAATAGATTGTTGTTTTATTTATGGTCAGCACTGGCATGCTCTTACATGTGTTTGCTAGCTGTCACGTGTAACCAACTGGCCTAAAACTGGCAGTAACCTTATACATTCGAATGCACATTTTTTCAATGAATTTGACAGATATTCAAATTTCACATTTTATTTTGAAAGCTGTATTGCACACTGTGTGTATCTGACACCATAGAACATAAAATATCACAGCTTGTTTTATAACCGGAGTAACACAGCATGGCCAGCTCACTAATAAGTGAGCATATTTGCAAGCATCACCGTGTGTTGACTGAATTGTAGAGACACGCTGTATGTTGCAGGAGGGCAAATTAGCAGACAGATTTGTTAAATGGATTGACCTTTGGTGATTTGTATGCTGTTTGTATGATTTGATCTGTAAATGTGGCTCTCCTGTTGATCAGGACCACTGGCCTGACCTCTACTGAGAGGTTACTAGCCTTCCCCTTCAGCTTCTACAGTGCATTAGCTGTACTCTCTGATGAAACCCGGTGAGCTTGGCCGCTTGGCTTGTAAAGCTGGGTTAGTGAATGGAGAACCTCTATGTTCTTTATGAGAGATCCCCAAGTGAAAGACACTGAGAGATTTTTAAGTTTGACCTCTTAGAAGTCGAGAGTCATCACTGTTGTTTTGGTAATTACAAAATTACACTGTTAATTGAATAATTAGTTACATAAGGAAATACATTTACATGGTTTTGGATTCTGGGGCACTTGTTTCAGTGTCATGCAATCACAAAAATCATGGGAAATATATAAAAGAAGTAATTTATTTATATAAAAGATTTTTTAGACAGACGCAACAATAACCTTTCATCACATTCACCTCCATCATTCACAAACACAAAGGTAATATCGACTGAAAGTTTACTTCAATAAGCTATTTCTCTTGGCAGCATTGTCCTGGACCCGTGTACTCCTATTAAGAAGTATTTTGAAATGTTGGCGAGAGCAGCGGCCAAACCTGATCCTAAAAGTGATGAAATAGGATTAGTTACCCCTGTCTAAACATTCTCATTCATTAGGATGTCCCTGCCAGGCCCTACATCAGCACTCCTGCTCTGACAGTTTGATGAATTGCAGTCTTTGGTCTTATCAGTGTAACACAGTTCGTCTTAAAAGATTTAGACCTTCGTCACTTTACCGCTGGAAATTCTTCATTATCGTTTCACCATGTTCCCCCCTGCTGCAGTGGGCTGGAGAGCAGATCGGCTTTACTTCATCCCAGATGTTCCTCCTTACACACTGCAAAAAATCTGGGACTGTTCAGCAGGTCCAGGGGGGTTGGGGGGGTTAGGGACAGCTGCTGTAAGACAGACAGACGCATAGGCAGGCAGACAGAGAGACAAACATGCAGGCAAAGATAAGGTCAGCCTGGATGGCCTAGAGAAGATTCCTGAGGTGCTGAAGAGCAAAACCGGTTAACCCTAGTATATCCCCCAAACTGTATACACCTCTTCTTACATTTTATTGAATTATTTCTACACTGTCAGAATAAAAGGTACTGTGCAGGTGCATTTTTTGTTAATCAAGGTAACAATGTGAATGTACCCTTAAGGGTACAACAATGGTTTTAAGTCCAACTGTGTACCTTAAATACTTTTCCCCAGAGGTAACATAACAGTTTAGAAGCTGAGGGTGCAGCTAATTACAGAAATTATGTCAAAACTGAGGATTCTACACTTCCATACTGTCTTTCTGTGGAAAGAACACAATTTTTGTTATAAAACAAGCAGAAAAAATGGTAAGATAATGGAAAGGTAATTGCAAATGTCAATACTGTCAATACAGAAAACAATGTAATTCATTATATAACTAGCTATGTAATCAATTATATAATTACATGTAAGCAATTATACAATGCTAATTGAATGTACTGAAGTAAAGCAACACTAACTCAGGACTTCTAAGGCTTAAATGGCAGAGCTGCAACAACCGGTACCACTTTCTGTCCCCCTCTACATGTGTGCATCTGTGCATATCATAATCTGCTATGGTTTCGGATCATTAAAATGTTCCATTGCTGAGATTTTCAAGCATGCCTGATCACTCTCAAACAAAACAATATCAGACCTTGTCTTTTGCAATCAGACACCGCCTGATAAATGATGAGAAACAGCCTGGGTGAGGAATCTAATCATGTTGAAAAACACTCTGAGAAAAAGCAGGGGAATCAAACTGTGAAATTGTGGGTAGATCACTTTAGAAAGAGAAAGGAGAAAAAAAGAAACGAGAGCGAGAGAGAGATTGGATGAGGAACAGATGTGTTGTAGGTAGCAGCCGGTTATCATTACTTCATCTTCTGCAAGTCGATTAGGAACACATGACAAGCCCTCATCACTCAGCCTTTGGGGCACGTCGCCATAGCAGAGATCAGAAAGCTGTAAACAGTGCAAAAAGCCTTGTTCTGGTTAATAGGATTATACTGTCTTATAGCACCCTCTGGTGGCAGGTCTAAGACAGTACTGTCAGTCCCAGTGGATTCATGTCAGTTCCCTGCAAAGAGATTATCTCAGAATGTATTACCCCAGGGTCCTCTTATGACATTTATGTGGGTTTATGTACACACAGAACAGCTATCATTCATTTTTAATGACTATTTTCCAATCTCTATTTATGTCTTAGAGTTAAACAGGCTCTTTTGTTGCTTTGTCTTCAAGATATATATATATATATGTGTGTGTGTGTGTGTGTGTGTGTGTGTGAATGACCTCTGATTGACTGCCTTGTATTCATTTAAAAAGCAGTCTGCTGAAAAGTCCTTTTAACGTTAGCATGAATGGGTGGGGCTAAACAACACAATACAAAGCAGGCTGTTTTTTCAGCTTAATTTCTGTATATGGACTATGTAGACTGAGAAGTGAACAGTATACTTTATAATGTTAACAGTGTCTATATATTTTTAAATAATGCTTCTATTTCAAAATGATATAATATGGCTGATATTCTAACAGAGCTTACCAACATGGAACAAACAAGCTACACAGCATTGTGTTTTTCCCTACAGTAACTTACCTGAGTGGCATTATACAAAGCAGGATTTCTCAGTTAGCTAGATAAAATAGTTAAATATTGAGGGTCTCCCACTAGGAATGTTCCTTAACTCTTTTTTGGACAGGCTGAAAGCAACAGTTTGGAGAAAAAAACACAATTTCCCATGTTTGGTGTCCAAAGTGTGGTTCTTTAACTGTGCACTGGTGCTTCCAAAGCAAATTTAGCTGACAAAAAATGAGAGCTTATGTCTGAAATTGCATGGCTAAGTCATCATACACTTACAGTCATGTGGAAAAAATAGGTGATCATCAGCAAAACAGTATGTATAGATAAATGTTACATAATAGAACAAAAAACAAAGGAAATTTGTCTTTACAAGCATTTTTTAAAATAAATTGACTGAGATGCCCTTTTTCAGGTTATACTTTAGCAACTGGTATTGCCCCTTTTAACAGAAACATGTAGGCATTTCCTATAACTGTCTACCAGTTTCTGATGTCTACTGGGAGAATTTTTTGCCCACTACATCCTGCAGAATGTGCAGTGTTTGAGGGACTTCATGAATGTACAGCCCTTTTTAAATCCCCTCACAGCTTTTCAATAGGATTCAGATCTGGGTTTTGACTAGGCCATTCCTCAACTCTTGATTTCTTTCATTTGAGCCTTTCTTTGGTTTTATTTACTTGTGTGTTTAGGATCATTATCCTGTTGGAAGCTCCAATTTTTCAGCTTCAACTTTTTAGTAGATGGTCTCACATTCTCCTCTAGCACTCTCTGGTATGAAAGAGAATTTATAGCCAGTTCTACAATACGATGCAAGTTGGCCAGGCCCTGAGGCAGCAAAGCAGCCCCAAACCATAACATTTCCACCACCATGATTTACAGCTGATATGAGGTTCTTTTAATCAAATACAGTCTTTGGTTTTTGCCAAACATGGCTTCTGGTACTATGGCCAAACAACTCTACCTTTGACTCATCTGTCCATAGCGTATTGTTCCAGACATCCTGGCCTTTGCCTAATTATTCATTAGCGTACTTTAGTCTTGCCCCAATGTTCTTTTTAGACAGCACAGGCTTTCCCCTGGCACACCTCCCACTTAGGTCAAATTTGTGCAGTCTCGTTCTAATGGTAGATGCTTGCACTTTTACATCTACAGTGGCAAGACCTACTTGCAGATCCTGTGATGAAATGTTGGAGTTCTTTTAGTATCTAAACGTCTGCTCTCAGGTTAAACTTGTTGGGGCGGAATGGCCTGGACATGTTGGCAATGGTTTTAAGTCTTTTCCACTTGTAGATGATTTTCCAAACAGTGAAAGGATTGATTTCTAATATTTTGAAAACACTTCTCAAACCCCTTCCCAGATTCATAGACATCAACATCTTTATTTACTGAAGGCCTCAGAGAGCTCTTTTGATCTAGGCATGATGATAACACAGACACCAACGACAAAGAGCAAATCAGATATGTGAGGTTTAAATAAGACAAGGTCCTAAAAGATATTCTCTAATGGTGTTCTGATCATTAGCACCTGATTGGGTGCACCTGATGTTTGAGGTAGCGATATGTGTAGGGGTGTACATTCTTTTTCCACTTAAGTAAACTGAATTTTTGTTATCTCAAATATATAATGGATGACATAAATGTTCATTTTAGGTGACACCTTTATCGATCAAAATTGTTTGAGTAAAGACACGGAAAAGTCCAATTATGCAGAAAAGCTCTAAATATGCTGAAAAAGTCTAAACCTTTCACAGGTTGTACTTCTTCACATTGTATCTGTATCTGTATCTTACACACTGTATCTTAAAAGTCTGCAGAGCTGTTAAGCAGTATCATATAGACTTGCATGTCACATTGTATGAAATATAATTACATAACATGATGTAAGGTAAGTGTATGGTGATTTGGGTGTTTGCATGGTGCCAATTGGTGGGGTATAAGCTTCCATTAGTTAAGGTGTGGTGCAACACTAAAGAAGCAAATTTCAGGCACCAAACCTGCCTCGGCTGAATGGGTACATTTGGGGTAAGAGGGGAAATTAGAACTTTTTGCAGACTGTCACTTACATTACATTATACATTACACATTTGTATGCAAACGTTTGGGCACTGCTGGTCGAATGACGCTTTGTTGATTTTCTAAGTGGAAATAAGCTGACTCATCCTCTACAGAGGTGTAAAATATGCCGGAAAATGCCATATTTATGTTTGTTGTGTTGATCAACAAAACAATCAATTTGACCAGTACCGTTCAAACTTTTGCATACGACTGTCCTAGTTCTTTTCATCAGCAAAGTACTAAGAGCTTTATTAGCTGAATCAGGTCTCTATGTTGTATATGTTAGTTGTCTGTTCATATGCACACATCTGTGCATATCCTTGAATGCCCTTGTGTGTAGTTTGTGACAAACTTTATGTGTTGTGTTCAGGAGCTTGAAAAGCCTAGCCCACCCCAGAAGCCTTTGCCCGCTGACCCGTTGGGGCGCAGTATCCGGTTGATGCGGAGCCCAACAGCTATTCGCCTGCCTGCCCCCATTCCAACCAGCACCCCACGCTCAGCACCCCCCCACACACAGCCCAACAGGTCAGCACACTGTTACACAACAACACCCTTTACAAACCATCATACATACTATGTAAGATTTTTTTGTTAAAATTGAAAGAAGTAGCATTACTGATTCACAAAAAACACCCTAAAACATGGTGTGTGTGCTGCAGCAAGACTCAATGTTTAGGTCTCAAATGCAAAATCAACATTATACTGATGAAGATATGATGACAATACTAGATAATTCACTCATCCTCAGAAAGCACTCTTTCAAAGCACTCACAATCTTCAGATTCATCTGCTTGGCATGATCAATGTCACTAGGTGTTCTTCCGAACGTTTTGTGCAATTACTCACTTCCACCAGAGAGGTCTCCAAATCCCCAAATCTTATAAAGTGTGGCTTTAAATACACATATATTACACATACACATATGATAAATACACATACTTTTTTTAACATAAAAAATACACTACATCAGTATGGAAAATAAACAAAGATGATTTTCAGTGAGTAACAAAGTACATTTTACATAACTTAGAATATGACTGGCTAGCATTTCACTGCAGTGCTATATCAGTGGTAACAGTGTTCAGTCTAAAACTTCCATGAATTGACTGAAGAGTTCAATGAAATGAGCTAATGAGTTCAATTAAATGCAGGCTAATGAGGAACACTCTACAAAAATGCAGAAATTCCTCTTTAATTTTACCTTTATTCACATTACCGACCCTTTACTGCATCCAGGCAACAGTATAAGGCCACTATAACATATTACAGTGTGACTGTATTTCTGTGCACGTGTTTTAATTTATAATACTTGCATTATTATTATTTTCTCTCATGCAGATGTCCACTTAGACAACCCTGACACTGTTACAGTATAGTTACTGTTGCTGTAAAGCTGTATAGTTGTGTATATGCTGTACTGTATTATACTAAACTGTATTAATGTATTATACAATACTGTACTATACTTTATTATGCAATACTTATTATATTATTACTGTAACAGTATTTTAATGGTATGCTTTGTTTGTTTGTTAATGATTTACTTTGCTTTCATGCAGACCACCTCCTAAGCAGCCCCCCACACTGCCAAAGCCTCAGTTCCTCACAGGCATGCCGAAGCCCAGCAGTTGAGAGCCAAGCTGCAGGGACCTGAGCGGAGAGAACACACACTCGATTTTGCACTATGAATCTCCGCTGGTCTTAATGAACAGTGTCTCTGAGTTATGATCATGGGGGTTTACGTTTTGATCCCCTGGTGCTACAGCCCCTGTCGGTGCTATGAGTCGACACTCAGGTACACGTCGCACATTATTTATGTTCGTCCAAACTGTATTTATTTCAGCACAGTGCATTGTAGTGGACTTTTATTTCACATTTTTGTGTGGTTTGTCCTGATTTCAGTTGGGTTTAGTATTGTTTAGTGATCAGAATTTTGATGATTCAACAACGTGGAAAGAGATATGAAAGACTTTTATCTGTGAAAAATGAGTAGAAAACTGCAATGTAGGTGCATTTTAATGGTAGAAATGGTTTGTGGGAAAAAATGCTTTAAAAGGGAAACATTTGGAAGCTCCACTTTGCCATGATGTGCTCTGTGGGTGTACAGTCCCTGTGTGTATTACCCATTTAAAATCACTCATGAATCAGTCATGCCTAGTACCATTTCTGCAGCTTTTGTTTGAGTGAATAGTCATTTGAAAGCTTACCAGAAACAGCCAGGAGGAGGTAATTCACAAAACCACAGACTTGTGTCTTCTGTAGTCAGCCAGCTTTGTGACTTTATATGAGAGACCTTTTTTCTTGTTTATCTAAAAATACCCTGTTTCTCAACTAAAGAAGCTGTACATGAAAGTCTGTTTCAGTAGTGTCTGGGTTTTATAAACTTTTTTGAGCCTTTTCCTTCTTCCTTCAAAATAAGTCATTCACCAGTGATCACGACTCCACATGATAGTTATGATGCATCCTGTATATTACATGCCATTTCATGCTAACTCCTTTTGTGAGGATGGTTGGGTTAGACTATAGTTATTTTACAAAAGCAAATTTACTCTATTTTGATCTCCAAATGTACAATGTGCCATCTAGAGTCTTGCTTCAGTGGCTGTAGTGGATGAGAGGTACAGGAAAACTGTCTGGTAATGGGGGACTTGCACAGCAATACCAGGAAAACAGTGAAAGAAAACAGATTTGGGATGTTTTTTGTTTGTTTATATCATACAAAACATGATATCTGTAGCAAACGGGAGACACAAAAATTCCGTGTACCCCAGGGGCGACTTTGCATTTTTACATGTTGCTGATATTTTCAGCCATGACAATATGTTTCCACTGAGCCTACATTTATCACACGTCTACTCTACACAGCGTAGAGCTGTATAATGTGCTTCTCTCTTTAGCGTCCTGTTACTCCGAAGTTGCTTTTGTGTGAAACCATAGGGGGTGTCGAGAGCTGACACCTTACTTTTTGATGCATATATTTTACTTCAGGTGATACTTTGATTCCTGTTTTCTTTCATACAGTTCTATGTCTGTAATGCATCATTATTTTTAAAATGCATTCAGAAAGACTGTGCAAGACCAGATACAAACCTGTGTCAGTGGTATTCATGCCACAGTAGGTAACCTGCTTTGCTTGGCTTGTTTGGCAGTCTTTATCCCTGTACTCACTTTTTACCATTTTGTAACCACACACTTGTATCAGTATTTCTACACATAAAAATGTAATATTAACTTTCTTTATTTTGCTCAGTGACTGAGAACACAAAGCTTTTTTTGTACGATAACTCTTTGATAAATCAAAATGTAAAACCCTGTAAATGTCAGTGTGTCAGAGGAGTCATAGATTTTGAACTCACGAATTATGAACCAGTGCTAAGTAAAGTTGTCTATGAAACTGATCTGTGATGGACTGAGTGAGTTTTTGCTGTTTGAGAAGCAGGACTGTTCTTTTCAGTGCTGCCCACTGGCCTCTCCTTCGCTAACAAAGGGATGATATTCTGAAACATACAACAGTCAAACAGGTTGTCATGAAGTTTCAAACATATCATTCACTCCCCAGTGCATGCAATCCATATATGGAAACTAAGCTGTAAAAACAGCTTTTGTGATGTAATGAAAACTAATTTACATTCATCCACATTTTCAGACTACAGCAGTTTAGCCCCAACCATTCTTGCTGAAGTTACAAAGAGTGTTTCAGCCTGCTTTTCAAGTGAGGCACAATACAGTGTAGCCAATCAGAACAGAGGTAATTTACATATATTCGTCTTGTAACAAAAACAGCCTGTTTAATTCTGAAGATAAAGAGAATGTACAATGTAAAGATTAACTTATGGTAAATAAAACCACACAAACATTATAAGTGGACCTCAGAGGGAATAAACAAGAAAATGTAGGATATGGACACTTTAAGAGGATGAAGTGCATCGTTACCTTTCTCTGAAAAGCTTTAGCCATCTCTAGAGCACCAGCACCAAACTGAAAGAAAGTGCTGCTGTTTGGTTAGTATGAACAGAAACACTGAAAACCTATGGTCAACATAGTTAGAAATGTGGTGTCCAGTTTATTTAGCATTATGAAAGCAGCTAATATTGCATCTGCATTTGTGAAAGGTTTCCTGTATTCTACGTGTACAATAAGAAGAAAGTAACTAATATAAAGTTTGCTAGATTGAGAGAAATAAAGAATGTTACTAAAAATAATATATATAGTAGTTGTGGAATGGTAAAGACTGGAGGCTCATCTGAACTGGGAAAATGCCTTTAATTTCAACCATGCATAAGACAGGTTACTTCCTATTACTGTCATGACAATCCATGTAGCCATATATCTGACCAGCACCAACTCATATATGCTACTAACATGCTGAGTGAAAAACTGCTGCTCATCATATGTTTAAAGCCCACTTATCATGGATAACTTTTGAAAAATGCAAGTTTGATGTACCACGTAAACATTGCATTAAACACACTGTTCACTCCGCAGTCCATACGTTCCATAAATGAAAATTAAGCTGCAAAAAAGCCTGTGTTAAATTCACTGCTGATGTCACAAAAACATTGTATTTACATATGTCTGCCTATTCAGCCTTAAGCAGTTTAGCGGCACTCATTTATGCTGAAGTTATAAGGAGTGTTTCAGCCCACACTTTTTGAATGAGGCACAATGCAGGGCAGCAAATTTACACATATCAGGGCACAATACATGGCACTCTTAAAGGCACAGTAACAAAAACAACCTGTTTAATCCTAAAGGATAAAGACAATGAAATGCCCATGCAAAAATCAATTATGACTGGTATATAAACTCACAAAGATAAGTGGACTTTAAGAGAAAAAAAGCAAGAAAACCTAGGATACAGTCCTTTTAAAATATGACCGGTTAGGGCCATGATGCATTACCTCATTTTTGATGTGCTGATCTGCTCCATTTTCTAAAAGTAGTTTAACCAGCTCCTCATGGTTATTTAGCACTGCCACCTGGTGAACATTACAGTAATTCATTCTGTCTTAACAGTATCAACACAAAAACATAGTGATACAGTCTCACTGTAATTCTGTTATTTGAATTTATGTATATATTTCCTATCTTGATACTATTGTTGCTCTAGTGAAAAATAAGAACATATTGTGAAAAGTTTCAACACTAATGCTGTCCATGCACTTTAGTGACGGGCCCTAAACAGCAGTGTGAGTTCAGCTCATACCATGAGTGGTGTTTTCCCGTCTTTGTCTTGTATGTTAATGTCAGCCCCTGCGCTGATGAGCAGAGCAGCCACAGCCGTGTTTCCGCCAACAGCAGAAACTCTGAGGAGGGGCGTCCATAAAGAAACGCTGTCTCTCACATCCACCTGAAGGACATGGAACACATCAGCTATCTTGTCCATAGTAAGGAGTGTTAAAGCATTTAACACTTACACAAAATACAAATGTTAAATATGCACCTGCAAAATACAATACAGTTCTGGTCTTTATTAGACATTAGAATGGGCGGGAAATACAGAACACAATAATATGCTGTTAACCCAAAAAAGCTTTCGGACACCACTGAAAAAAGGAATGTATTGGATAGTTTCAATTTATTGTATTCAAATACATACTTAAATATGTTAATCATTTCTGCTGGCCTGTCATGGGTGGGCATCAAGGGGCTGTGCCCTCCCGGTTTGATTGATAGGCCTGCAGCTAGCATATGAATTTTATATAGTTAAATTATTTATATTCTACAAGAACACAGAACACTAATTTATGGCAAAAATATTTCTTGATTCTACCCCGTAGCACTTAGGTAGAGCTAAGTAATTCTGACTGCAGTAACTCCATCCCCCAATACTCAATGACGGCAGCGTTGTATGATTAAACAAGTGCCCACTCATAGACATAAATATGCTGGCTTAATATTTTTTGGTTGGTGCGACAGGTCTGGATTTCCACAAATACAAAATATATATCATCAACACAATTACTGCCAAAATTAATTAAACTGAAATACAAAAGTGTTATGTTGTAGTGTATTCTATTAACCCCTTAACATTCCAGGCTTATAATTCAGTAACTACAGGGACTTCAATGCAAACTAATGGAGCTTTTCTTAGATTATTGAAGTGTGTAATAAAACTTTGAGCCTGAAAGCAGGCCCATGGCTTCGTAAGGAGTTAATGTGCAAAGGATGTATACATTTGAACAAATTAAACTGCATTAAAGCATTCTCAAAATTTAAGCATAATAGAATGTTTTCCCAACAGCCTGAAATGATCACAAGATTCAAATCAAAGGCAAGTCCCCTGCTTGCCATGTTTAACCACTAGCTTAGTAGTTTAACTAGTTAACTATTTTAACTAGTTACAGTATGTAAAAAAAGCCTCCAAATGGGAGCATAAATAGACCTGAAAATATCAGCATCACTAACTCTCCCAGTGCAGTGCTTGTGATTTCTGTTTGCCCTCTGGGAGTCTTACTTCACAGCCATCCTGCAGGAGGTACTCTAGTACAGGCAGGTGCCCTCCGTCTGCTGCCCAGTGAAGAGCACAGCATCCCCCGCGGTCTGTGGACATCCAAGAAGCTCCACACTCAAGCAGGTACCGCGCCACCTCCAAATGCCCCGAGAAACACGCCAGCATCAGACTAACATGCACATCAACAACCACAGCAACAGCACACGAAAGAAGTTATACAACCCATTGTCAAAGCTTTACTTTACGTCAATCAGAATTTGAGCATTCTTGAATAGCATGTATTCAAATAAACACTACAGTCATAGGTAAAAGTTTAAACACCTCCAGTCAAATTACGTTTTGTTGATTTTTTTTAAGAGAAAATAACATCATCTACAGGGAACAAACTCAAATGTGGGATTTTCTGCACATTTTGGTGCACAATTTCTAATTCTATTGGAAAAAAATATAACATATATAATGTGCCATAAATTTTGCACAAGCATAACTTGCATCAGGAGAAAATAAATAAAAATATTGGCAGGTTTTCGACAACTTTAGTAGTTTATATGCCCTGCCTATTGCTGTCTCTTGAGTGAGCATGTGCATATTCATAGGCTATTAGAAAAGTAGCTACTGGCTTTTATCCATCATTAGCAATGTGCTTTAATGTTTAGCTCTGTGTGTATTGATTACCTTACCTATCTTTTCCACTAGAGTTCTTCATGTTGACATCTGCTCCATACTGCACCAGCACCTGAACCAGACTGCAGTGAACTGTATTAGTTATGCACTGCATCCTTATGTAGTTCTGCACCACACTTCTACATTTTTTGTTAGTAGCATTTGTATAAGAAAACCTTAAACAGCACCATTTGTTATTTAAATAAACCATTAGGCTTTGGTACCATTTTTACAGGAAAGTAATGAACTATTATTATTAATGACTCCTGCCTGCTCCCAATGCAGATATGGCATTGAGATTTTTCAGTACAAGCTGCCTACTGTGCAATATGCAAGTGAAATACTGTTTTGCTTTAGTACAGAATGACATAGCTATTTAGTGTTGTTACAGCTCTCGTGTATACAGTAGGAGATACTGCTATAGTCTCCATGACAAACACAAGAACAGTATTTAGTTTACCTTATGAGGCCCCTCCTGGCTGCCACCATTAGCGGAGTGAAGCCCAGTCTATCAGGCACATCTACAACAACTGTCCTGCAGGGCAGAAAACTACACTTCAGTTTCACAATTAAGGACTCTAAGCTTGATATTGTCTTCTTTTCATATTAGTCTCATCACTAAAAAGGTCTTGGTTTTGACAAGCTGTTCCTAAAATAAAGTTTTATTTATTCATTTGTGTCTGTATCTAAACATTTACATTTCCTTTGGTCCTTATGTTCTCTGAGCTTGCCTGAGCACAGAAATGAAGGACCTAAAAAGTGAGTTGTTATCACTCAGTTGATCATATCAAATCTAGTTTTTTGGTCAAATGATTTTTTAACAAAACAGAAAACTTAAATTTGACTGTGAATAAAAGCATGAACGTTTAATCAAATGGGTACTGTTTGATGTTCATCCAAGGTACAACTGTACAACAATTCTTCAGTCTTTAGTCCTTTCAGAACAAGTTCTATGGTTTTTGTCCTTATCATATTAAAGTTAGATGCTGGACATGAATGGATTAAAACATTTATATGCTAATGTTTCCCTGGTCAAATTACGTTTTTTCCATAAGTGAAAATAAGTTTTCGTATTTTCTACAGGGATCAAACTTTAAATTTTAGTGCATAATTTCTATTTACTCGCCGGGTTTGACATACTGTAAAAATACAACATATAACAAAATGTGCTATAACTTTTGTACATGCCCTTTTTTATGTTTTATTTCTTTTCCTCAATGTTACATTCAGCAAAACAAAAACAGTAATTGTGCATTTAAATGTCCAGAAGTGTGTTAAATGTAGAGAATGTGTACTTAATTTCACTTAATTTCATGTAATTTGACCAAGGGCTCCCAGACTTTTGCTTACAACTGTGTTATTGATATAATAATAGTAATTATAATGGATGTGAAAATACATGAATGAGAGTTCTTTAAATGATTTTACTGTATTTTACTGTACAGTACTTTTCCAGGCTGCAGCTGAACACTGCAGGACAGCCCGATAGTAAGGCTGATATGCTGCTTACTGCTGACTCTTTTGGACGTGTGATACTGAATATATGTGCGCTAACTGTAAGGGGACATCTAGAAGACGCTAAAGTCTCCATGTTCATAACTTATCCTTATAATATTGATGCTACTGCTACAATGAGAAAAACAAAATAATCCTAAATGTGCAGCTGTCATATATGTGTGCATGTAGACAAGCTGTGGCTGAACTGTGAAGGAGCTGATACCCTCACCCAGACTGCAGCACTTTAATAAGCTGCTCTTTATCATTCATCGTCACTGCCCGATGAAGATCGTTCCCGTTAATCGGCTCTCCTGAGGAGAAACACACAGACGAGTGTGCAGACAGCATGCACAAAGGTAGACGTCAATGCATTACTGAAAACATTTGATTGCATAATTTGTTGTGCTATTCTGGTGTTTAGATATGTGTGCATACGTGCAGTAGACACTGTCAGTACAGGACTGTACAGATGTTCTCCAGATGGAAAGCGGCTCTTCAGCCTGAACTTGTACGCAGTGTTGGGTTCCAGATCCTCCACTGTGAACTGAGTATTAAATCCCCTGAACTCAGCAAGACAAAAGATCAGAAACACTATTAGTCTGCACGAATATCTGCTAAGTGTTCATTAAGGCACTTAGTTCCAGCAAGCAGGAGGCTAATTTCAAAGGTGATATTAAAATTAGATTTCATATCAGACTTAATTATTAAGCTTAAAACTATATTTTGCAAATGTGATGACAGGTCAGCTACTAATACTTTACATATTACATAACACTCAGCTTCAAAGGCAGGACTGTCCAGTAGCAGAACAAGCAAGGAGCATGGAGCATGCTAATTGGTGTGAATGTTTTGAATAAACATGCAGATGAAAATTTTGGATATGTGTCCTCACACATATATCTCATGGATGCTGCGCTTTCTGGGATCCTCTTTCTCTAATCTGAAACAGGTCCAGTTATCAGGAGGACCCAGCCGTCTCTCTTTCTCCTCTCCGTTCCAGCTCAGCTCGATGCTGTGGTGGCTCACCTGTCCAACGACAAGTGTCTCACGCAGTTCACTCTCACCTGCTAGGGAGGAGAAAAATGCTTCACTATACCTGACTGTAGGTGGCACTAAACACGAACAAAATGTCCCCTCTCAAAACAATATGTGGTCTTGTGGTCATCTTTTAGTTCTTAGTACTACAACCCAAAACAGACAAAGTATGGTAAAAAGCAAATAAAAAGGAAAGCAGTGATTTCTAAAATTTATTTTGACTCGTATGTCATTGCAGACAGCATGAACATAAGATATTTCATGTTTTGTCTGGTCAACAGTTCATTTGTAAATGTACTTCCATTCCTGCCATTCAGGCCTGTAACACATTCCGAAAATGATGGGACAGGTAAAACAATTAAATAATAATGTGATTTGAAGGTGATGCCAACAGGAGAGTGTAAATTATATTTGGTACAAAAGCAGCATCCAGGAAAGGCCTAGTTCTTTAGGAAAGGAAACCTTATGTTAAGGTATGTCCAGAAGGGCTGTCTACTTCTCTGGGCTTGGAGGTATCTGGGATGGACCATCACACAGTGGAAACGGATATTGTGGCCACATGAATCAGTATTTCAGGTCTTTTTTGGAAGAAATGGATGTTGTGTGCTCTGGACCAAATATGAAAAGGACGTTCCAGACTGTTACCAGCAACGATTCCAAAAGCCAGGGACTGTCATAGTATGGGGTTGTGTCAGTGCCCTTGGCAAAGGTTACTTCTGTGATGGCACCATTAATGCCAAAGAGTACATAGAGATTTTGGAGCAACACATGCTGCCGACATCTTTTTCAGGGACACCCACGTGTGTTTCAACAAGTCAGTGCAAAACTACATTCTGCAGACATTACAAAGGCATGGCTGTGGAAGAAGAGGATGAGGGTGCTAGACTGGCCTGCCTGAAGTTCTGATCTGACCCAACAGAGAATGTGTGGCACATTTTAAAATAAAAAAATGAGACAATGAAGATCTTGTACTGCTGCACACCTTAATACTTGTGTGCAGGAAGAATGAGACAGAATTACACCTTAAATGCTTAATCACTTGGTGACTTCACTCTGTAAATGTCTTTTAAGTATTGTTAAAAGCAATGGCAACATTACAAAGTGGCAAATGCTTTACTTTCTCAACTTGTTTAAAAATATTTAGCTAGAACCAAAATCAAAATGTGTTTATTTTAAAAAACAAAACAAAAAAAAAAATCATGGGGTAAAACATCAAATAATGTGATGTACTGTTTTCAATGTAATACAATGTAAAAAATAATTTACAAATCACCGTTTTCAGTTTTAATTTTAATTTAACATACTGCCCCAATTTACGTATTTTATCATAGGCCTATCTGTGGTGCTCGGTTTAATAGGTCTAATGTGATATTCTGTCAGAATATCCCTGATCTTAACATTTCTAGATCAAATCCATGAAACAAAGCTACTTCAAGTTACATCATAAATCATTTGGCGAGTGTGAATGTGAGAAGGTGTAATGATTCCCAATCTATTGTCCAGTACGATAGAGGGGGGCATCTGTCTGGTTATTTGAGACCACTCACTCATTAACCTGTACTTAGCTTACAAACGATCTTTCCCTGTTTAACATGCCAGATGGATTCAGAAGATATTTTAGCATACATTCGTGCATTACACAAAACATAAGTATCTGGAATTAAAATTTTGCAGTTTTAAGTTGCAAAGTTACAGTTAGTTTACTGGAACTGGGTTGTTTTATCCCACTTTCTTGTATACTCAAACCATTGTCCTTCCTGGATTCATGTGTACTGTTGTACTGAATAAACTGTCAAAATACATATCAGCCTATGTTGTTTTACCTTAAAAAAATTAGTAATGCTTCTTTAAAATGTTGAGTTCACTGAACTTCAAATAACTGATTTGTAGTCTGTGAACTCAGCACCGTTACTAATTGTTAAATATCAATTTCTGCTACTTTTTATATTCAAATTGTGATATAGATGATTTTACCTGGCTGCTCCATTGTTGAGGTCGAGGACACTGAGCCTGCTGATTTCTTCACTTTCTCTTCTCTCCAGATGCTGAGCTCTGTCTGCTGCCTGTTTACTGTTGCTATAGAAACGACGCACATGCGTACATCTGAACATGAGTACTGAACCCCTAAAAGCAGAAAGACCAGAAACAGCATTAGACTGCACTACTATCAGCTCGCGTTAACCTCTCATTAACACTCAGTTCAGATAACGCTGGATGCTAACTGAGCTAGCTAGGTTAACTAACTACTGAAGGACATTCAAATTCGATTCCCTTCTTCACTCCGACGCTAAGAAGACGGAAACAGAGACGACGGTCTTGTTTTCAGGTGTCCATACGTGTTCCTGGCTGAACTCTCACCCTATACTCGCAGTGCTCCACTCGACTGTCCAGAGGACCTCTGCAGTGAGGAACTGGTAACCTAGCAACCAACATCAACTGACAGGATAAAGTTCACGGACCCAAAAACATAGTATGGTTACATATAATATCCTGCAAAAAACAGCTGAGCTGCTTTTTTTCACAAAGCAGGCTTCCTCTGTAAGGGGCAAAATGCAGGGGTGGGTTTTTGCTCTCTGGACCTGATTTACCCACTTCTGTTTTAGAGTATTTGGAGTAAAATCACACATAGCGAACTACTCCAGTGGCCACATTCAGACACACCGCTCCTGCACACACCTCTACACCACTGTTTCTCAACCCAGCTCCTGGAGGCCCACTGTCCTGCACATTTTAGTGCTTTTCCTGCTTTAACACACCCACTTTAAACCAATAATGGGCTGTTAATGAGCTGATTAGTTGGATCAGGTGTGTTGGGAGCAGGGAAAACACTAAGAAGTGCAGGGTAGTGGGCCTCCAGGAGCTGGGTTGAGAAATACTGTCCTACACTGTGGCATCTACTTTATATATAATTTGCTCAGGCTCTTTAAAGGTCAGTATCATAGAAAAACAATTTTTCTGTGTTTGTTAGTTTAAATGAGAGTTTAATATAGTACATAAACACAAATGTACCGTTTGCTCCCAGGCTGTATGGCCCAAATATGGAAATGTAGCTTTAAAAAAAGCTTGTTTTGAATTTATTAATTTTGTGATGTCACAAAAACCACCGCATATATCCACATATATTCAGTCCACAGCAGTTTAGCTCTGCCTTTTTATGCTGATGTTATAAGGTGGGTTTCAGCCTGGACTGCTTTTTGAATGAGGCATAATACAGGACAGCCAGTCAGAACAGATGTTATTTGCATACATTAGTTTTAAAGGCACAGTCACATTTTAAAGGCACAGTCATATATATATATATATATATATATATATATATATATATATATATATATATATATATATATAGAAAAGGCAGGAAACCTCTAAAATGTGCAACACATATCGTTCCAGCACCAGGATTGAGAACCCTAGAAAGAACAGCCTTTGAGCAGTGGTCACCAACCCTGTTTTTGGAGATCTACCTTCCTCCGCAGTCTAGATCCACCTGCAACACACCTGCTCCAGTTAATTAACTTCTTCAGAAGTCTTTGGATAAGATGCATTTTCTTAGGGGGCGGCGGGGGGGGCGGTTAGATGCACGTTAGAACTAAACTCTGCAGGGAGCGCTGGTGACCACTGCCCTAGTGTGCGTATCTCAAGTCACTGGGCAGTGAGGATTTTTGTTGTTTTGAATTAGCAGCCAATCCCAACGCAGGACGCCGGACACCACTAGCCAATCCCAGCAGAAGAGGCGGGACTAGTCGGCATACGGGTGGGAAAACTACCCTAAATCCATCGAGACCTTCTCATTGGTGCGGCACGTGGGTTCAGCTCTGTAATGATGAGAGAGGCTAAGCAGAACAGCCGCAGCAACAAGTGTCCGAGTGATAGACCTAAAACTGGAAGTACGAGGTGTTTCGGACATTACATAGCAGAGATGTCGTATGCGCTTGTTTAGAAGCTCACAGGAGAGTGATTACTGAGAACCAGCACATTTTGGGACAAACTGAAGACTCTAGGAGCCCTTTGTGAGCCGGGTGGGCGCCATGGAGCTCAGCAGCAGTGCTGAAGAAAGAGAACTAAGTTCACAGTTTGTGGAGGGATCCGATGATGTGTTTGGCTTTGGAGATGATCTGGAGCTGAACCAGTTCGATGGTCTGCCCTACTCCTCCCGATATTACAAACTTCTGAAAGAGAGAAAGAGCCTCCCAATCTGGGGAAGCAGAGGAGAATTCATTAAGGCCTTAGAAAGCAATCAGCTCATCATCGTCTCAGGCACGACGAAGACTGGAAAAAGTACACAGGCAAGTTTCAGTGCATCCTCTGTTTTCTCTATCATGTCTGTTGGCTTGTTTTTTATGCTGGCGTCTCATGTTGTTATGTTCTTATTCTTGTTGTATGTTTTTTATGCTCTCATTTCAAAACTGAGTCTATGTCAAAGAAAATGTTCCACATTCTGATTCCACATTTGTGCTTTACATAGAGTCAGAGATGGACAGAATACTTTGAACAAGTAGTGAAGGCTGATCATTGAATACACTGTCCTGAATGTGTTCAGTAAAGTATTACATCACATACAAAACCAGTAACATATTCAGAATATTTGCACATGGGAAAAATTCTGCTGTTATAATTTTTAATTCACGCTGTTCCTTGCTGGCATTTTCTTCTTGTAATTCTTCTTTTAATGTTTGATGAAAAAATTCATCTGCTTCAATCAATCCACTGCTGTTCCCATAATCCCACTGCTGTCTCATGATTTAAGCAAACAGTTTGCCATAGCCCAATAACAAAATCTTGCAAACCTGACTATAAAGTGGTTAGTTCTAACACAGACACTAAGCTTATTCCTTGTGAAGTTCCATCATTTCTCAAAAACACCTTTAGTAACATTTTTAATAACTGATAATCATATTGGTTTATCAGTCTACTCAGGCTTTAGTATGGACTTCAGTTTGTAAAGAAGCTCTGATTGTTTTTTTCTTTATTGTACACCTTTACACACTGATTTTAAATGACTTAATGAACAAGCAGTGATGGTGTTTCTTTGAAAGATGGTATATATATTTTTTTTAATTTCAGTGGGTAAGTATTTAAAAGTATTCTCTGACAAATGTAAAAGTAACTATATTCAAAATGTAACTTGGACTGAATACAGATAGTTAATTTCTGTATTCAGAATATGTATTCCCAAAACCATAGCATAAAGCTTATACAATTCAGATAATTCAGACTTTCCTCTCACCTGTTTGTACATAATGCCTTGCAGTTTTATTTTTTTATTTTATTTATTTATTTATTTATTTGAAGGAGACAGTAGTTCACAGCACAAAACAGTAACCTCTGGTTGTTGTTCACAGCTGCCATTGATATTAAATTATTGTATCTGCAGTCCATGCACTTTTATTTATTTAACGTTTGCTTACCATGTGGGTCGAGCCACAGGTCACTCATTATGTAATCCTTTGGACTCATTTCACCCATGTTAGCTGATACTGGGCATCTGACTGGGGAGTACCTAGATCCTTTTACTTGGTTTCATGTACTTAAAGTGCCCGTATCATGGAAAAGCACCTTTTTCTCACTTTTATGCAATAAGGGTTGTTTGCAATGAGAGTCTGAAAACATCTGTTACATTTTCCAAAATGTACCAGTCGCTCACAAGTATACATGGTCCATATACAGGAGCAACGCTGCATAAACAGCTAGTTTTGACTTGAGTGTTTTTGTGATTTCACATACAAACATGTCCACATATAAAGCATGTTACAAATGATTATACAGCATTTTTAATGAAACTCTTTACATATCTGTCTATTCAGCCTCCAACAGTTTAGCCCTGCCTATTCACTTTGACATTATAAGGGGTATTTTATCCTTAATGACTTTTTAAATGAGGCACAACACAGGGCAGCCAATCTGAGCAGAGTTCTTTTACATATCAGTCTTAACAGCACATAAACCGACAAAAACAGCCTGTTTAAGGGATAAAAAAGGTTGTGAAAGGATCACAATTAGGACAGTTTTTGGTTCATAAACACACAAATGGCATAAGTGGATCTCAGTGGAAAAATGTTCCTCACTGTTTTAAATTAAAAAGTTTGATGTAGTGTCTAAAGATTGTTAAAGTTTTCAGACCTACGATTAACTTGCCAGTTCATACAATCCATATATGGAACTAAGCGGGGAAAAAGACACCCATTTTAAATTTATTATTTTTGTGATGTCATGAAATTAAGTGCGTTTACATATATCTACATAAGTTTAGCGCTGGCCTTTCAAGCTGAAGCTATAAGTAGTGTTTCAGCTCATACTGCTTTCTGAATGAGGCGAAAGGTATGGCAGCTAATCAGAACTGAAGTCATTTACATATACATACAGTATATAAACAGTAACAAAAACATCATTTTTATTTCTAAGAGACAAAGCGAGGTGAGACAATGGTCATGTTTAACAAATTATGACCGTTTTTGGTCATTTAAACAAACTCCACAAATGTCAACCCGTAACACTCATAGTTCTACTCAAGTACAGTTGAGAGTTCCTCTACAGTTCTTTCAGGAAATGCTTCATAGGGTTTTGCGCTGATACTTACTTTTTTTAACCCATACTCAATTTGAGTATGGGCATTTATTATTACTTCATTATTTAAGTAAAGTCAATAGCTTTTGCTTGCATGTTGTATTAGCCTACTCCACCTACCTCTGCTGAGCCGTTAAAAAGGGCCATGTGATCACCGATGAAACTGAAGTCATCCGTAGCTAAAGTGTCCTGTGTTCATTAGAAAGTGTGTCAGAAGAGCAGACAATGGCACTAACAGGCAAGCTGATAGTGTCAGGCCCTGAAGAGCTCCTAAATATAGAGGAGGGAACTTTAGACTGTACTGATCTCCTTTCTTCACACACTCACTGACATGAAGACTTGCAGGGGTCAGGCTGAGCTCAACTTAGAACTGACCTGCTGCGTTGTGCGTGGCGAAGCACATTACTGTCTGGCTGAAATGCCACAAGGGTGTGGTTACAGACCTCTGCTATAGAGACCCTACCAGCTGAAGCTACTTCATCATTAAGAGAAAGCCAGGCTGAGGCCTGAATGTGGTTGGCCTCATTCAGAACGTTTGCTGCGTGTTGGTAACAGACATAGGGTTTTTGCTGTTACGACTGTGAATCTTTTAGTAGAAAAAGGTCATCTCAATGGGCAGGCCTGCTGACCATTGACATGATCACGATGTTTAGGGATAGAGAAAACATATTTTCCTAATCACAGTAAAAGCTAAATAAGTCTATTCATTGTGGGTCATGCTACAGTTTACCAAAACAGGAGGGTCTTTGTTTTGTGTCCTATAACTAAATAGTAAATCTTAAGCAGATGGTTTGTTCAATTGTAGAAAATGTGACTTTGCTTTGCATCCCACAGTGTGACTGTTGTACAGAGATTATACAATGAGTATACCCAATACTCTGAGTAAATCTGGGTAACCCACTGCTGTCAGACTGAGGTCAGATGCTGTGTAGCTGGCTACTGGACAGACGGTCTCCCTCTAAAAAGCCCTCCTCTTTACACACCAAATGCGAGTGGTGTCCCAGTGGCAGTGAGTACTGACCAAGTGTCCTGAGCTCAGTAGATGCTGTTATGTGGCTAATGGCTGGGTGGAGGGTTTTCCCAGGCCTGCCAGCCTGGCAGATAATAGCCTAAAGCTCCAGCTGCTAAGCTCAAAGCGAGAAAGCTCTTACATAGGCCTCCCACTGAGAAACGCCTCTGATCCACTGCCCAGGACCCAACACTCTGATGCCAAAGCAGTGTCCATTAGCATTAGAGGAACAGAAAGGATTCAGTGTTTTCCTTGATGTTTGCATGATTAAATCAATTGTTTACAAAGTTGCTTCAACATTTATGTAAGAAGTTCTGGCATAATATCTGTGTGATGAGAAAAACCTATGACACAATTTTTTTTTATTCGGATACATCTTTTTTTCCAAGAGTCATTGTCTTAGTGTTTTAATGTTGTTTGTAGAGCATGTTTTTAAATCAGATGTCTGTGTATTTATGTATTTTGTGTAGATTCCCCAGTGGTGCGCGGAGTTCTGTCTGTCAGCACAGTATCAGCATGGTGTGGTGGTCTGTAGTCAAATCCAGAGGCAGCAGGCCGTAGACCTGGCCTTGCGTGTAGCTGATGAGATGGATGTCAACATTGGCCATGAGGTGGGCTACTGCATACCACTGGAGAATTGCTGCTCCAGTGATACTATTCTCAGGTATGTGCAAAATGCACACACATGTACACACTTGCATAGCTTTAATACACTCTGAAAGGTGCTGTGCTGTGCCACGCAGCGTCATTATGGATCCTGCATTTTTATAGTTGATTGGGATTTCTTTACAGCAAATTTGGCCTAATTAAAAAAATATATATAATTAATTATATTGTTTTGGCTAGTTTTTATTAGCATTGTTTTTTAACCCAAAGTACTTTCTGCTAGCCAAAGTTGCAATATAAATAACATTTCATATTGTTAATGGGTTCAATTGGCATTTTAAATTCTTAAGCAGCAATTCTGTTGATTCTGATCTTGGGTGGCTCCGATCATGCATCTCATTGAGTCATTCGGAGCCTATGCCAATGCCATACAGAGCCATATTGTGAATATCGTGTAGAGCTGAGCCAATGTTGTGACCTGCCAAGCCATGTAAAACCAAACAGAGCCATGTTGCGCTGTGCTGCATGACACGTATTGTGTGCAGCAAGTCCAAGTAATACTGCACATCAATGCATATTACTGACATGCAAACCTGTGGCACATTTAAAGATGATTCAATATTCCTAATTTTACGTAATGTACTTTATTTATTTATTTATTTATTTATTTATTTATTTGTTTGTTTATTTTTAACCCTGAAAACTTTTGCAGGTATTGCACCGACGATGTTCTACTCAGAGAGATGATGTCAGACCCATTACTAGAGCACTATGGGGTGGTGGTGATTGACCAGGCCCATGAACGCACAGTGAGCACAGACCTTCTCCTTGGTCTGCTTAGGGAGGTTCTCATCCAGCGTCCAGAGCTCCGGGTCGTGGTGCTGTCTGTCCCCCCAGCCTCAGACACACTGGTCGCGCACTACGGGGGTGTTCCCCACCTGCATGTGGAGGCCACAGGCTCTTCTGAGGTGGTCTACAGCAGTGGAGGCAGAACAGAGAGCTTCTGTGCCGCTCTGAGGCTCGTTCTGGAGGTGCACAGGGCCAAAGAGCCAGGGGACTTGGCTGTTTTCCTTGCCTCGGAACAGGTGCAGGCTCTGTTGTCGAATTTACATGACTTTCCACTGTACAAATGGGTTTGGATTAGTAGTATGAGTGGAGTGAAAATTGAGAGTGTTTCAGACAGATGTCATTAATTTGCGTGTGGTCCATTGACTTCTACCATCTGGACAAAGCTTTGGCATTGTCGGTATGACTAGACAGGTTGAGTAATTACAAAACTTGATGCCTAAATGAGGAACCACCAAACCAGTGCCACAGCTATCCTAAGATGATGGCTAACAACGTGGTAGAATTGTATCTGTAATACTCGTTAATAGGAGCAGTTTTATTCAGAAGCCTGTGATGTTGATGCACTGAATGGACTGGCAGGGTGCAGAGATTTCTAATTAGACTTAATCTTCAAACTGGAATTTCTGTATTCTGTACACTCTGTTAACCATGTGCAGTTTATTTTGTCAGTCACATCGTGTTCTGAAGATAGAACAAAGAAGTTTAGCTCGACAGAGTGAGTTGATAGAGTGTGTGTGTGTGTGTGTGTGTGTGTGTGTGTGTGTGTGTGTGTGTGTGTGTGTGTCCACCCAGTCCTTTTGTTTTACAGCAGTGGTTCTTCAACTGTTCCTCAGGGCTCCCCACACAGTACACATTTTTGCTCAATGCCAGTTCCCGGCAGATAGAGCAAAAATGTGGACCGTCTGGGGGTCCTGAGGATTGGTTTGAGCACCACTGTTTTAGGTAGTGAAGTTTTATGTTAATGAATTATAACAAAGCCTACATTTTAGATGAAAAGCGTATGATAAGTGGACTAAAACCAGATTTTGTATGTGTTAGGAGGTCGGCTGTGCCTGCAATCTTCTGGCTAAAGAAGCAGCCAGGCTAAGCAGTAATCTTGGGGACCTGGTGCCAGTGGCTCTGTGCCCGGGCCATGCCGGGATCTGCCCACCAATCACCGAAGGACAGAATAAAAGCAGGAGGGTCTTTCTCTCCTGCAGCCAGTCAGAAGACATGTTTTGGTCAGTGGGCACAGTGAATTTTGTGATTGACACTGGAGTGGAGAAGAGATATGTAAGTGATATATTGATTGATATATTGATAGAAAATAATGGTTTCTGAATTATACTATGTGGAAATGAATGGCTTAGATCCAAACATAAGCCTTATCTGAGAACTGTAATTTCATATCTGCAGTATAGTGATATCACAGTGCATTTTAGGAAGCAAATCACAGGCTGTTTCAGTGTTTGTAACTCTGTAACTGTACAAAATATTCTCTTACACTTTTTGAGTTATAAGTTGTTCTCTGCTTATTTGCACTGTGATTGTACTCAGAAGCCAGTTGACTGAGTGTTACATACTAAGTACACACTTAAAAAAAAAAAATAAAGGGTTCTTCAGGAGTTCTTTAGACAAGGCAGTGGTTCTTTTTAGAATCATTTAGCACTATATAAAACCACTTCATGCATGCGTGTTTCTTTGCCTGATGAAATGGTTCTTCAGATGATGGAGAATGTGATTTATATGGTTCTAAATAGCACCAAAAAGGATTCTGCTATTGTTACAATGTCAAGCTTGTAATGAAAAAATAATGTTAGACAGGGTCATATATAACACATTCTTCATCTTAAGAACCATTTCACCACGCAAAGAACCATTTAAGCATGAAATTATTCTATATAGAACTCATAGTTTTAAATAGAATCATGGCTTTTACTAAAGAACCCTTGAACCTTCTAATACACATCTGTTAATGAAGGGTTTTGTTCCAAAATACATTACAGACCACTTTCAAGTAAGTTCTTTTTTCATAATACACAGTGTTGGGATTGGGCTTTAGACAAGAATTATCAATGTACTATTACTATTGTTGTTGTTGTAAAAATAATGTTTTCCTGTCATACATCACCTGCTGTTCTTTTTAAAAACTTCTTATGTCTAAAATTATCACAAATGGATGTACAGCATTTTGGAATGAAACTCTTCAAATACACAGTCCTCTTTCATCATTTTACCCAGGGCTGTGTCTGTGGCAAACATTTACAAAAATAGCTTAGACTGAATAGGATGTTTGTTAGGTTCACCTCCCCTTTCCATGAAAGATTTCTTGGTTATTGACCAAAGACTTTCTAATTGGTTGAAGTGAAAAAGCAGTTCAAAGGGAGAATATAGGTTATTTTTTTTTGATGGGGACAAGAGTTTAGGTTCCTGCTATTGTGGCCATTTCCTCTCATTATATGTGACACAGACCATGTTCAGATGCATTGCTTCCTAGTCTTTTGCCATATTTTTGTGGAAGTTTGCAAAAATGTGTATTATTTATATATATATATGTATATATATATATATATATATATATATATACACATACACACATACACACACACACACACACACACACACATACACATATATTGCTCTTGTTAGTGTTTAACTGTATTTGTATGTTTGTGTGTATGTATGTATATATTTAATGTTATTAGATTACTGGTAATGTTGTATTCTCTAGGTGTATAACCCACGTGTGAGAGCCAATTCCGAGGTGATCAGACCTATCAGTAGATGTCGGGCGGAGATCCGTAAACAGTTGTCGGGCTCAGCAGGTAAGACAGCCGAAACAGCTGTTGAGACAAGCAGTCTGAAGAATTTCCATTTAAAGCACATGTGATTTCCACAAAACACTGTCTGGTTGATTCCTGCCCAGTATATTCTTTAAGTTTTCAGACAGCCATGTGTATCTTAAGACTGTAATCTTAAAACTGTTCAGAGTTGTCCAGTAAGTTAGCCAGTTGTTCATAGCAAAGCGCAAGGCTTTTGTACAGTGCAGATAGAGCTATGCTGTGTAGAATAGACTTTCCATTCAAGAGTATAATTCTAATTTAATTTATCACGGTCTACAAAGTTATATAATGTTTTATTTCTGATCTGGATTCGATTTTACCTTGGAGTAGTGTAGCAAAAGTGTTTTAAATACAGCCTTAAATTTAATCTGGATCAGTAAAATTATACTTAAACTGAAACTGCAAGAAGCTTCTATAGTTTTGGTAATGATTCTCCATGCTAAATCCTACATTGTGCTGGGCTACACTTAATGTAATCCTCATGGTCTGTGTGTGAATAGGGAAGTGTTTCTGCCTGTACCCTGAAGAGGCTGAGCTGCCTGCTGAGATTCCTGCTCGGATCCTGGAAGCGAACATCACCTCCGCTGTGCTCTTCCTGAAGAGGATGGAGGTGGCTGGACTCGGGCACTGTGACTTCATCAGCAGGCCAGGTCAGCCCTGGAGACCACAGTCCATGTTTATAAAGGATCTGTGATCAGTTTCCCCATCACTATAGTTATATTCCTTAGGATTTGAAAGGCAAAAGCTGGTTCCATGTCAGAATTTGTATCCAGGGCCATACTCAGTAGTGAAATAATACATAAAGAAATAGCTTTACAAAGTGGGTAGGTTTTCACACATGGTTTGTGAATGGTCAGGGCTGATAGTAGGGCTGTGTTCATAATATCAATATAGCAGTATTGATGTTATTGATATAAGCTCAGGCTTTATCACTGTATCCATATTTTTCAGTTTACTCTTGTAGAGAATCAGTGTCACGTCATGCTAATGGGATCTTTCTCCCATATTGGCAGGGTTCGTTCTTTTTTTACATACTGCCAATCTTCACATACACTGAGAGAGTTTAAAGAGAGTGCTGTTTTACTGTGGTTTTTCAAGCTTGTCATGATAAAAGTGAATCAAATGAAATAGCATTAGATCTCAACCAACTCCAGAAGGATGCTTTACAACTATATAATGATAGTTCAGTTTTGTCCTTATTGGTGATTTGGGTACAAACTTCCTAATAATGAGTGGAGTAATGATCTGGATATGCTAAGGTTACCTCCTCTTTCATTCACAAACGTTTTCAGAGTTCACTTTCTGTGCTCTGACCAGCACATTAGAGTGAACCACACCTATAATATAAATCTTAAATGCTCCAGCTGTATTTATTCTTTGGTATTTTATGTTGGTACAGGTTGTGCAGAGTAAGCTAATATGCTGTCGGTTAAGTATAAACTTGTTGCATTTACCCTGGCTCACAGATCAATACAGCTCAGCTAGCTCTTTTAACATTTAAATAATGGAAAACTGAAAAAATTAAACTGCAGTGAAGACACTGGTCTTTTGCTGCTTGAGAAAAGTGCTTTTGGCAATTTTATTTTATAGTAAAGATAACGATACTGTATGTGTTGATGTATTTAAATATTGTTAGAAGAATATTACAGTAGCTTTAAAATAAGGTGTATGATGCAATTTAATCTGTCCTGAAAATTGTTTTACCATTATTCAACACGAGATGCTGTATAAAACTGTAAACCACATCTAAAGTACCATACTGGCTTAAACACAGTACATTATTATAGGAACAGAAGTTCTTTACAGTGTGTCTGGTATGTTGTCATTATATTGTATTAATACGCTTGTTTTTTAATGCTGTCGTATTCTGAAATTGCTAACACTAGCTGACAGCAGTGTATCGCTGTTGTGGGAAGAAAACCTCTCATCTCTATTTTTGACGTTTTTCAGTTTTTTACATACTTTGAAAATATCGTTTACATTATATGTAAATTTCATGATGAATGGACTAAAAGAAACAGGCCAAAATGACTTGGTTGTCTGGCTCCATTGACTTGAAGTAAAGTAAAGTAGGTTTTTTCCTTTTCCTAAAAAGTTACCATTTTGGAGGTATAAGGTTTTCTTCTACAACAGTGATATGGTGTATGTATTATATGGAAGGTCATTTTTCTAGATATGCAGTGATCAAAGGTTCAGGTTCGTGTCAAAGACAGAGAGATTGTGAGTTTGTGTTTAGCTGGGGTGAATGCAGTTACAGAGGGTTCTGCGTGCTCTTAGAATAGTACAGGGTGTGTGTGCGTGCCTGTGGCACAGATGGGTCAGTGTCTGTGGGTGCTGGTGTTCGCTGATGCGTGTTAGCTGTGCTGACAGCACTAGTCTCTGCTAGCCTCTGCATCATTGTTGTGTAGCATGAGCTCGTCCTGCGTGGGTAACACTAATGATCCTGTGAGCTCAGCGAGACACTGACCCAGAGAAAGAGCTCTGTTCTTTAGATATGACAGCGCAGGCCTTGTTAGACCAGCAGACACAAAGAACAGGAAAAGAGGGTTCAAACACTGTGTCACACAGGAATGTGATCATCAGACATCAGAAATAGAGGACTAGTGTAGTTACTTTCACTGTACTAAAGCATGGCAGCCTAAATCACAGTGTAGAGAAGGTTCTAAACCACTTTCCCAATCCTGACCCTCAAGTACCGCAGCACTGCACATTTTAGTGCTTCCTCTGTTCCAACACTCTTGACACTCATGAGTTCAACATCAGTGTGTTGGACAAAGGGAAGCACCAACATGTGCATTGCAGGGGACCTCCGAGAGCAAGATGGAAAACTTCTGTCCTGAATGAAAAGGACTCAATTACACAAAAGCATTTTGGCAGGTCATCATATCACACAGAACAGCAAGAATAACTTTGAATGGGAGGATCTTAATACAGTCAGAAAAAAATGTGAGATATTTGTGCCTGAAAACTGTGTACTGTTAACACATCTAAACAAAGGTCTTTGGGAACATGAGTTTCTATTGCAAAGTTAAGTCAATGTGATGTGATATTTATCCAAGCAATATATTGTCACGGTCAGGACAGTGGTAATCTTCCACAGTGCTAACTTTGCAGTTAAAGGAGCATTTTTTTTTGGAACATTTCTGTTGGTCCATTCCTCATGACATTTTAACCCAATGTAAAGGGCAACTGTCATTGGTTCTGCTTTAAAAAAAAGCGGCAAAAATGAAAATATGAGGTTTTGTTCCTGACAGTAATTATATCTGATTAGTGCCTTAGAGTTAGAGTTTCCTGTAGTAATGATTACTTTATGTCTGTGCTGTTGCTGTTTGCCTCTCAGATCCTGAAGGCTTGATGCAGGCTTTGGAAGAGCTGGATTATCTTGCAGCGTTGGATGATGATGGAAACTTGTCTGAGATTGGGATCATAATGTCTGAGTTCCCACTGGACCCACAGATGGCCAAGGCCCTGCTAGCCTCCTGCGAGTTTGATTGTGTTAACGAAGTGTTAACTATTGCAGCAATGCTAGCAGGTACAAATACCACAACCCTTTAGGCTTTACGTAGTAGTTCTAGTACTCTATATTTGTGGAGTAGTTGAGTTATAATTAAATAAGCAACTAGTTGTTCTCCATTTCGCAGTGACCTTTTGCTTTAAAGATTAGGCTTAGTCTAAAGCAAAACTGGGTTCAAACTAGGTTCCTTCAGGGCAAAGACACTTGCAGAGTTTAGCGTTCTGCCTCATTAAACACACCTGATTCAATCCTGCTAAGTAATAAGGCATTCATGACCTGAATTCAGTGTTAAAAGAGGGAAAACACTAATCTCTGCAGAGCTGTGACCTGGAAGGAACGTAGTTTAACACCCCTGGTCTAAAGCCTCCATGGAGTGTATTTGTTGGTCTTGAACCAGGCAGAAATTGGCTGCCGTTTAAGTGTTTGTTACATTGAGTCACTTGCTGCGTCCTCACTGCCTGTCTATTACCCACAAGCTGTTTTGAATATATCAACACATGTGCTTCTCCTATCCTGTCCTGTCTGTCAGCTCCAAGCTGCTTTGTGGAGCCCCCTTTTGGCATGGAGACAGAAGCCATGCAATGCCACAAGAAGTTGTATCACCCAGAGGGAGACCATTTCACTCTGATCAACATCTACAATGCTTTTAAATGCAGTCAGAGAGAACCATGTAAGTAGATCAGGCAAAATCCCAATGTTACGTGCTTTTCAGATAAACCCCTGAGGCAGGCATAGCACCACAGGACTGAGTCACGTAAATCAGTGCTATGTAACTGATGGCTGTGTTATGGGTGTCAGATTTCACGCAGGAAAAGTGGTGTCAGGACTACTTTCTGTGCTCTGCGGCTCTGCAGACCGCAGATGCCATAAGAGCTGAACTGACTGACATACTGAAGAGGCTTGAACTCCCACTCTCTGAGCCTGCTTTTGGCACCAAGACCAACACCTTGAACATCAAGAGAGCACTGCTAGCTGGCTACTTCATGCAGGTAGAATAATCTTCACATTTCCAGATACTGTTTTACTAGATGCTTGTCATTAATAAAAGTATGTTTGAGTTGCCGGTGTGTAATAAATAAATTGTAATAGAATTGTAATTCTAGTATAATACTTAGCAAGCTACTCGTGCTTATGTCAGCATCAGGCTGTCACTGTCACTGACCGCAGTGTTCCACAGTTACCTTTCACAGTCCTATTTTTATGACACGCAAGCGATGTGTATTCGGTGAACTTGGTGCCCTTTATAGCAATTTGTTTTCAGCTCAAATTTCATGATCATGACATGCCTACTACATTCTACGTTTTACATAATATGAAATAAGTCAAATTAATTATATTTAAGTATTTGTTCTGTCTAATGTCATTTTTTCCACCAGGCAGTACGGTTATAAAACTGTATAAAATTGGACAGAATAGTTTAACATCCTCAAAAAAAAAAAAAGATGCATGATTTGCGGTTAACTAACCAAAACTTTATCGGTGTTCTCTATGCTAATGATAAGAATAAACATAGAAAATGATAGTACTGCTAATTTGTACTGCATTGCCATGTGCACAAAAGTGAATGTGCTTATTTTACAGGCATATTGGTATAAACGAATACTGCAACTATTTCTTGTTCCATTTAAAAACATATTATACTGTGCTTTTGTTTAACACTACTGACTCTGCCCCAAAAATAAATACAAAACACAGCTAGGATGTCTCATACACTACAATAATGTAGTGTTTAATATGTGTTTTTAGGAAAGTAATCACACTACACAATCACATCATTCGACCATTAAAAAAATGTTTATTTCTAGTAATCATAATTTTAATCCTAAAGTTTGGTCAGTAGGTGGAATAGTGCACACACTGCTCAACCTCAAATTCTGTCTAAGAGCATAGCCATTGGCACACGAGCTGCTGAATGCTGTTGTTTTATTGGCTCCCTAGTGGAACATCTGCATGAATTAGTGGCATGTAAATGATATGTAAATGAGTTACTCATTGGCCTGTGCTTGATTTCATGCACTGAAGCTGATTCACCATTCGTGCTCAAATCTCTGCTTATATCAAATGACAGTTCGTATGTCATTAAATGTGGTCAAAATTGTGCTCTTTTTATGCAACTTTGAGCAATAAAGGCCGCTGCCGGTGACTTTTACATAAAACCAAATGGCAAGTAAAAGGGAAACTAGAGATTGAAGCTCCTCCATTGTTGCTACTGGTTACAGCCTGGTGAAGAAATGCCATAAAATGCACTGCTGCCTCACCCAGAAACACATTACCTAAAAATGCTCACATACTAATAATAAATAATTAAAGTTGTCAGAGACCAGTTAGCACAGTCTTATTCTTTTATTAATGTAATTTCTGTACCCTGTATCTTGTTTGTGTTGGTCAGATTGCTCGGGATGTGGATGGCTCGGGAAATTATTTCATGTTGAGCAATAAGCACGTAGCGCAGATTCACCCTCTTTCTGGTTATGGCGCAAAAGCACAAAAGCTTGGTCTGCCCGAGTGGGTGCTGTTCCATGAGTACACGCTGTCCGACAACAACTGTGTCCGCACGGTCACACAAATCTCCCCTGAGGTGTAAGTCTGTACTTTTTGTTTTTCATGCATGAGATCTGGTGTAAACTAGTGTTAGCAGAAACGGCACATTCGACACAGAGAAAAGAGCAGGTACTGCACACGTAAGAGGAATATATCATGGTGTATTTACAGCACTATAAAATGGTTATTTCACGCAAGTAGTCCACAACCACATTACGTCTTGTGTTTATTGCCATGCACATGTTAAAAAATTGGCTATTCACTCCATATTATTAAAGTTAATGGGGAATCATTCAAGGAAAATGATTCAGAAAATCAGGAAAGTCAATTAAATTTTATCATAAGCCACTATTAAACACACTGTAAATGGTCAATTATAAAACTTAACTTTAATTGGCAGCCTAACATATTTTACCTAAATTGTGCGACTCCTTCATTTTCGTCCCTTGCTTCATTTTTCAGCCATACGCTCTCCAGTGTACCTCCCCTAAACTTGTGCATATCATGTCAGTGTTGTGTAGGATAAGTCATCAAGGATGAACGTCACCTAAAGGAGCTTTACAGATTACACTCACCATAATGATGAAAGGATTAAGACTTTAGCAACCATAGTTTCTGTCCTACTACACTGACATAAGTAACCCCAGCAGCCATCATTGTGAATTTATCTGACACACTATAACATATACAAACATTTCATTTTTCTCTTTGTTTCAGGTTCATTCAAATGGCACCACAGTATTTTTTCTACAACCTGCCCTCTAGTGAGAGTAAGGAGCTACTGCAGCACATTATGGACAATGAAGGGTCTGGGAGCACCAAGAGAAGACAGAAGAATCAGCCTGTCGTCACAGAGACACCAAAAGAATCGGAAGAGTCCCAGTCTTACGACAGATGTGTGATACAGTGATTATGAAAAGGCAGGTCTGCTGTGAACTCTAAAGCTTGTCCATGTGACCTGCCAAACCAGACTGCTCCAGACAAAATATGTTGGCCCACATGCTGCACATGAGCATGTCAGTCGTCAGTCATGGGAGTGTAAATGTCACATTAGAGACGTTAACGTCTACATCTTAAGGGTTTTCAGGGATTATATGCACACTTCTTTCAAAAATGCTGATGCAGTTTTAACATATGAGCACACAGAAAAGGGGGGCTGATCCTAGACCAGCACTTAGAGATACAGCACATGTTGGGCTTATTAGCACCCTCAAACTTGAAGCATACTGTTGTAAATATGGACTGTCAAACATTTTGTACCGCTGCCCATAAAGAGAGTAATGACAAATCCTCTTTGGGAAATGTAGTTTATTTTGTGGCTTATGGTTATATACAAAAGGAGTTTTCAGCCAAATAAATTTTCACTTGTGTAATATGTACACTATAGACCTCTTAAATTACTGCGATTACAGTAACCCTTTTTTATTATTCAAACTATAATTTGGATTCTGGTTTAAATTTAAATCCTGAAATTTAACTATTATAACTTCAAAAATTGCACCACCTGCAAAAAACAAATGGAAAACACAAAATTTGGTTATTGGAGGCTTTAGTAATGCTTGAGGTCATTACTGACAGTTGGTTTCTCAACACATAATACAACAATTCTATGCACCAACCAAAAGCAGTTTCCACAAAAGTTCCTCAGGTTCTTCAAGATGAACAAAGAGCGGAAAGGCTTGGATACATGTAAGGCTGCTGTTGAGATAGCAGCATGTGATCTGTTCAGATGGTGAGGTACTCCTTTAACTTGTCCATAATCACTGGCATTCTGTCCATGGGTATTAGAGACACGGTGCGGAAGGGTTTCATAGGTACATCATCGAACGACCATCGTCCTGCGAGACATGAATCGGCCTCCTCCTGGACAGAGTAGTTAAACTTCGCCACGGCTTGCTGCATAAAGAACAAAGGCATGAAGATTAGTGGTCACATGATCATTCTGTTGAACACGATTGCATACTTCTGTGCACTGAACATACCTCATAAAAGAACTCCTCCTCTGCATTGACAAACATGAGCTCCTCTTTTGGAGGCCCTCTAGCAGGGATGGTCTTCTTGGCCTCCTGGCATGTTTTACTGATCAGCAGACAGTACTGACATTTCCCACCTGGCTTATTGGTCTTTTGTGCCTCAGCCATCTCATCTCTGTGCAAACAGGCAACATATTAATGCCCCTTTACATAGTACAGACAAAACAGCTAACTACAGAATTGGTTTAGTGTGCTCACTTTGGGTCAAATTTAAGGTAGAGGTGGATTTAAATTCAGCTAGTTTCCTATACAAGGATTAACAGTACTCTTGAATTTGGTGATTCACCATTGAAAATCATTTTTAGTCCAGGCCTAATCTGAGTCTCGGAAACTAGCCTTTTGTTTAAAGTCAATGGGAATCAGACATCAAAACATTCTTCTTCCAGACCTTGATGCATTTCAAAGTATAATGCTGTACAAGGGCCTCAATGCTGAGACCCTCTATGGTATACAAATGTAAATGTGTAGATGCTGTATAAGTTTCAGAGTGTTTTGCTCGATGATGGGGGGAGGGAGAGGTGAAATGATATTGGTTAATATAGTTTTTCCGCACCTGCTGGGTTTTAGAGAAAAAGTCACTTCAATTCAAGATTACAGGAAGACAAATGTTTTTTTTTTTAAATGGTATAGTGTGATGAATTTGCTTAATTCGACCAGAGTCGTGACTAACAAGGTAAAAACATTTCAGATCGACTAAGATTGCTTAAAGGTAAATTCCACAGTTTTTTCAAAATTTCTGCATAAATAAATCATTAAAATGTAAACATCATTCAGAGGAGCTTGATATGAAAAATGGTTCACTGCAGAGAAACAAAGTCAGGACTGGTGACAGGAACCAGATGTCTTTAAAGCTCCTTCAGAGAAATTTACCACTACATGAAATATCTGAAAACATATTTTATCAAAACCATTAATGGTGAAGAGGTACATGCAGTGCATTGTAAGGCACAACAGTCCCCAAAGAAACCCTGTTTTTTTCTGATTTACCTCATTTTACCATCACCTTCACATACAAAAACTCAGAAGACATTTTTGTTCAGTGGTGGTTTTGGATAGTAAATGAAATGGCTATATTTGTGCTGTAGACATTGTGATCCCTGATTTCACATCACCACCACTGCTAGGAAATCTAAATTGGCAAGTTTCTTTAGAACAGAGCATTCGCATGAAACCAATCTGAAAGACTACTTACATCTTAACAATTTAATTACGCAGATTTTGGGAAAAATCAGTGGAATTCCAAATTAAAATCAACAGGTTAGGTCGGTGAAGATTATACAACATTTAGTTCGGCCAGGCAAGCTGACTGAGAAGCGTTCTAACCGTGCTGTTATTTTGCCATAACAGCATGTTTTTTTTTTTCAGAAACAACTTTGACAGCTGTAGGAGATGCTCAAGCCATTTGAACGTTTTTACTTATTACTTTGCCACAAACAGAAAATGGATACTTTTAAGATCACATTTGATCGACAGCCAATTTGGTCAGACTCTGAAGATGAGGTGACACTAAATTCCCAAACTCATCCCCACTGAGCAGCTTTTCAGTCGGCAGCTGTGATAGAAGAACACCTAAACAACCTGGAATTAGCCAGACATGAACCGAATACCATTCGCCAAACAAAATGGGCTGTAAAACGAGTTTAATGTATTTGTCTGTGTAAGCAGCTGGAGAACGAACTGCTGGCTGTGCAGCAAGTGAGTGGAGTTCGTTATTCTGACGTAGCAACAAGCTGCTTGTTAAGGAACTATAATTTGACAATCTTAACGTTAGGATGCTTTAAAGTCATGGATAAACAGTCAATCTCAAGTCTCAGTGTGGCTTCAGTTTTGTTGAGTGAAGCTGCTGTTATTTGTCAGGACTCTGTGCTGGGAAATCAGCAGACCTGTCTGGTGTGAAGTGACCCAAATCCTCCACATTGTTATGCAAGTCTTACTGAGCCACGTGATAGAATTAGAGTTGCATGCTGACACGCTTAATACCAGCACAACAACAACAACAACCCAATTCATTGCCCAGGGTTATTCTGTCTTTTTCCAGAATCAAAGCAAAACATCTTCCAAAAATGCCAAGATTTTAAAAATAAGTAAAAGCTAATAAGGATCAATAAACAATTATCATTTGTAAATCAATAACTGAGGTCTTAGTGAGGCTCATGTAACTTTAACAGAAGGAATCATTACAAAGACAGGTTCACAAAGTCCATATTGGCATGTGGAATAGCAAAACCTCCAGACTGATCCTGATATTAATACTGTTATTGCAGTTCTGGGTTCCAAGTTTTTTTTAAGCCTGGATAAACAGAAGCCCCCTTGTGGTATGCAAAGGAACCGTTTCTTTTAAGAGCGTAAATCTCTGTCCTCACAAGTATTCAGTTCTTTAGAAACAAGTCAATGCAATATAAAATTTCAAACATGAATCCATTTTTATAGCCAATTACTGATCATTCCTGTTGAATCACCACCCTTTAATCAATGCATAACGGTACTATTTTACACTCTCAGTGTTCAAGCATCCATGGCCGAGAATACTCACAGAAGTTGTCTGTAGAGTGGCAGGGCGATCTGCGGGGGAACGTTGATAAAACGTTCACTGAGCAGCAGTCCGACAGCCTGAGACGTGTCGTGCAGAACTTTCTCAAACTGCTCCAGCCCGGCTGCCGAGCACAGCTTTTCACACTGTCCCAAAACCAGCTCCTTAATCTGCTCCACACACTCCATTCCCTGTTCAATATATACATTTATCATTATTAAGAAGAAAAAAATCTAACGATCACAAAACATGAGTAGAACCCAGCAGAGGCTAATAATGCAGCATAAGAGACAACGGGACATAATGTGGCTCATATTTTTGGTGACCTTCTCATGTTGCAATAATTTCATAAAGTTAGTTTTAACAGTTATTAGACATACTTCTCAAGACTCCCTCTGAAGTCTGTTTAAAAAAAAAGCTTTTCTGGTTCAAACATCAAACATGGTATTGTACTGAATTAGATTACTGTATTATGGAATTAAACAGCAATTTGAAATCGTGATTTAAAACATGCATCACTGGTTTGAACATTGCTTTGCCGTACGTTTCAAAGTGGGCACATCAGGTGAAATCAGCGAACAAGACTGTCATACTGTTCTGAACATGCCTTTTTCTTTCCCCCCACAAGTTGTTGGGGGTAGTATTCATGATTGGGTTCCCTCATTTCATACAGAAAATAAAAACTATATGAATTATCACTAATACTTTATGAATAAACACTTTCTTCATAAATGATAACGAACCTAATTAAAGTAGAACTGTAATAAAATTACTTTCACCTGAAAGCCTACATATTTCTAAACAAATTCAGTTTTCTTTATTTTGGCATATTACAGATGACCCTTACATGAAAATATATTTAAGTAACTTCCACAAGAGTGGGTTCTAGGTGTTTTCAGTTTTGGATTTTCACAATGCATAGAATTTTGCCAGCAGATCACTACTGTGCAATGTTTCAAGTGTTTCAAACTGTTTTTCCAAAGGTATTTGTCTGACAGCTTCATTACTCTAATCACTACAGAATTGGTTCAGTTGTGCCCCCCTCCCTTCTACACAGTATAAAACATACTTTAAACAAAGGTTTGTGGTGATACATATAATGCCATAGGTAATGTGACATCTTTTTATAGTACACTGTGCTGTTATTGTACCTTCTTCTCGGTCAGATTTACGATGCTGATGAACCCATACACTTCATCTGGATCCTCATCATCACTGTCATCCGGCACTTCTGATTGCTGAAACCAGACACACAGCAAGTCACAGATTAAACCACTTGATTGCTTCACATGACATCACAGAGAAAACTGCCTTATTGTCCCACCTGCTGTGTATATTTGGCATGTTTCAGTTACTGTGTCATATTTATTACTGTTTTTATTTACTTTATCATCAACTTTTACTTTTTAGTTGCAGAGTTACCGCTTTACATTTTCTATTCTTTTATTATCATTAATTATGCTTATTTATTTTTACCCCTGTTTGCTCAACTCAAGTCAAAGTTTATTTATGCAGCCCTTTTTACAACAGCCGTTGTCACAAAGCAGTTTACAGAAAAGTCCGGGTCCAAGCCCCCATGAGCGTCGCCAATGGCTACAGTGGCAAGGAAAAACTCACAAAGAGCAAGAGGAAGAAACCTTGAGAGGGACCAAGACTCAAAAGGGGAACCCATCCTCCTCTGGTTGAAACTGGACAGCAAAACAATATTTTAAAAGAGCAATATGGGCAGAGAATAAGGTTTTAACATTAGTATAAAAAAATAAAATACACTATTACACACAAATTACTATTAATTTTACATTTCTTTACATTATTATTATTCTTTTTATTCCTATTTTATTGTTATTACTACTACTTTGTAAAGCATTTGATATGTTTTTTTACAATCCCTGATTTCTGTATTGGCTCGACTGCATTATAAATGAGGGTCACCCTCTGTACTCACTGATTGATATGATTGATGCATTTTCCTCTTGAGGATTAACATTTTGTGTATTCTAAATGATAGAAATATTTTACAATCGGTACTTTTACTGTTAACTGACAAGCTCAAAAAATAAATGTTTAACAGCTAAAGTCATTAGGCAGTGATTTTTCTTTTCAGAAGGTTCAGGTTGATCAAGAGTTTTATGCAGCGTTCTTTACTCCACTCTCACTGAGCTCTGCAGTTGTAGGTCCTTTGAAACAAACGTTGGCCTATTTGTGGTTTCCTTCCTATTATTTTGCACACTTTTACTAATTTCTAGATTTGTATGGTTATCTTCTGTGGTATGTTTTTTAGTCTCTATTCTCACACACTGTCCAGTCACTGAAACTGAAGAACAAGATCCTCAAACTGAGTTTTGTGCTTGTTAGAGATTTTTTTCATTTGTTTATGTTTGGAGCTTCCAGAATAGTTGCACAAGCTGCATATATGATTTCACAATAAAAATACTCATTATGAAATATATACATATAAATTTGTAATCTAAAAATTGTTAAGAACTTTCAAGGGAATTGAACATGCTTGTATACACAAGGCAACTGTATACATGGAATCTGCAATTTAGGCAGAACTGTAATCTAAACATTTTTCCTTAAAACACTTTCCAGTTTTCAGTACTTTCACATGCTTATAAAATAATGCTTACTTTCCATATAGAAACTTGGCACAGAACTGCATCTACTTTCGGGTTCAAGTTGATCTTGCACAACCACAAGCATAAATGACATCCCACACTGAGGTTGTTATGTTTTGTAAATTATAATTTTATAACAAATGAATTATTTACCTATTAGTTTGAAACAGTATTCTCACTGTACCAGTATGTATCTTCCTGTACATGACATGAACCATTATCCACAATATTTAAACAAATGTAGAGCACAAACAATGACTGCCACTGGCTTGCTCAGGGGGGCTTGGACCCAGATTTTTCTAAAGCTGCTTTGTGACAACGCCTGCTGTAAAAAGTGCTATATAAATAAACTTTGACTTGATTCGTCAAGATAAAGTCCTACAAGAGTCCTATTAAGTTACATGCGCTCTGTTCTTAATCAGGTCTGTAGAAAGTAGAAATAACAGCTTGATGCACTATTGTTAATTACTCAGAAATTCTGCTATCCTTTTCTCTGGTCATTTATTAAAGTCAGCGTGAATGGGTAATCGCAACACAAAAACATGTATTTCACAAAAACACAAAATGTTGGACTAATTTACTTTAAAAGTTGACTTGTTACACCAAACCCTGTAACACAGATCTCTTCCAAAAGGTTTTCTCACCCTGATCACGCTGCCTATGTGATTCTGTTGAATGATGAGATCAGTCAGCTCAGAGGTGTTTACATGCGCCTTCAGAAAAAGCTGTTGGGGGAAGAGACATATGTTTACATCATAAATATCATTACGGGCCACTGTATTAGAGAAGGCCAGGTAAACAGCTTTATGTATCTACTTCCTGAGCCATCTTTGACTAAACAATTTATAACTATGCCACATACCTGTTGGAGCAGCTTCTTAATTCCATTAAAGTCGTTGTCGGATATCGTGTGTGCTTCGAAATCCACGACGACCTCCTAGAAAATGGCACACATAACGTTACACATCAGCAAGAAAGAAATGTTATAATTACGACAACTAACACAGCCTAGGTATCACTACCTGCTCAGCGGTGGCAGCCAGCAGACCAGGTAGCTAACCTAGCTAGCTTGTCAACATCAGACACAAGACTGAAGGCAGCTTCTTGTTCGAATTTCCCCGGTCTACCTTAAATGCTGCCGCACATACATACTGCAGGAGAACGTAACTGCTGCACCATTTAAGGTGGACCGGGGAAATTCGAATAAAAAGCTGGCGAATAGGAAACCAGCTTCACCTTCGTACGTGAGGCCGAGGTACACATGACCCGAAACACGTTGAGTAACTTGACTTACCTCGTTTATTTCTTCTTCTGAGTTCTCGCTCTCCTCTTCTCCGGACTCCTCTAACCCCTCATCCGAGCTGTCATCACTCTGTTCAGGGTTTTCTCCGACTCCAACCGCTCGCCGTTTCGCAGACGAGGCCATGCTGCCGCTCTCAGAGACACAGCGCGCTGGTGAGAGGGGAAGTGACGCACAGGCCGGGTTATATGGGAGACTTTAATGTGCAGGAAACTGAACGCTGTTTCCGCCATTACGGCTCCAACTGTACCAAAGCGTCGAAGGAGCTGCACCACATCAGTAGAGCCCACATGGTTCCCTTTGCTTTAGCTGAAATAAGATTGTTTTTTTTTTTCTTATTATTTTGCAAACAAAATACAAACAATAATGGCAGTAACAGTTACTGTGTTCACATATTTACATAACACAAACCGAGCTCAGTCAGCAAATTTAAACACAAAAATAATATTAATAAGCAAAATGAATGAATGAATGAATGGAGGGGGTAAAGGTGAGACAAAAACATCTTTCTAGGGTTTGTCTATCAAACAAGACACATAAGTTAATGTGCAGTTTTTCCTTTTCATGTACTCTGAACTTCTGAAGAAATACATGAGCTCCTTGTGGAATATGCAGACAGATGATATTGTTTTCATATACCTACTTCATGTATAAAAGATTTGTCAACAGCAAAATAACATTAATAAGCATTTCAGAATCAGAAAGGTGTTCAATTTATAATTCGACTCTGTAAAATCACTTAGACTAAAAACCTTTAATATGACCAATAATGTAAATCACCCCAAAAGGTTGTAGAGTATTTACAGGAAACAAATAAATATTTTGTTTCAAAACTGTCTATACTGAAAGTGCAAACAATTCATCCAAATTAAATCTTTGTCCCAAACTTTTGTAGTTGAATACGGTCCATTTATTATCTTGAAGAACAGAGGCCATTCTTGGGGGGATGACACAGCCCAAAGAATGAATGAATATAAAATAGACGTATGTGCCTATGATTTACCCCATCAGAGTAGATCCGGGTACTGTCAAGAACAGATTTTGTTTAGAGTTTATAAGCTGCCTTAGAAACCAGCCTTCATGAATACGGCAAAAAGTAAACTGTGCCTGTCCTGCCACAGATATAAATCTCGAATATTGTACTTTTATAATGCTCAATACTCTAACAAACTGATAATATAAACATTTCATAAACATACAGTATTAAGGCATACTATATTAAACAAGATACATTTTTACTGTTAAGAGTGTTATTTATTTATTTATTTATTTATTTATTTTGTGTATTGAAATTGGGAACCACCAAACCAAGCTGTGTTTTTTGTGAATCTTTAGAGGAGCTGGGTGTGCTGAGAGGGTTGCAGCTTTCCCAGAGTTCAGATTTGTTTTCTAAATAAAAGAACTGAACTTTAAAACAATTTTATCACAGCATAGACCTATGTGTGCTTGTTTAAGATGGAGTTTGTATTTTTATTCAATGTTATATTCACATATTTTCTGCAGAAGCCATGCACTAATTAAAGTACTGCTGTACAATTTGATCTTATATAACTGAATTGTATCATAATATCATAATATAGCATTGATAAAAAAAAAATCATAGAAAACATTAAGGGTTTCTGTTGGTTCCTGGTGGTGTCACTAATGGTCACTATGTATTTTGTGTTTTCCTGATGGGTTAAAATTACAGTGTAAAGTATTCTAATGGTTTAACAGGTGTTCTGCAAGTGATTCCAGATGCATTTGATGGTTTCCTAATGGGATCTAAAGGTGTTCTACCGCAGTGTTTCTCGACCCTGGTGCTGGATGCCCATTGGCTTGCTCTTTTTAGTGTTTTCCCTGCTTCCAACACACCTGATCTACCTAATCAGCTCATTAACAGCCCGTTATTGAGTTGAAATGGCAGTAAAAGCACTACAATGTGCTTTATGGCCACGCCCACAAATAATACATAGAAGAAGAATCTGAAAAAGACCGTGAAAGACTGTGAACTCTTACATTATAGAAGTGTGTCAGCTAGTTTTCTTTATCAGTCCTCAAATCACCGTATCACAGTCCGTTTACAATCCCAGAATCATTGTTTTTTTAAAAGATGAATGAGAAAGTTCGGGAAATATCCGTCCAGTTCAACATGTTGACATTACGTCACGAAGGGGCGTTCCGTTCCATATGCTGGACCGTACCGGCCCGCAGCAGGTGCAGTCATCTCATCCCATCTCATCTCATCTCAAACAGTCATCGTTCTCAGTGCGAGTGAAACGTTTCCAAGCGTCAGAACCACTACAGTCTAACAGCAAGCCGGAGTGGACCCCGGTCAGCGTGTGAATGCGAAGGAAAGCGGCGGAGAAACACAATGGCCCTCAACCAGAACCACTCCGAGTCCGGCGGAGTCATCATCAACAACAGCGAGAGGTAGCGTTAGCTAACTGTAAATGGAGACCGAAGAGAAAGTCGGCTTTCTTATTCATTAGTTTCTTGCTCGAATTTTCCCGTTCTACCTTAAATGGAGCAGCGGTTACTTTCTGGCGCTTGAGGCCTGAATGTAACTGCTGCATCATTTAAGGTGGCACGGGAAAATGCGAACAAGAAACTGGAGAATAGGAAGCCAACTTCAGCCTTGGTGGTGAAGAGCTAACGGGGCAACAAAAACAAAAACACAACAAGTACTTAAAACAGCGGTTAGCTTAAGATCTTCAGTGAGGGTTCGCCATCTGTCTGCAGATACAAAACGTTGGAGAATAATGGTGTTGATGTTTATTTTGTTAAGACAACACAGAAAGCTTAAATCACGAGTTTTCGTTGTTAACACTACACCGCAACGTCAACGTTACATCCATCCAGCTAATCTAGCTAGCTAACCCAGCTAGCCTATGGAGCCTACGGAGCAGATATTTTCATTCGTTTGTCTTTCGAGGTTCTGCAGTTTTGGACATTTAAGTTAACGCTAGCTCCTTTTATTAACGTTAACTGCGGCATTTTTCGAGCTGGTAGACTAATGTACTTGTTATATATAGCTATATAACGTTCGCTGCACCTGTCCAGATGTATGTAAGGTTAGCTGCCCTTGTATTAACCATGTAGCTAGCAAATTAGCTAGCTTAACGTTATTTAACGTTTGCTACATTAATTTGGTAATGTTTAACGTTAAACTTCTGACAAAATACATTCAATTCTTGGCAAAAGATTACCTGATTGATTGTAGTAGCAGGCTAAATACTTAACTAGGTGGCCCAGCTGTTAGTCTAGGGCGCCGAAATCTATATAGCCAGAAGGAGTAGAAATCATGGCAGTTCTAGTAAAATATATTTTATTGTATTTTTGAGTAAATGCAACTTACACACTTGTAAAACCTGGTTCTTCAAGGGTTCTTTAGTAAAGGGAATGGTTCTATATAGAACTATGATTTCTGTATAGAACCATTTCAAGCTTAAATGGTTCTCTGCATGTTTCTTTGTCATGTTTGTAAAAATAGAAGAACCCTTTTTGGTGCTAAATAGAACCATTTTCAAAAAGGTTCTATATTGAACCACATACAACACATTTTCCATCAGTCTGAGGACCCATTTCACTATGCAAAGATCCATTTAAGCTTGAAATGGTTCTGTATAGGACTCATGGTTCTAAAAAGAACCATTCTCCTTACTAAAGAACCCTTGAAGAACCATCTTTTTTGAGAGAGTAGCCTATCGTGAGGGCTGAGAGTCTAAGTGAACACACCCAGTCCAGTGTCGTTAGGTCACTGAGACAATAAGCCTCTTAACCCTTTTCTAGAAGTGATAGGGCTGTTTTAAGCACTGTGGAAATTTACGCAATTCTCTGTGACTTAATTGGCTAACATTTTATTTGATTAGTAGGTTGTATCTTCTTGGAAACACTCCAGAACTTATCTTATCTTATTAAGAGTTAATATTATAACTCTGTCACAAATATGTATGACATAACAGCCCTGCCAGAATAACACTTGCCCAGAATAACACTTTTGTTCCTATTCGTGATCAAAGTAAGTCTTGAAGTTTTGATATGTGCTCCAGTGATGTGAATCTGAATAGACTGCGCTTCTTCCTAGTGTTTTGATGTCTTATGAGAATGTGGAGCTGGCGTTCAGTGATGCAGACCGCTTACCAGACCTGTTTAAGAAAAGCAAGAAGGGGAGCATCTTTCTCACACCGTACAGGGTGAGTATGAGGACAGAAAGGAGATCTTCTGGAGCTCAGTGTTTGGACCAGTGTGAAATCAAAGGAGTTATAAGAAAATTACGAAAAACACAGATGAGTAATATCCGTGTTACTTGTTGCTACGATTTTGGCTTGTCTAATTTGGCAGCCCTCCCAGTCAACTACTTATATTTATTAGGTCTTCTTTGATTTTGCATTATTTTCTTCGTGAAGGCCTGAATTGTGGGTCTAGATCAGCAGAACACTATCAGAGCATATGTTGACTGAAATAGTTTAAGTGGTGAATCAGTGGTGAAATAATGCACAAAAAAGTCTCATTTCAAGAAGATCAGTCAGTCAGTCATACATCATCATTACCTCCTACATGGTCCAGAGTTTGGTAAGCTCTAAGAATTAGGTAGAATGACGTATCATTGGGGCAGATTTGAACATATTAATGGTATTTATTAATTCATTTATTTATTTCTATAATATTCAATGCTAGTATGTATTTCTCACTAAGTGTTTCAGAGCCTAGGAGTTGTGTGTTGTTTTCTGTCAGGTGATCTTTGTGACGAAGGGGAAAGATGCTCTGCAGTCCTTCATGATGCCGTTCTACCTGATGAAGGGCTGTGAGGTTAAACAGCCTGTGCTTGGAGCCAACTACATCAAGGGCACAGTGAATGCTGAACCAGGGGGTGAGAACCCCAATTCCAATTTCTAACTGTAATGTAGATTTTTTGTGCACATTACACAGAGTTGAGTTTCCCAAAAAGATTCATCTTCATGATGAACAAACAAACTAGTAAAAGATGTAAGAAAGGTGTAAAAGAATGTATATTTTCTGCTCTAAAAACCCTCTGTAACTGCTCAGCTATTTATTAGCCCTATAATCTTAGCTTCAGGTATATTGGAGTAGCGCAAACCTTAAGTGAACTAAGAACACAGTAAATCATGAGCTCTGAGCAACAGTTGTAAACTGCATCAGTCAGCAGATGTATCCCTGTTGGACTGTAAAACTACACCTAGACATTTCAGTAAATAAAAAATCGGGGGTGTGTCTTAATCAGTACATTACATAGTTTGTCAGGCTACCAAAGCCTTAAAATCTTATTGCTGTGTTCTTGTTTTCTAGGTGGTTGGGAGGGGTCTGCCACCTTCAAGCTGATCTTTATCGCTGGAGGAGCCATTGAGTTTGGCCAGTACATGCTACAGGTGGCAGCTCAGGGTAAATGTCCCTTTCCCACATTTCCATATGCCTGTTGCTCCTCTATTGGCTGTACCACAGGTGTAGTGTTCTGTTTACTAGCAGAGACCAGAGTAAGCAAATATATTGTATGTAGTTATTCAGGTGACTCTTGCTGTACTAAATCTCAACATGTTCTGTGGGATCTGATTAGCTAAATGATGGAATTATTTATTTACTTTCGTCCATATTAGGCCACCTCTGATCTCCAGTGTCAGCTTACTTGTGTGCCTTATGTAATTGTGGTGCTGTTCTGTCTTTACTTGTGGGTTATTTTAGTTTCTGAATGGCCTTTAATTTTATTTCTTCCATTTTCTTCTCTTTAAATGGCCATCGTCTACTAGCACGTTCAGGCGTTCATTCCTTGCTTCTATAACTTAGCCAGTTTGCACTGTTTTCCATGTAATTACTGAATAATAAGGCTGGAGATGTACTGAGTGCAGGATTTTAAGGGGGTAATTAGTCATATATATTTTGTAGAGAATGTTTTTTCATGTGCTTGAAACAAACTGTTGCTCTTTCTAGCCTCTAGAGGGCAGCCTGTGATTGGCAACATTGGATGTGCATACATGGCCAACGGAGCATATGCGTGCCCACCTCCCCCTCCAGCTAATGGAATTTACTCCACTGGACCTCCGCCTCCTGGCTACTCCTACCCTGGGCCCCCACCTCCAGGTAAAGCATTACTTGTGTAACAGGTTTGCATTCTGTTTGTTTTGCAGGCACTCATTGAGTTTCATTGTTTGTTTGTGCATACTGACCCCAAAGACAAACATGAAGGCTAAAAACAAGGAAGCACATTAATGGCTATTATGTGTGTTAAAAACAGAAAGATGCACTAATTCTTTCAATACCTATTTATCTGAAAAAGGACACCTAGGTGCATTAAAAATGCTTTAATTGCAGAATTGTAAAGTATATAACTTATGCCCCACAAATAAATGCTCATTAATGAAAGGTAACTCTCTGTACTTTTGCTCCACAAGCATCTTTTCAATCTTCAGTCCAGAGAGTATGAGTATTTCCCCCAATACTTACGATGGGCTCTGTATATTATAATATTGGTGCACATATATAAATATATAATGTATGCTGTCCATTGCACACTGGCTACTCCAGTTAAGTACCTGACAGATCACCTGATATGAAACAACACATGCCCTTTGGTAGGCATGTCAAATCCTTCCAGGCCACAGCTCTGCAGAGATTAATGTTTTTCCTTTGTCTAATGCTCAGAATTCAATCCATGTCCTTGCAAATTAGTTGAATCAGATGTGCTTAATTAGGCAGAATGTTGGAATCTGCAGTTCTGTGACCCACTAGGACTGGAGTCTGATACTAGGCCTGTACCCTTAGGTATAGGAGTCTTTCATGAGATGCAGTACAAGGTCTGAATTATGACATTCTGTCCTGCCATGTTATTACAAGCTGTAACATAGTTGACGAGATTATAATGTAGTTGAAGAGACTATAGCTTCCTATAACTATAGGAAGCTATATATTGTAATGTTGTATTTTTTTTTTATTTATTCACAACCACAAGTTTTACTGTATGTAATTTTGCTTGTCCTTAGGTGCATTCTACCCCAACCCTCCTGGTTTTGATGGTCCAGCAGCTTACATGCCTCCTCCCCCATACTCTGCATCAGTGGCCCAGTCTTCTCTAGACCCAGACCTACCCCGGACACCTGCAGGTCAGGACCACAGTCAGAGATCATTTTTAGACATCTAACAGCAAGAGAGCTAATCGGCTTTGAATTGCTGTATGGAAGTTGTCTTAGATCTTAGAACACTTGAGGAATGAATGTAGACTAAAGGCATCAGCAGCATCATCACTGTACATCAGTATATTCATTGTTTATCAGTTATATCTTGCTTAAACAGCCCATATAATGGAAAACTCTGTTAACAAAAGAGACTGTGTAAACACTGTCAAAGTTTAAAAATGTACAGTTCACTCCCCAGTCTATGCAATCAATATATGGAAACTAATCTGCAAAAACAGACAATTTTGAATTCACTGTTTTTGTAATGTCACAAAAACCAACACATTTGCATATATCCAACCATTCACATTGAATTTATAAGGAGTGTTTTTTAACCTGGACAGTTTTTCGAATGAGGCACAATACAGGTCAGCCAGTCAGAATAGAAGTCATTTACATAGTACAAACATGGCACAAACTTCTCACATAGAATCACTAACTGAACAGTGAGTTACAGAAGGAGTCACTTTCTGCTTTGCCTGTCCTCAGATCTTGACCTCAATGGAAAACATTAGTGCAGACTGATTACTAGAGAAATTTTGGTTTGATTTTGGTTTTAATTATAGAGCAGTGGTGGTTTTCTGAGCTGTAATGCTGATGTTGAATGATGCTGTAGTAGGCGCATTTTTCATAGGGTAGAATCTATCTCTTTTTCTGTCTCTCTTTCAGCGGAGGCAAAAGCAGCAGAGGCAGCAGCCAGTGCAAGCTCTTCCTCTCTCGCATCGACTCATGTTTATCTGCCAGAAGTGAGTCTACTGTCTACTAGCTAACCTTTTCACCAAAACTAACTCATCTTCCCTTTGCTATACATTCATTTACCACCACCTTGCACTGCACTAAATGTCCATCACACTTCCCACCCAAACCAGCCATTTACAGCATCTTTTCTGTCACATCTATGCACTTATATCTGTATTCAAGAGAACTTTGCGGTCACAAGAAAACTTTGTATCTCTGAAATGTTAACTTTACTGTAAAAGGGAAAGACTTAGTATTCATAAATGTACATTAAACTTGCTTTTCAAAATATCTGGTGCCTCATTTGTTACATTTTCTTATGACAGCAGTGATGGACAAAAATCTCATGGTAACACTTTACAAAAGGGCAGTGTTCCTAAGGCTACATGATATCTATATAAGCCTTTCAAGACAACTGACATGTATAAACATTCATAAAGGTTTATTCCAACAAATGTCAGTTGTCATTACACTGCATGAAATTGAGTGAAGCAGGCTTTGACAACTGAAGCCTGCTGGAAAAAGCCTTTATTGTGAATGATGCCTTTTAGTAATGTGTCACCAATCTCACAATAGCACATTGTCTTTTAAACATTGCTTTATGCAGAGTTCAGATTGTCTGAGTACAGTTAATAATTGATCTGTCTGTCTTGTCCCCCATCTTGTAGGACAAGCCTCCACCTTACTCGCCACCTGAAGACAAGAAGAACCAATAAATTTCTGACCAGCAGTTCCACAGCTAGCCCTCAGTCTTCTCTCTCACACACATGATCTTAATAGCAGCATTTCATTTCATTAGCTCAACTAACAGTGTCCTCTTGTAATGCTACTTGCAGTAGCTCGAGGCTTCCCAAGGTGGTAGAAAATGGGATTCCCAGTATCTCTACTGTGGGGAGTGAGAGGAAAGCGGAAAGTTTCTGATTTCACTGTGTGTAAATGAGAGGTACTTAAAACTTTAGGACTGTTAGCTCATCAGCAGTGACCAGTCATAACAGTAAAATACAGGATTCCTTAATTTTATTTCCTGTCATTCTAAGGAGGTGGCTGTTTATGTAAACCGCTGTGTGAACTTTTCAGATAGATGAACTAGTTTGAGCCAGTGTAGCTGACTGTCTTTCATAAGAAATGGGACCATAATTATCAGGAAATATGGGAACAGCAAGTCTGGATAGACAGTATGATGAGAAATTCAAAATGTTACTGTGTATTCATTCAGGGGTTTGCTTCGAGACCCATTTCACCTCGTGCTGTTTCTAAAATGTGAGCGCACCTTGGCCAAAGCACTACATACTGTGTGTAGCACCTGTGAATCCGCTGTACTGTCACTTTTGGTCCTATTACGCTTTGTCAGTTGTCATTCTCTTCTGAAGCATCTCTTTAGCTCTGGAGCATGACGCAAACTAATATGGCACTTTAACTTTGTCATGCATCAGTACAATCCCCCCTCCCCCCAGCCCCCCCTTGTGTGCAAATACGATTTCTTGTTGGATGTTTTAATTTATTACTTAATTTATTTGAATGATGAACTGTGTAACCAACTAAGCATGGTCTCAGCTATAACGTCTAACGTACAGTGGATTGTATTTTATTAAATTTAACTTATCAGTTGAAAGGTCTGTTTTATTATAGAGTTTTATTCTGTACAATAGTTGAACAGGTTTTGAAATATGACGTTGCACTCTTTGGGTTAACATGATTGACATGGTGATGAGTGCAATACACGTTCTATTAGTCTAAAGGACATTTCCACCTTTTACGTCCTTCTCTCCCAATGATTATGATGACTAAATGTCTTGTTTTGGAAAAGTAGTCAGTATGATTTTCACTCTCTGACTCTTCAAGATCAGAGTTCAGGAACATGGCTCAGAGCTATAAAGTGGTGTGATTTAATCACTCACTGTGCTTCTCTTAATTGTTCCCTTTCTAAATGCAGCAGATGCTGCTTGTGCAAATGCATTTGATCCCAGAGTTTCCACTTCCATCCGATTTTCAGAAATTGTCCAGTTCTAAACCTAACACTACTTGCTAATAGGCGATAGGTGGGGTTTAACTGTAAGGCAAGAGGCTTCAAGCTCATACACTAATACATTGGGAGTTAATTTTATATGATATGTGTACCATTTGCTTCACATTTGGTCCACTTTCTGGCTCACTCACAGAAGTACAGCTAATCTAAGCAGAATTTAGGCTGGGTTGAAATGCAGTCTGCACATATTACTGACAGAACAGGTGATAAGCAAACGTCCCAGTTATCACAGTTTGTATGCAACAATCTCAAGATAGGAAGGGGATAAACTTACTGACAAAAGGACACCATAGGAAATCTGGCTACTTAAAGACACAATGGGTGAGTAAATTCCTTTGAATACGACATGTAGATGAGGACAGTCTGCGTTCAAGTTGAACTTGATTCAGCTTTTCTTGCAATCTCTTTAAAGCAGTGTTCAATTAATTATACCCAGATCCAGTTCTACAGTACCCTTATACACTTAGTGTTCTGCTCTAAAACATCTTATTCAATTCAGTGATTTCTGAAGTCCTTCCAACGTTTTCCCCAAAACGTGTTTTAGGGAACGCAATCTTAAACTACTGTTCAAACATCTAAATATGCAATTTTTTTCATGGGAACGTTTACAAAATGTAAAAATACCAGGTCTACACAAGATGAATGCCAAATATGTCACATCAAATCTAGCCTAACCTGGATTGCATACAAGTACAAATTTCCTTTTTCGAAAAATCCAAAGTGCTTTGCGTTTTGAAAAAGGGACTGAAGAAAATAAATGTAACGTGCAATGTCTTGACATTTTTACAATGACAACACAAATTAGTGCTTTTTGAATTGCCTTCAAGCAATGTTATTGTGCTTGAGTCTTAAAATGTGACTGAGAAACTGTCAAACATTAAGACTAGAAGATGCCCATGGAGTGTCATCAAAAGAGCCATTAGTATGTGAGGCTTCTCAACTCTGTGTTAGTGCACAATGCCTCAGTTTGTCTCTCCAGTGAAAGTTTTCGCAGTTTCGTCGACCTGGGGATCAACGTGGATGGATCACAAGACGTTCAAACAGTAAATCATGGCTCTCTAGTCCTGATCCTGTTGTACCAAAGAGCTGACTGCACAAATAAGTGCTAGAGTTTTCAACAAGGGGCCCACTGTCCTGCACAGTTTCATCATTTCCCTTCTCTACCAAACCAAAAGCTATGTTTACATTACAAGTACCATTGTGGAATTTCAATATTTGGGTCAGATCCCATTTTTCTGCCTTGGTACTAGATGACACCAAATCAGCATGACCTTGTACATGCAAACAGCACACAACCATGATATTTAATGTTAACATATTAACTTGTTTTTTTGTTGTAGATATGAGCTCATTCCAAATCTGATGCCTATAATTAGTTCCAACAAAGTTGGGGCAGGAGCATGTTTACCACTGTGATACATCACCTCTCCTTTTGACAACATTTAATAGTCATTTTAGGACTGTAGACACCAATTGATCCAGTTTTTGAATCTGTATTTTTTGCCATTCATCCATTATACAAGTGCAACTGAAAGGAGCCTTCGCTGTTGTATTTTGCACATCATAATACACCATACATTTTTAGTTGGAGACAAGTAAGGACTGCAGACAGGCCAATCTAGTACCTGCACTCCGATTATGAAGCCATGCTGTTGTAACACGCGTAGTAAGTATGGACATCATCTAGAAGGCAGCATATGTTGCAGCAAAATGTGTAAATATTTTTTTGGAGTTAATGGTGCCTTCACAGATGTACAAATTACCCATGCCATGGCACTAATACACCCCAATACCATGACAGACCCTGGCTTTTGAAATCTGGAAGGTCTATTTCTTCTTTGCAGCAGAAAACACAATGTCCGTTAGTTCCATAAACATCTGAAAGGTTGACTCATCAGACTACAATACACATTTCAACTGTGCATCCGTCCATTTCAGATAAGCCCAGAGAAGTCGGTGGTGTTTCTAGACATTGTTGACATATGACTTCCACTGTACAGTGTACAGTCATAACTAGCATTTGTGGATACAGCGATGAACAGTGTTTCTTGACACCGGTTTGCCAAAGTATTCCCATGTAGTGACATCCATCATAAAAGCATACTGGTTTTTAACGCAGTGGCATCTAAGAGATCGAAGGTCTTGGATATTTGTTCATCGGCCTTGCCCTTAACACACAGAGATTTCTCCTGATTTCCTGAATCTTCTGATAATACTATGCACCGTAGAGGGTAAAAAAACCTGATGACCTTGAAATTACTCATTAAGGAACACTGTCTTAAACTGCTGGATAATTCACCATGGCATTTTTAGCAAAGTGAGCCTCAACTCATCCTTGTTCATGCAGAATTAGGCCTTTCCTGGATGCTCCTTTTATACCCCAGCATGACTGCCATCACCTGTTTAAGACGTTTCAGTTTTTTTAACATTTCACAATGTTCCTAGTCTTAAATTTCCAATTGTCCCAACCTTTTTGGAACATGTTGTAGGCATCAATTTCAGAATAAGCATATATTTAAAAACAATGAAGTTGATAAGTTAAAGTATTAAATATCTTGCCTTTGTAACTGTTTTTGTTTAAGTACAGGTCAAAGTGGATTTCAGGTCACTGCTTCCTGTTTCTATCTGCATTTCACATACTATCCCAACTTTTTTGAGGGTTGTATTTGATCTATGGCCACATATGAAAGTGGCTTAAATCTGAAAGGACCAGACTTTTGTGTGGCAAAAAAAACAAAAAAACAAAAAAAGGAATTAAGTCACTGCAGACATTGCTTGATAATTTGTTGCTAAGAAGAGAAAATGTGAAACTGTGCATGAACCTGCCTGTACATGATTTTTTCAGCTAGTTATCAAGCTCTTCATGAGCTGAATTCTGCTTTTTGAGCTGCAGTCCAGTGGTCTTCCAGACTGCAGTTTGAGCTCAGACATTGTTGGAAAAGGTCTTGCGGCTCACGGTGGGCAGAGGGTGACGCTGACCCCCTCTCCAATCCAGCAGGCAGGGAACAGCTCTTGAGAAAACACGCAATGGAAGGCGTGCAGCCGCACTTGGCCCTCTCCGTAATAGGTCAGCGTTCCAGCTTCGTAGTCTAGTAGCATGCCGATGCGCAGGGGCTGCGTGTGAAGCTGCAACTGTCCAGCTACAGACTCCCTGCGGCCGGCGTGCCAGGCGCTCAGCTGCCTTTCGTCCAGCTGCAGACTCCACGACAGCTCGTTCATTCCCAGCATGCACGTCTTGCCCTTCTCCTTGCGAGGGATGGCCTGATACGTCACCCCGACGTACGCCCACGGCTTGGAAACCTCCAGCTCCCAGTAGTGACGGCCATGGGTGAAGTTCTCAAAACACAGCACCTGCCAGGTGTGGTCAAAGCGAGCCTCGTGAGCAGGGACAGGGCGCGGCCCAGAGGTCAGGTGCTCAGCTCGGCGGTTGCTCTGAGAGAGGAGGAGGTGGGCATTGGCCGTGCGAGGGTCAAAAGTCAAGGAACAACGGTCTGTTACGGGAAAGAAATCACAACACTTAAAAAGAATAATGCACTTTAATACTGTTACAGTACATCCATTATAAACTTGTATCTCAAAAACGATAATGTTACCGGAGAAGGAAATAACATTTTGTTGACAATATGGATTCTAAACTGTCAATCAACATTTTTTAGAAGAGGAGATATTTTAGATATGTTTTATGATTTTAGTTAATTATGGTTGTGTGTTCAACCTTTTTCAACAGGGAGTGCAAATGTGAATGTAAATGTAATTCCTTACGTAATTAATATGTAAATAAGATGCAATTAATTACTCAATTATATAGTTACATTTAAATAGTATAGCAAAATGACAACAATAACTCAATCATAGACATCTAAGACTTGCTTTAAAATAAAGGTTTCACTTTCCTTGAATAGTACATTATAGCCCCTTATAGATTATATGTTAGTGTTCAATAAATTAGCAAACTATATAGTAAAGGTCTCAACAGTGTCAAGAATTAGGATTTTAAGATGCTGACCAGGGAGAAGGTTAGGTTTTGGGTTTAAGGTTAGGGTTAGAGCAAGCATTAAGGTGATTTTAATGGATATTTAGTTGGAAATATGTTAAACATAAAGTGTACTGCACAAATAAAGTGTACTACACAAAAGATAACACCCAATTAATTTTACCTCACAGTAAAATAAACGCAAAGAAATGTATATATTTTATAAACTGAATATTAACATATTATATTTATACCAATTATACACTGTCATGAATCATCAAAAATCCAAACTACTCCTGTACAATCTTGATGTTACTGATAGTCAACTAATGAAGGCCTATGGAAAAGGTTTTGCTATGTAATATGTTAGGGGAAAATTGCTTACATGCGCTGAGGCCTTCCTTTCCTGCTGGATAAGACGGAGTGGCAGGACTTGGTACCACAGCAAGCACTGGCCTTTTGTCCTGAGGAGAGCCTGGAACAGAAGAAAAATGTAAATACACACAAATCAAAAACAAAAATACAACTGGGATCACAAACACACACACCTACAAAAACTACAGTCAGGCTATTCCTGTGAAATGAGCTTCCTCCTTACCTTCCTTGTCATGGCCCACAACCGCATACACAGCTTTATCGAGGTCCTCACACACCAGCTTAGAGACGCGAGACAGTAAGTCTGTGACTGGATTAAGTTTCTCTTGAACGTTCACACTGACATCCACAGGAACCTCACCCATATGAGGAACCTCCACCAGCCTGGAGTCCTGTCAGGAATATATCTGGTGAATTCCACCGTTGACATTATTGCATTTTTACACTATAATATTAGTACATTAACACAATACAATGGCTAATATTATGAATATATTAACAATGTAATGTGGGCAGCACAATATGGACAAAATAATATACTGCATCAAATTAAAACTTTCATATCCCTTGAAATATATACACAAAACAGTGATTAGACAATTCATTTATTCACATGAATTTCTTAATTCCTTCTGGATTTTTTGTGATTTAATAAAGGGCTTATTTATATCAGCATTGCAAAAGCAAACACTGCAATAATGATAAGCTTGAGATTATAAGAGGTTATTACATTCTATTATTACTCAGTAATTACATGGACTACAATGCAAACTGGGCTACTCTTTAGTTACAGAAGTGTGCAATAAATGTTTGGACCATTAAAAAGGTTTGTGCATTTAAGGGATACTGAACAATACATTATGTAGCCCTAGCCTGATCTGCTCAAGGTAATCTGTTACCAAATGTGGCTAAAAATCTGTTGGCTCGAATCTGGAACCTGTATGAGCAGGCAGTCAGGAAGAGCACAGAGGGTGTTGATTTGCTCCTCTAGCTCCAAAAGCTGCTGAGCCTTCTCCTGCAGCTCGCTGAGCCGAGCCTGCGCCTGGGACAGAGCGCTTTCCTGCTGCTGCTCCACAAAGCTCTGCGTCAGCTCCTGCTTCTCCACCAGCACCTTTAGCAGCTGCGTGAACTTCACATTCACCCACTGAGACGTCTGCTGCAGTGAAACCTAGGACAGTAACATCAAGGAGGACGCCTTCAGCTTACAATCATCACCACTTGGACGGCTGTTGGCTCTAATGATGCAGATAATATATCATATTGTTTCTGATAGTTAAGTTCTTCCTTTAGAATAATATTGTTCTGGTAAAATTGGTGCTGTTTTCTTGCCTTAGCTTTAGCGATGTTCTCACTGAGCTCCAAAATGTTCCGCTCTGTGTCCTCCCTGCACTTCTTGACCTCCATTCCCTTCTTCTTCAGGCCTGCCTGTCAATCAGAATAAGACCACAAAAGCAAATTAAAGGGGAACTCCTTTGATTTTCCTAAATGTCTTTGTAAGTCAATTGTTGAGATGTAAACAAAGTCATTCAGAGTGGTTTGATATGAAATGCTGCGTTCTAGAGTAAATCGGAACTGTTCACAGTGGTGATGATAGGAACTAGACGTATGAAGAGTTTAATGCCTCTGAAACATGCATGTCAAACTGGGGACTTTCTGGGCCAAAGTGCTGCAGAGATTTAACATTTACCATCATTTAGTGCTCTGAATTCAGTTCATGAAGGCCTTGCTAATTAGCTGATGAGCTGAATCAGGTGTGTTTAATAAGGCAGTGTGCTGAAGTCTGCAGTGTTCAGGCCCGAGAGGGCTGGAGCCTGACGCGCATGCTCTAAAAGCTACATCATAAAACATTATTACATTAAATCATTATTAATACACCGCCTGGTGTGTGAGACATTGTTCTGTGGCAGTTTTAGACAAACTTTTCAGATTTATCACTATTTTACCATTATCAACATTACATATAAATACTCATTCAACAAGACATGTGTAGGTTCACTGGTGGTTTTGGAAAGTTAATAAATTGGCTATATTTGTGTTGTAGACATAGTGACCCCTGGTTCCCATCACCACCATTGTAATGAAATCTGAGTCTCTACAATGAACCTTTTAACATCAATCCACTCTGAATGACTGCTCAACTATTATTACAATTATGCATACAATTTGAAAAATCAGTGGAATTGCCCTTTAAGGCGTATTTCTTTTGATAGCTCTTACACTTAATAATGTAGTTATAACTACAATTTTTTTGGTATTACATGATAAAGAGAGAAAAGTTACAACAATTGTGATGACTGATCATGTGGCCAGGCAGCAGCATGTAACTTACAAGTAAACTATAAAAAACACAAACTATTGCAACTCTACTGGTAGGAACAAAATCAGAGAAGACTTGTTATTACCTCTCGGCTACTCCTCTCCTCCTCAATCAGGACCTTGTCATGGCTCTTGCACTCATTCACGGCGCACGCACAACATACACACATGCCGTCGTTCCTGCAGTACATGACAAGGGGCTTCTGATGACGCCCGCAGAACTGCTCAGGTCCAGCTTTGGCTGCATCGCCTCTACATGAAGCACTGTTGTCTTTCACCCCAGTGCTGTTAGCAGTAACTTCAGTCAGAAGAGACAGGGACACGTTGCGTTTCAGTGTGGGTCTGCTGGGAAACGTCTCATTGCAAACTGGGCAGTTGAATTCAGCAGGCTGAGGTCCCACTTTCTCTCTCTGATCCCAGTGTCTGGAGATACAGTCCTTGCAGAAAGTGTGGCCACATGGTATCGTCACTGGGAACTTAAAACGCTCCAAGCAGATGGCACAGCTAAGATTGTGTGCCTCCATCACAAGATCTGCCTACCTGTCAAGTAAATGACACACAGGACACACAGTGTCACTGATGTGAGGCACCACTCTTATGAAGCACCAATAGCTACTTGAGTGCAAATCAGGGCCCCTCTGGAATCTCTAGCCTGCAAAACATGAGGAGCTTCGCATCTAAAATGCAGACCAGACTAATACACTTTGACACAAATCATTAAAGGGCTCATATCTGACATTTGTCTCATAATTTATTTTTTCCCTGTGGTCCACTTATTACATTGGTTTGCTTAAATACCAAGAACAGTCCTTATTCATTTTTACATGACCATTTTCCAATTTTCCAACTATCCCTTAGAATTGAAAAGGCTGTAAGACTTCTGTAAGACTGATCTGTGTAAGTGATCTCTGCTCTGTTTGGCTGCCCTGTATTGTGCATATTCAAAAAGCAGTTCAGACTAAAACGTTGAAAGCATATATTTGTCTAAAATGTCTTTGTGTGCTGCAGCATTAACATTATGCTTCACTAGAACTAAGGGACTGAGGCCAAACCCTGAAAAAGAGAAGTAGATTCTGAATGATTCATCAATCCTAAGAGCTAGACTGCAATTTTAGCAATCAAATTTACATACACTGATCCTTATCAAGAAACTTTTTTCTTTTTCCCCCATTCATAGTGGTCAGAGCTGAAAGATGACAGAAATGATTTCAGTCATATCATTTGGTATTTGCTGTATGACTACAAGTAGCTATCACACCACACTGCAGAAACATGCATCTTCAACATGCATTTCTTTGTAACCTTTTTTCACGAGTGTTTAGCTGGTAAGTAATGAAAGATGATCAGTTTTGCAACAACGTTTTCATTCAAGCAGATAAATGTTCACTATCAATCATTTCATTCGTATATTAGTGAGAGGAAGAATATCGATCATATTGATCATACATTAGGAATCGTATCAATCATTTCGATTGTATATTAGCGAGCAGAATCATATCAGTCATATCAAGCATACATTAGTGAGAGGCATCTTATCGATCATATCGATCCTACATTAGTGGGAGGAATCATATTGATCGTATCAATCGTACATTAGTAGGAGGAATCATATTGATGGTACATTAGTGAGAGTAATCGTATCGATCATATCAATTGTACATTAGTCAGACGAATCTTATAGAACATATCAATCGTACATTAATGAGAGAAATCGTATGGATCATGTTGATCGTACATTAATGAGAGAAACCGTATCGATCACATCGATCGTACATTAATGAGAGAAACCGTATCGATCACATCGATCGTACATTAGTGAGAGGAATCATATGGATCTTTCATTAACGAAAAGAATTGTATCATCATGACACTTAAAACATCGACAAATATGAAACCGTTGCTTTATAATCGAAACAGCATCCTGACATCTAGACACCTAATATCTATCTTTCAAACTGGCAAAGCTAAGTGAGAGACAGGCTTTGGTTTGACAACAAGCCTGAAATCAGCTTCTTGTTCGAATTTTCTCGTTCCACCTTAAATGGTGAAGCTGTTACATTCAACGGGTGCATCTTTTAAGGTGGAACGGGAAAATTCTAACAAGGCTGGCGAATATGAAGCTGACTTCAGCTTCGTGGTTTGACAGCTATCTAGCTAGCTAGCGTTAGCTAGGTTAGCTAACACCGGGGCAGCTAAGCAGCGTTTTTCTTGGTCTTTAGCGACAGTGGATAACAAAAGTCCACAAGAGCGTCTTTCATCACCTACTGAGATTTTTCCATATACAACACAGTCTGATTAACTCACCACACTTCGCCAAAATACTGTATGATGCGATGTAAACTGGAGAAAATTCACACAACTGCACAGTTGCTGACGTAGTACGCAGAAGTGTTGTACGTATGTGTGCTGTCGTCACTCTCTGTGTGTGTTCGAAGATGGCGCTGCAGAGGACAGTGGGGCGAATCTGGCGCATTGGGGCAGATTTAGGGGTCAAAAACAACGCCAGGCTCTTTTCCACAGCAGGTGAGTGACGATGCAATGATATGTTTAATGTTTCTGGCATTTTAGCCTCACTCGCTGTATGTTTCATCCGTGATTCGAGCTGTCTCTGCTCCGTTTAGTCTGTGATGCTAGCAGAGCAGATCAGAGCATGGCAGATGCTCAACCTAACGCTAAAGGGAAGTTCCACCGATTTTTCTAAATTTCTGAATAATCCAGTCTTGAAATGTAAACAGAGTCATTCAGAGTGGTGTGATGTGAAGGGGATCATTGTGGAGAAACTTACAGACTCAGATTTCTTTACAGCAGTGGTGATAGGAACCAGGGGTCACAATGTCTGCAACACAAATATAGCTATTTTATTTTCTATCCAAAACTATCAGTGAGCCTTAAGCCTGATTGTCAAGTCAGTTCGTTTTTCACTGTTATGACAGAGTGCCATCACTGGCCCTTCCCTCAGTATTGGCCGCAGCCACTTGTGTTCATGGCCCAGTGTTTGAGAAACCCGGCTATATAATATGTCTGACTGACTAAAACATGTCTCCTCTACACTTCTTAGACCCAAAAGGATGAATCACTAACTGAAATGTCAGGGTTTTACCACCTAAATTTGTGGCTGTGGTAACCAGCCTGTCAGAGAATAAAGAACTGTTACATGTGCCATGTTGTTTGTTTGTCTATCCAGAATGTAGCTAACGTGCTTTCTTATGTCACTCTTTCCAACATCTGCAGCTGTATTATGTCGCCGGGCCGCTCCGCTGGGTTCCATGCCGAACGAAGACATAGACTGGCAGAACCTGGAATCACTGGAAAAATATCGCAGCTACACACGCTACCTCACAGTGGCGGAGGAGGCCAATAATAAAGAGGTGTGGTGGAAGACGTACAGGAAACATGTAGAGAAGCAGTCTGATGCAGGTAAATGCTCCTTTTGTGATATTAAATGAAACCAAGACATGAAACAGCTCAGCTGACTTAAGTGTCGCCAAGTCTGCTGTAGCCTGCATACTTCATGAACTGAGGGTCATTGTGGCCTAGTTCGTGTGTTGTGAAAGATCAGCTGTTAAATATGACACTTCTTAAAGCCAGTTTCATGTTTAATTTTCATTCTTGCTATAAGTATAATTTGTCTGTGTGTTTAGGTTTGGAGCCAGTGAACATTGGGCTGCCTCACTGCCGGCCCTCTAGAACAAAAGAGGTTAGAGAAAGGAAGAGGGTGATGAGGGAAAACAGACAGAACCCTGACCTGGAGAGAGCCACTCGTCTGCGTACCTGTACGTCTTCTTGTTTCATCTCACTGTCTTGATATAACCCAGATTAAACCTAGCCTGATGAACACAGCTCTGCTGAGATTAGTGTTTCTCTCATTTAACACTCTGAATTTAGCTGATGAAGGCCTTGATAATTACCTGGTGAGTTGAATCAGGTGTGTTTAGTGAGGTAGATCGCTGACCTCCTCAGTGCTGTGTGTGCATTAAAGGGGCATTCTTTGATTTTTTTTTTAAAAAAAAGTAATTAAATGGTTACGATGTAAACAGTCATTCAAAGTGGCTCGACATTAAACATGCCGAGTCAGAATCTGTCAGTCTGTTTACAGTAGTGGTGATGGGAACCAGATGTCTGAAGTGTTTAATGCCATTAAATGTTACCTCATAAAAAAGTTACTACATGAATTGATTACATGAAATCGGTGGTATTCTCCTTTAAAGAGTCCATATGGGGGCTTACTTTTTTTGTTCTTCACTCTCATCACAGCATAACTTGCATATTAGCCTCATAGTAGTTACTAAATAATGTATAGTACTCACTGAGTAAGTTTTAGGATTACAAACTCAGTAATAAGACTAGGGTTCGTTTGAGTTTACAGTTGAACATTAGGCCTACACTGGAAATCACCACAGAGCCAGAACTGTTACCAAGATACATTTTGATTTTATTTATTTATTTATGTATTTATTTAGCCATTCATTTATTTATTTTCAATTTCCATTCTAGTTCGCGTTCCCTTAGACAGAGTAAAAGCAGAATGGGAGAAAACAAATGGACCTTACCACATCCAGAGACTGGCAGATCACTACGGAATCTACCAGGACCTCTTCCCCATGGCCTTTTTTGTGCCGAGAGTCATGCTGAGGGTGACATATGGAGATGACAACAGTGCTGCGGTGCATTACGGCAATCATTTATCACCTACTCAGGTTAGACTTGAGCAGAAAACTGTTTCTTGCTTACTGTAGTCTTCGATACTACTGGGGTGTTTAAAAGTAAATTAATAAGTTTGTTTGTTCCCCCTCCCCTACTACTACTTTTGATTTCCAGGCTTCAGTAGCACCTCACGTAAGCTTTGAGGCAGAAGAGAACTCTCTCTGGACGTTGCTTCTAACAAGCCCAGGTACACAAACTAACTTGAATATTGAGGTGTCAGTATCCAGTTTGAATACTGCACAAAAAGTGGCTTTTATATAATAGTAACTGCATGAATGCATCCATTAAAATAGGAAAGTATGCACATATACTACATTCCTGAGAGTTAAACTTGGTGATCTTGGTGCAGTCATGCTTGTTTTATCAATTCCAGACAGACTTTACCTTTAGGATGCTGAGCATGGTATGAAGTTTAGTTAACAACTTAAATACAGAGTGTCTCACTGCCTATGTATTACCTTAACTTTCAGCTAAACAGTGTTGATTGCCTGCCTTTTTGGTTAAGTGGCTCATTTGTGTAGGAAGGCAGTTTTGTTGTCCTTCATTATCAGTTTTAAGCTACACCACAAGATGGCGATCTAAGCTCTGTGGAGAAAGTTGGTACAAACCACAAATCATTTGTGGATCTGTTTTGGTTTGTTTTCCAGATGAGCATTTGCAGGATGGTGAGAAAGAATATGTGCATTGGTTGGTGTGAGTATTAATGCTTAAATTCATTTTCCTCTGGCTGTTTGAGAAAAAAATTGTCACACACTGCAGCACTGAGTGTTACCTGTCTGTTATTTGATGTATAAATGAATGAATAAATAAAAAAGTCCTTTGTTTTTCACAGGGGTAATATTCGTGGGAATGCTGTACAATCTGGGGAGGAAGTCTGTCATTATATCGCACCATTTCCCTCCAAGGGCACAGGCTTCCAAAGATATGTGTTCATCCTGTTCAAACAGGAGGCACATGTTGACTACAGTAATGATGTCAGACCCTCTCCCTGGTGAGATGATGCTTATCTAATGACCTGTTAAGTACTACTTTTAGAACTTTAATTTCTCATGATTATTCCACTGTGTAGCCAGTAAAAAACTGGTTCTGTATTCCGAGAGAAGAACTGGTTCTGCATTTGAGTCTTAGTTCCTCTCACTGTTTCTTCCTCGGGAGAGTTTTTTTTGCCACTTTTAGCCTCAGCTTGCTCATCAGCTTGCACCTGGATTAAAACTGCTTTGTAACAATGTCTATTGTAGAAACAAAGGCTTAAATTAGAATAAACTGAAATAATTTTAAATGAACCCCCTTTAAAAACATGATCTATTAATGCAGTTCATATATGACCACATGCTGATTATTTGTGCTTCAGGTGCACCATTATCAAATGGACTGTCAAAGCTGTTATATGCTAATGTGTGGGCCTGTAATTAGATTTGTTTTGAACCTGTACAGATACTGCAATTGCCTTTGAGAATGTATTCAGTTTTTTGACAGTGTTTTGTTTGTGTATGTGTTTACTCATGTAGTTATTGTCTGAAGCAGCGAAGCTTTAAGACAGTGGAATTTTACAAGAAACATGAGGAGCTAATCACTCCCGCCGGGCTGGCATTCTTTCAGAGCCAATGGGACGAGTCTGTCACCAGCACCTTTCACACACTGCTAAGTAAGTCACACACACACTTACAGTGATGAAGTTACATAACAAATCGTTAGTTAATGGTTAGTTAAATGTATCTTCCAGTGCCGATTTATAAATTTGTAGATATTGAACCTACCTGGATTAGCCTGACAGAGAAGTGTAACACTTATTTACAGAGGTCTACAAAAGCAGTAAAATGAATAAAATGCAGGTATTCTAGTAATTTTTAGGACCCCAGCGTCATCCATAGTATCAGTCAAATGTAAACATGTATTCAGTGTCAATATTTTTTATTATTAATTTTTTAAAGCAAATCTCCTCTGATATCGATATGGTTGTTAAATCGTTGTGTGACCCCACATACTGTCCTTAAAGACAACAGGTCCATTTTTCCTTTATTTCATAAATGTTTCAGTGTATACATTAGAAAATGTTGCCATTTCCATATTCAGGGACATTTTCTTCGAGACAGATTTCTTCAAATATTTGTAGTGAAAATTGCACACCACACAGAATAATTGCATACCATACAGCATAAGAGTCCTTAGTACGTTGCTGTTGATTGAAAGGCTAAGACAGATCCAGTATCCAGAATGCTACAGTGACGCATGCAGTAACACATCAATAAGACTAAGGAATAAGAATAAGGTTAAAGCACTGAGTGGTTTGTTTTCCCTGTTTTTAATTAGGCTAAGGAATTGGTTTAAATAAAACATTTTCCATTTAACACAATAAATGTAGGACAATAAAGAAATAAACAATGAAAAGATGTAAGTAAATTTATCTGCACAGTACTTGTTTGCACAAGAACACACCTTCTTTAGCTTGTCCTCAGAGTAAACATTAAGGACAAAAGAGTTGTTGTTGTTGTTGTTGTTTAATAGAGACACAAGTCAGATTTTGTGTTTCTTGTCTCGCGTGACCACCATTTGACTAGATAATCCTGATTGTCTGAATGCCTTTCTGCGCTGCTCTCTATTCTTGTCTTCATGATAGGCATCTTTAGCGTCAATGTGGGTTTATAGGGGTCAAAGCATGTAAGCAAAGATATGCAATTTTGGTATATTTTTGCGACTTCAATGGCCATATTTCTTTTTCTCTCTTAGTTTGTCCACACTAGCTTTCCACACACATGTTCTCTTATATTCTTTTTACATCTAAAGTAGTGCAGATAGAGGTTTTAGATAGTCTCACTAACTTTCAGTTTTGGACTGGAACTGGAACTGTCCTTTTCCCAACACAGATGATCTATAAGGACTGACGTTTCACTTACTTATATACTTAAGGCCTAATATGTAATGCAGCACAAACATCTGATTTCTTGCAGTAGTTTTTGATTAAATATAGTTTTATTATCTGTCAGAGTCCCAGAATTTGAGTTACCAGCACAGAGAATAGCTACTGTAGAATAGTAGGTTTAGCCACTGTTCTTGCTTGTTTTAGTGGAGTGCAGAATTATGTGTATTTCTAAATCAGCACCAAACCATATGAACAGGTTAGAGTTTAAATGCATTCCAACTCTGTTGTGGAATATGTGTGGGTGGCTGGCATGGTTTAGTGCCCAAAATGTTTCCCAACCTCTTTCATTTTTGCAGAAGGGGAGGTCTGTATTTCCATAAGCTTTTGAAAAGTAATGGCTGTAAGAAATTAAAGAACACAATGGCCCTCATTCACCAACCGTTCTTAAGAGGAAATCACTTCTTAAAACCCACTTATGTAATTTTCATAAGAATTCTGACATTCACTCAAGTTTTCTGATTTGGGAATAATTCTTAGAGAAGAACAGAGTCTACGCACACGCAAGAGTACAAAAGTGCGAACGGTTTACGAACACGCCATGAATCTGACGTAGCCTTTTTCTTAGGACCTTTGTCAAGAACAAATTTACGGAAAAAATATTTGTATTTATTTATTAATTTTTTTTTTTACCAATGATTGTGGTTTTCTGCACCTTGGAATCAAGTAAATTCACTGCATTACTCTTCAGTTTACTTGCTTAAACAGTATTTTTAAAAGCTGTCCTAGCACATTTTACAAGCTGAAATTAAGTAGAGACAGTGGCTAAAGTCATGTTCCTCTCCCCAGATATGCGAGAGCCAGTGTTTGAATACGACAGACCTCCTGTGTACCATCCACCCCAGCGCAAATACCCTCATGGACAACCACTCCGATACATGGACCGCTACAGAGGAGGAAAAGAGCACACCTATGGGATTTATTAACCCCACAATACATAAGTTAAAAAGTTTTAAGAACTGGAGTTCAAAAATGTGTTAAAAGATAAAGAGAAAAAATTACTTCTACCCAGCTGAGCAAGACGTGGTACACTGTCACCATCAGATAAACAGCACTTAAAGCTTTCATCTTTGAGAAAGAGGAGAAAATCAAGCTCCACTCTTGCCTTAGATCTTCCACAGGTGTTTCTGTCCATCCTTCCACTGTGAGAAGACAACACTATGGGTCTGAAAGGATGTGTAGCTGTCAAGAGGCCCTGAGAAAAAGAAACAGATGGAAAAGTGGAAAATTTGCCAATTAAACAAGGAGCTGCTGGTGTTCTCAGAACAATGGACTGTCCACTTCAGAGTCCAGACCTCAACATCAAGTGTGTTTAGGATTGCTTGGATTGTCAGAAGCAGAAAATGCAACCAGCTTCTAAAACTGAACTTTGGTGTGGAAAAATATCCCTACAGATTTATTTGAAAGCAAGTCTCCCAAAAGGAATAGCGGCTATAATAAAGGCAAAGAGTGGACACGTTGAATACTGACGATTTTGATAATTCGTTCCCGAGGTTTCAATGTATTTTTCTGTTAAATGTATGTTTTTTTTCCATGCATAACTTCTACTTAATGGTAATTTTGACCGAAAATAAAATGAATGAAGGGTGGTCTCTGACTTTTGCACAGTACTTTGATTATGCCACTGTGGAGCCCTGCATGTGTAATGTCATCTGATATGTTGTAAGGGCCAAATCACAGTCCTTTCAGATGCAGTTATTGTCAGTACTTGTCTTCTGTCAATCTTTGTTGATCTTCAGACAAAGCAAGATTTACATTAGATATGTCTTTAAAGCTAAATGTAGACTAAACTAACTGGAGGAAGCATTAGCAAGTGCCTCTGGGACAGTGAGTGTTGCGTGTGATTCTGCATGTGTGTGCGCAAAAAAATCAGTTTCATTTTGTGTTTGATGAATGAACTCATGAAATCCCTGCCAGTTGATATCTGAGGCCCCAGAAAAGGACATCCTGAGAAAAGAGGATGTATGGTCTTGTATTCTAGGCACTACCAGCTGTGCTCTTGGTCCTGTTCCATGACCACCACCATCAATGTCTTGCTTGAAAGCTTAAGTGATATGTGATAAGTATTTTTTTTTTTTTTACGTTTTGAATGCTTGGGCAACAGTGTAACTTAATATGGCCGTGGCAGTACAGCTTCTTTGAAGTGAATTGAACCAAACGGCTTGTAACGTGGGAAAGTTTAATTTAATCATGTAATTATTGTCCCTCTGCCCCCTGCACTTTTGATGTCTTACTCTCACTCCATTGTATTACAAGATGAGTGCTTTTAGCTTCATTTTAGAACCTTTGGTTAAGTCTGTTGTTCCCTAAATTCAGTTCAGTTCAGTTTAAAGAAGCCCTATTAGCATGACCGTATTAAATTACAGTGTTGCTAAAGCATTCAAAACTGTTCCATACATCACTCTCCCTGTTCATGGAAGGAGGTTCATTTATTGAGTGCAAAACACTTTTGTTGTCACACACATACTGAATCGCAGGTAATGCTTGTATTTCCTCATCATGCCACAAGATGCTACTAGCGCTTACATGTGCCAGAGCGTTAGCTCTGGTGTTGCGCTGTGTGGAGGAGAGAGGGCTCAGCGCCAGTGGTGAAACTTTCTCTAGGTACTTCCAGCTGGGAAAGTCCAGGCTGGGAGTGCGTCCTCTGTTTTAATTTGTTTAGACTGCTAAGGGAATTTAGAAATCCCAGCAAAATGTGTTTTTAGGTCGTAAAAAAGGACATGGTCTGGAGAAAAACCCTTTATCTGGGTTCTGTAATCGAGTGCCCTAGGTCCAGTTCCGCCATACACAGTACTTCCTTCCTGAAACCACACCATTGCATTAGAATGTCTTCGGACCAATTTGTCAACATCTACTTTAAGTGTTAGTTAAAAAAAATTGTAGTTTACATAGAGTCACTTTGCACACACTTACTGCTTATTATTGTGGATTTTTCATTTTTCTACACCGTTGGAACTCAGCAGCTGTCCTTTACATTGTGTAAAGAAAATTTATGATGAGTGGACTGGAAATGCTCCAACGTCGCTTGGAATAGAACCTCTTTACATTAACTTACACTAAAAGTTAAGACCACTTATGTCTTCTCTTGTCAAGTTACCATTTGGAAGATATTTTCCTTTGGACAATAACAATAGTCTCTCCCCTTATCCTAACATAGAGTTGAACAGTTAAGACATTTGTTTGATGTTTCATGAGTTGCTTCTTTAATTTTACACTGGAGCTTCAAGGTTAACTTAATGGAAGTCTATATCACCCAAAACGACCTCTATGGCCTGTTGGCTACATTAGCCTCACAGCTCCAGTGCAAAACTAGTAAAATTCAAATGCCAAAGATGTGATTGCTATTTGACTGTGCTTGGAGTAAGGGAAAGCTGATTTTTCACAGTAATTTATTACTTATAACTGTGGGCAGTTCCAGACTTCCTTTCCTCACTCCTATAACTAAACACAGTGTATATAAATCTGTAAATGTACTGGGCCAGTTTCCCAGACAGGAATTAGGTCTGATCTTGCACTAAACTGCAGTGTCAATGGTGAGTCACCAATAGGCTTAGCCTTAACCTTCCTATTTCCTTAGGGTTCCTCATTTTTTGCTTCATATTAAATGACTTTTCTTGATTTTGACATAAAATTAACATGATTTTATGTTTTCAAAGTCCTGTACAAATTTTGTATGCATCAGTGTTCTTTGGGGTCAGTTTGACCCCAAGCTATTTTAAATAAGGCTGTATAAAACATGAGAAATATCATTTTACACACATTTGTTTTGGTTGTTTTATATAATATTGGTGTCACTATAACATGCAATTTTTTATTTTCTTCAAAAACCTCCCCCTGCTTTAGGGCCCTAACCTAACATAACCGCACCTGTAGTAGTGTGAGAACCAGTGATAGTTCACACAGTGTGACACAGTGTGACCAAAACTATGATACTTTCTGGAAGTTAAAATTGCAGGCATTAAATTGACCCCAATGATAAAAGATGTTAGTAAATCTGAGGATAACAGGAGGCATAATCTGGACCTGTGAAACTGGCTCACAGAATCGTAAGCCTTATGATTTGGGCCAGTCTGACAGAGCAGGTCTGCATGAAAAATTTCCCTAGTTAACATTACTTCCAGATATACATAGTTTCCAGTATCACCACTCTCAGCAGTTTCCCACATAAAGCTAGCTTGAATTTACCTAATCAAGCTTTTCAGTTACTGTTTGCCAGTGGGTTTTAACTCACATTACTTAATTTATTTTTCTTACGTTTACTGACTCCGCTATTCAAAGCAGTTGTCTGGGCTGTGTTAGAATAGTTTAGTGAAACTTTCTTTCCTATCTGCTTCTCCTGAACTTGCCTAAGGCCTTACTAAATATGCTCACAGAGCTGACCAGCATGGGGATCCACATGGCTATCAGGTCAGCCACATCATGACAGAAGATAGAAAGGGAAGTTTCATCAACTATCCAGATCCAGATTCGACTAGCCTGCTTTTCATTGTAACGTCAGGAGAAAAAGAGGTTGACGTCACTCAGAGAAAACAGCTTGCTGAACTCTGATCAAATGGTATGGTTTAGAAAACATGTTGGTGGGCTTGGAGAATTTACATGCTGGAAACTCCAGACCTTTCTTTGTTCCTGTGATAAGAACACAGAGGAAAGGGGAAAAAAATAGAAAACAGAAAACAAAATCAGGCAGGAGACAGCCCGCCCTTGGCTTTCATCCTGGGCACAATTATGGATATTTTACTCATGGTCCAAAGACAGGGACAGACAGCAGATAGACTTTCCCGGGTTTTCCATGCAACATCTGTTCAGCCAATTGATGTCATATGGAAAATCCAAGATTTTTTTTTTTAAATTTGATCTAGATTTTCTTATTTGCATTGCCTGAACCTACTGAATACAAAATTCCTCACATCAGCTGAAATTATAGCTGTTTATTCAGCTGGTTAACAACGTCCCTCAGCTAATGGAAAAGAAAAAGACCTGAGGAGTATTTATTTTAGTCATAACTCCTCTTTTCATTGTTTTAAGTCTCAGTTCCTTTCACTGTTTCTTCCTCAGTTTCTTAAGGAGTTTTTTCCTTTTAAGTTTTGGTGCTTCTTCAAGAGTTTTTCATTTTGCGCTTTGGTTGCTTTTACTGTTTCATCCTCAGTTTCTATTTGAGTCTTGGTTCCTCTCAGTGTTTCGTTGTCATGCTCTTAGAGACTTATTCCTTACCACCGTCGCCCTCGACTTGTTTGCGGGTTCAGATGCAGATTTCTGTAAATCTGCTTTAAGACAGTATCTGTTGTAAAAAGCGCTCTACACTTAAGCATTTTTACCATTTGTGGAAATCTTGTTTACAAATCTTTTGGGCTCTAATCCAAGGCTTCTTCTGGAGGCTTTGCCCTGAAGTATAACAAATAAGTAATAACAACTTGCAAGCTTCCTTTCTGTAGCAAGTTTATTATAGTTACACAGAGGAGTAATAACCTTGCAAAACAAATGGTGCACAGTTTTGACCGAGACTGGGTCAGTGAGTGTTTAATTTGCCTCCTCTGGTCATTTGCCTCCATCAGTCATTTGTTATTTTTATGTATTTGTTTGTTTGTTTGTTATAGTTTGTGTACATCTGTCCTTGTTAATGACCTCCCTGTTTCTGTTGGCCTGTTGGCCTCTTGGCTTTTTATTGCTTTAATTCAGCACAGTGGTGGAAAGAATGTCACAAAAGGTTTAAAGTACTGGTAGAAGACATCCCATCGAGATTGGACGAACTACTAGATTTGGCATCCGTTGTATAAAGGTTACAAATAGGTAAAGGAAAGCAAGGAACAACACATTGCTGAACAAAATATTTGAGTAAGATTAGTACTTTTTACACAAGCAACCTGCACATCTCTTCTACAAATGAAAACTAACTATTCAGCTCAAAGTGTTGCCAGTAGCAATGTTGCACCTCACCTGGGAGAGATTCTCTGTAACAGACTTGATGGGCTTGTTGTAACTGTTGCCCAAAAAATCTGGTAAGTTGATGTAAACCAAATTAATGGCCAGGGATGTCATTATTCTTGTATCTAACAGAGAGTGGACTCCCAAGAATCACCACAGCAGCATGATGTGCATGGACTGTCCACTCCCATTCACTAACCTGTCCCCTTCACCCTTACAAACAGCAGCCTTACCTATAGGGGATACACAACTAGCCGTAATAGTGGTCAGCACAGACTATATAGTTCTTTTTAATAAGCAGTCTAGCGACATCTTTACATATTGACTGACTCACAGTAAAGACTTTTGTTAGTTTCACAGAAAAGAGTTGGAAGGCATAAAACTATACCATTTTTAACCAAAGTTCACTGAGGAAGTAATAAAAAGAGACAACGGCAAGAACAAACAACGGTCCCATCTGCATTATGCACGTAAGCCCTAAAAGGCCATGGATTTGCATATTTTATTTAAGGCCTAATCAGGCACACTTGCATATGCCAGCGAATTGTGACAAGCAAAAATAACTGTAATTTCAATAGCATTCACTGCAATGAGCGCTTTGTGTTGAGTTCAACTTTGTTGAACTTTGACAAGAGAATTTGTGTGTTCGACTAATAACGCTCACGCTTAAGGACTGTTTTTCTCAGAAGGGACAGCCCTTCATATAGCAGCACCAAAGCTCCAAATACTTTTAAATGTTCTTAATTATCACCCTTTTACCATTTCTTTCCCACTGGCTACAAATAAACTCTATGATATGCAGTCAGTCAGGAGTATTATTATGTTTACTTTTGTGGTTTTCCTGTTCGTTTTAGATAAGTTATGATGCCTGATCTAAAGCTCAACCTCCTTGAAATCATATGGTTTGAAGTGTTTTAAACACATGTTGATGTGTCTCAGTACACATAAGGATATGTTATTGACTGCAGCCTATTTCACAGACTTTCAGCAGTGGCTGATAAAGACTAGGTTTGCTTCCTACACAGCCTTAAAGGAGACCAAGTAAACAAACCTGCTTTTTCTTTGCCAGTTCTGATATACATTATTTGTCACTGTATATTCCATTCAAGAAAGTGTAAAACGTGAAGTCTTCGCTGTTTTGGTGTATTTTCCATAACAAAAAAGGCTTGCGATTTCACAGTTGTCAGGTTTTTTTCCTCATTTCTACAATACAGAAAGTAGAGCCTCACCCTCCACTACAATAACCACATTTCAGTAGCATAACCACACCTTTTCATTTAAATAACTACACCCACCAATCCTTCTGTTAGACTACCCATACCCACCGACCCCACCTTCATGGTTTACAGTGGGATTTCATAGCAAACCCCATTTTGGATGTAAACAAGAATAAATGTACCATCACTGGATGCCAGGTGGGGTATTCCATGAAGCAGACTACTAAAAGCCGCACTTATTTGAATTAGCCTAGCTTAATTTAGCCCCATCATTTCATACTCCCCTGCGTAACCTTTTGCGTAAAAAAAAAAAGTCTTCCAAAAACAGGAAATGTCCTGACTCTCCTGATCTTCCTAGATATACACAATCAGAGTTTGTAAATGCTGTAATTATCAAAAAAGTCCCCAGGGAGCCTGTAATGTTCAGCAGTACTAATTATCCTCTGATAATGCAGGAGCATCCATGACCAGCAAGAGTAAGCGGATATCCACATGACTTAAAATGAAAGTGCAACTGAAAATTAGAAAGTTGGAACTGGAAATTAAAAGCATTTGAGAAGAATAGAAGAGTAAAGTAGAATCATTTTAATATGCTCATTTTATTTCACATTTACTTGAGGCTTTATTCCCACCACAGGCTGAACAAAATCACTAATAAAACTTATTTTTTTTAAATGAAAAGGTGTATTTTCCTCTAAAATAATAACACTCTTTTTATTAAGGTCTGTGCACATTAATTTCAGAGATGTCCCTCACAGCTCCACCTCCATGTGATTTTTAAAAGATTTTATACCTGTTCAGCCTGCAGTATTGTCATCCACACTGTGTAAAAATGTACAGGCTGTGTCACAAGCTCTCTGTTGGGTAGTTAAGAGATGATGCAGTTGGGTAATCTGGTTTTTAAGTAATGAAGTGCAGATTCTGAATAGGGTGTATGAAGAAACAAATTACAAACTCCTTACAGCAGGCCAGAAAATACACATGCAAGAGTAAGTAGTACAGTTACATTTACACAGGCAATAGTAACTCATATTTTTGGAGTCTACCAAGAACTAATAAGAATTTAACTTCTCAACCTTTTTAGTTGCTCATTCTGAATCAAACCCATCATTGTTTATGTATGGGTTTTTAATCTTATGATATTTTTCAAAAAAGTAAATATGCCTGATGTTGAATCTTATTAGGCCCAACAGTATATTCATGATAAAATATTAAATATAGTATGCTCTGCCTGCAGCAGTGTATTGGACAGTATTGAGACAGAACATTGTTACAGAGGTCTGTTTTAACCCAGCAAGCCTATGACGTCAAATGGCGTGTCCAATACAATTGATCAAGCTACTCTAAGCCTCAGCTTTAACCTGGTACAAAGCAAGTTTAGACAAAAGTGAATACTGTCACAGAACCTGAGCAGGGCTTAAGATTAGCTTCTTTTGTGAAACCAAAATTGACTAAACTTAGCCGGGATTATCGAAAAAAGCCTGGCTTATTGAATTAACTTGCTTTGTAGAATACCTCCAGGTTTCCTGTAAGTCATGTTTTAAGTGATAGATTATATAGGCAAGTAAACATCTGGTTTCTGTATTTTGGTTTAACTGCTAACATGATGTGCCCTCCTGACGAATGTTTGCATCACTTTTGTGACTGAAGATGTCAATTCTTGTCTAAGCTGCTGAAAAATAATGAAATAATGCAATTACTAGGCTACATGGGTGACATTTCAACTCAGAGCACTGAGTTGCCTCACTTTATTCAGACTAGTGTTACAAAACTGATATGTAGGAGAGGTCTAAGATAAGCACACACTGCTTAGATGTCTCTGAAGGGTCTATATCAGATAGTTATTGCTATATTCCTATGTGTTTGCTAAGTCAGCAACATACAAGTGAAGCAAAACAAGGTAAATAAGACCACCACACAGCATCACACACTGTGTCTAAACATTCTTGCAACAGCACCAACAGCGAGTGACACACACCGAGCTCTGTTCAATTCCTCAGTGGCCCACTCAACATTTTGAAATTATTACATTACATTAAACCCACATTGAGACCACAGAAAGCCATAGTAAGTCACGTGGCATGGAATTTTCACACAAGAAGGCAGTCAGTCTCTTAGATAAACAGACAAATTCTAATTTTCTGTTTACTCTGCTAACGTTACTAGCCTAGTCTTTTTTCACATTGTGTCTTGAAGCTCAAAATCACCAAGATTGTGAAGAGGTAGTAAACTGTTAAAAGTTTTATTTGGTTTTATTTATTTAGTTAAATTCAAATGAGTAGAGTGTGAAAATTAACTTGAATTTGTTTAACTACAGTGATGTAAGGCTTGGATGCAGCTGCTCGGCCATGGAAACCCATTCCATGAAGCTCTCTACGCTGTTCTTGAGCTAATCTGAAGGCCACATGAAGTTTGGAGGTCTGTAGCGATTGACTCTGCAGAAAGTTGGTGACCTCTGCGCACTATGCGCCTCAGCATCCGCTGACCCCGCTCTGTCATTTTATGTGGCCGACCACTTCGTGGCTGAGTTGCTGTCGTTCCCAATCGCTTCCACTTTGTTATAATACCACTGACAGTTGACTATGGAATATTTAGTAGCGAGGAAATTTCAATTCAATTATTTGGATGGGTGAGTGAATACTTTTGGCACCGTAGTGTATATTAATCTAAAAAAAGGAAAAAAGTATGTCATTTTGTCTGACTCAGTGAAGACATTTTTAATTTCATAGAAAAGGAGTAGTAAAGCTAAACTAGTGCAAATTGAGTAACTTTAGCACTCTGCGCCATTTTGGATGGAGCAGGAATTGGTCATGCAGTGCAGCACAGACATAGCCACACCGAGAAACTCTGAGAGATGCAGGAATATTGCATTGTATGTTCTGGAATAATATATTTTCAATATTTTCAGAACTCTACACTATTTGACAGTATGACTTTTCCCCCATTAAAATGTAGAACTGGTTGAACAACCTTTACCAGCAACAGGTGCAACCAAATGTTTCCTGTAACTGGGTATGTGTCTTTCACATCACTGTGGAGGAATTTCAGACTATTTTTCTGTTCAGACGTGCTTTACAGTGGTGCATTTTTGAGCATTGTTTTAGGTCCTGCCACAGCATCACTATAGGTGTCAGGACTTTGAGTAGGCCATTCCAAAACATTCACTTTGTTTCTTTTAAGCCATTAGGATGTGGACTTGATATTTGCATTACAGATCATTGTACTGCTGCATAAACCAATTACATTTCAGCTTCATGAATGGATGTTCACTGAAAGAGAGCAGAATTCATAACAGCAAGTCGTACAGGCCCCAAGGCAGCAAGAGATCCCCTCACCATCACTCTATCATGATGTTTAACTGTTGGTTTGATGTTCTCACTCTGAAATGCTGCATTTGCTTTACCCCTGTCATAATGGGATCAAACAGTTTTACTTTGAACTCACTGAACTCATTGAACATTATCCCAAAAAGGAATCATCTAGAAGCTTTGTGTTATGAGACAAGCATGAAATATGCTTAAAAATATGAAAATAAAAATAGAAAGGATTAGGATATAAGATACAAACATATTGCTATAAATTAGAAAATAGCTATTTAATTAAATACATGTACCACTGCTCTAAACGTCAGCTATTGAGGGGAACTCTGTGTTGCTCTGTAATTTAAACCCTCAAATGGCCAAGACTCACCGATGTGTCCATTCTTTTACTACACACTTCTATAACCTAAGAATAAGTCAGCCAGTTTGCATTGTAGTCCATGGAGTTACTTTGTATATTTTTCTTATAATCTTTGTACATATACATATATATCTTTATACTTTTATTGCTTATTCTATTTAAATATTGTTTGTATATTTCCTGTTGCTCTGTCTTTTGTGCTGCTGTAACACCGCAAATTTCCCCGTTGTGGGATTAATAAAGGATTATCTTATCTTATCTTACTGAATAATAAGTCTTAGTATGTAAGAAGCCTGGGATCATAAGGGGTTATCTTTTTCATTTCTTCTTAGAATTTAGTCACACTCAGCTTCCCAGTATTGTATTACATCATGCTGCATTCTGTCCATTAAGCCTGAATGCTGACAGCAGTGGTTGCATGCAAGTGGGAGTGACTTAACTTTCAAGCACCTTAACATTATCCGTGAAATCTGATCCAGCTTAATTTCTACTTCCTGTGCTTCCATTTCTGACCACTTGACTGGAAGTCCCCCCCCCCTCTCTTTTTTAAGTTTCTGTTTCTGCCTTAACCCTGTCCTGGTTAGAGTTCCTTCCTAGAATTTTTTTTGCTACAGAAGTTGTCATTATGGGGAAATTAATAATTGAATTAAACCTTCACAAATTACAACTTCATCAATTTAAAGTGAAATCTTTATAAACTAATAAAAAACCAAAGGTACAACTTAATAAAACCTTTAAAAGCCTTTTTAAGAAGAATACATCTTAAGGTCAAAGAAAAGAAACTTCTTTACTTAAAGCTACAGTAGTATGCAAAAGTTCAGGCATGCCTACTAATGGCTTGAGGTTTGCAGATTACAAGAAAAATGAACTGTTTTTTTAAAAAGCATTGAGAACTGAAATAAGCTGATTCAAGCATTCATAACTCTCGCTCTGTTTCGCTATTTGCTTCCACTGCCATTGTGTTTAATTGTGCATTTGATGACGTTGCATCTGTACAGGTCAGACCAGTTTTATAGTACTTCGGATTCATGAACTGTGCATGTATTTTCAAACAAATGATGGGCTCAGGCATCAATGCCCCCCCTCCCTTCAACCACACACACACACACACCACTACCAATACTGTCAATACATACAACAAACTTACAAACATACATATATACACACATATTTTAAGTGGGCTTAACACATACAAGAAATATCTGAGATATATTATGATTACAACTACACTTACTAGAAAAATAAAAATGTGTTTTTCTTTAACATTATAACTTGCTATACACAAAATTGTTACAAGTGGATATACAGCATTTTTGAATGAAACTCTTCAATTATTAAGTGGCATCAAGTCAGTTCTGACTCCTGGTGACCATATGGATAGTGTTTTTCCAGAATGTCCTGTACTTATACAGTTGTATGTCAAGTTAATTCAAGCCAAAGTTTATTTACATAGTGGTTTTACAGCAAAGATTGTCACAAAGCAGCTTAACAGAAAACTCCAGGCCTGAACCCCATGAGCAGGTCAATGGCAAAAGTGGCAAGGAAAAACTCCCTAAGAGCAAGAGGAAGAAACCTTGAGAGGAACCAAGACTCAAAAGGAGAACCCATCCTCCTCTGGTCAACACCAGATAGCAAAAAATAGCATAAGAACAGCAATATGAACAGAGAATAAGGATTTTCCATATAAAATATTAAAACAGAGAAAAGGGAAAAAAACAGCCTGTCATTGGACAAAAGTATTTAGATTAAGCAATGACAGCTGATGCCTACCATTAGAGACCTATCAGAGTAACAAAGAGGAACAGATCTGTGAAAATCTGTCACTGTTACCAGTGAAAACCAGTAACTACTGTTAGAAGCGTATCACAGAGAATCAGGAACTGTTGGAAGCCTGTTATAATGATCTGTTAGTATGAAGCCAGAAGGTAACAGATATGAGAGCTCCCTGAGATGTCAGCACCCTTCTGCTATACTGTCAGCAAGCTTGAGTGAACATGTGAAATTAGCGAGATGGCAGCACCAACACTCCCAGTTCACCATATTAATAATACACCATAATGTCCATGAACCCCCAGATCAGCACCTTTTATGTAATGGGGAAAAATAAAAAGCTAATTACCCAAGGCTCGACTGAACAACTAGGATTTTTTGCCTAGAAAACTGAAGCTGTGCTCAGTCCCCAACACTGACTGAAAGGTTATTCCAAAGCTGGGGGGTTTTGTATGAAGAGGCTTTACCCCTGATGTAGCTTGATTAATTCTCGGTTCTAATAGTGAGCCAGCACCTTGTAATCTAAGAACACATGACGTTCATAGTAAGAAATAAGTTGACTCAGGTACTGAAGGACAAGGCCGTTTAGAGCTTTATGTGTCAGTAAAAGAATTTTGTACTAAGTGCAGAATGTAACTGCCAACCAATGTAGGGTTGATAAAACTGGGCTGATATGGTCAAACTTTCTAGGTCTTGTAAGGACTTCGGCTGCAGCGTTCTGGACTCACTGAAGCTTGTTAAGGCTTTTGCTGGAACATCCAGACAGCAGGCCTTGTGAGCCTTGTGGAACACCATACTTTACTTTTGTTCGACCAGAGGATTTGCCACACACATTCACAAACTGATAGCAATCAGTCAGGTAAGATCTGAACCAGGAACAAGATATTCCTGTTACTCCAACAATGTTTTCTAGCCTGTTCAGGTCAAGGTAGGTAGCAGACTGGTGGTTTAGCCTGTTTGTCTGCTGCCTGGCCTTGACCCTGGTTTGTCAGTCACTGACTGTCCTACACCGCTGACTGTCTAAGAGACCATGTGCTATGTTACAAGAAATGAATACCATGCCGACTCAAAAGACCAGGCTTGCCCTCAAAAGTAGACCAGTTATCTACAAAGCCCACATTGTAGCACCACTTGAACAACCAGCAGTTTAACAACCATAACCTGCTATAGATTTCCACACCATGTCGAACTGGGATTTACGGCATCGGACATCGTCTGTGCTAATTCACAAACCTCTTTAATATTAGCTTTAGTTATTTCTGACTGTCACAGACAAACATCATTAGTACCTACATGAATAACTATCCTAGAATACCTATGGCTACCTAGCAGCTTCAGGTTTCCTTGAACTCTAGCTGCTGCTAGCTATTCTAACTGCATAACTGTATACATTAGCCTCTAACTGTATAATCTTCCCCGTTAGCCAAGAAATTAACTTATACTTCTCACAAATTAAGCTAGAAACGCTGCTTGTCTTGTGGATCTGATGGATGGGGGTAGTAGCATACAAAGGTCAGTGGTTGTAATTTATTGTGTCAGAGCAGAGAAAACAGCAGTCACTCCTGCCAGCAACTTTGAAAAACAGGAAAAGTTTGGACGCCCCCTCATCAAATTACATGTTTTGTTGATTTTCTAAGTGAAAATAAATGAACACATCTACTGAAAAATAGGGCTCTAGACACCACAACCACTAACACATTAATGGGCTGTTTCTTTGTCCACTCTTAATTCTGACTCTCTAAAGAGAGCTACACTGTCACTGCCTGTAGGTATCTACAGATTTTAGTTCCCTGGACATTCTTTTAGGAAAATGATTTTAGAGGTCTGAGAGTGGGCTAGTGTAACTTAAGGTGGCTTTTAGCTGAATGCAAAGTTTATTCACATAAACTCAGCCAGTGCTTTCAGCTTAGTAGATGCAGGTGTATGCCACACTGTCCAGCACATCACTCTTAGAATTTAAAGTCCAAAGCAGTAGTGCACTCAGCAGCGCAGGATTAGGTACTGGTCCTTTAATGTGTCATTGGTTAAGACAACAAAGAAACCACTTTAACTCAATGATAGTGTGTTTAGTATGCAACTCTTCATCCCAAGGTGACCGTGACACTATTTAATTGAATCCTGATTGTGACTTTATCATCATTATGGAAAAACTGACAAACATATTTGTAAGAAAATGTAATATATTTAAGGAAGAAAATGGACTTCCACACTTTTTTGGCACCGTTGGTAAAGAAAGGGAAAAATAGATTTTGTAATCTTTACCTGAAAGTTTTTGAGTTTTGCTTTAGATCACAGTCCTGCCAGAAGATCCATCTACAACCCAGTCTTAGCCACGTGGCAGATACAGATTTTGATCTTTTTACACAGGATGCCATAATTTCTGAGGTCACTGTAAATTGAGCCCTGGAGAAAACTTTAAATAAAACATATAAATGAGGAACTGAGAGGAGACTTAAGTTTCCCTGAAAAGTTGAGTCACTGATTGTGTGGAAGTTAGCTGGAGATAGCTGCTTTACTGTTTTTTCCTGTTATTGTACATTAAGTACAACGGATAAACACAGTAGATATAATGTAGACAACACAATCAATAAAATATGAATACACAAAAAAGAACCAAGTGAGAATCAGCATCGGAATCAGTTCATAATCTACAGATAAACAGATGCACAGTCTTCACAGCTCTGGGATTCCCTGAATATCTTGTGGTTACACATTAAGTTCATTCTCAGATATTCTCAGATACAGTTCTATGATGAAACGAGGGAATTCAACAGTAGAGCTGGCTTTCCTCTTTTTCTACCAGCACATCATTTGTCAGTATAATCTGCCTGTTTTAACGTCTGACTTACTGCTCTTATATTGTTCCTGCAGTTCGAGCTGCAGCTGATAAAAACGACAGACGAGCCTTAAAATAATAGCGAAGATCTGTGTTTGATTTCTGGCCGAGCATCAGCAACCTGAGTAGTTAAACTCAAGTTGATAAACTAATGATAAAGAAGCAGAGATCAAGTAAGGTTTGTTATTATTGCTGATTGTAGCGAAGCTGATCTGAAAGCGTGAGTGGAGTGAGGATTATTTCAAAGGAAGCACTAAAACCCTGAACACCAAACAGACCCCAGACCAAATAGTTACTCCTGTGGGAAAGACACAAAAGTATTTTCAGTGGAATCGTGATGGACTGCAGCTCCCGCTACAGCTTTTCATGTGGGCCACTATGCCTTATAGTAATAAACAGGTGGGCCTTGTGGCGAAAAAGGTTGAGAACCCCTGTGGTATTAAGCCAACAAAAGAAAAATTATTACAATTCTTAAAAAATGTTTTTCTTCCTTTTTTTTCTTATCACCGTCAAAAACAGCAAAGAGGACAACCTTAGAACAAACAGAAGAACTGACAAACATAGTTTGGATGAAATTCAGAACATATGACCACTGTTTCTCACTGTAAGGACAATATGGGAACAAAAATGCAAAACACTTCCATCTGCATTTTCCAGCAAGTGCAGTCACAACCTGTGTTCAGTTTATTTAGGTAGAACCTGCAGATCAGTTTGAATTCAAGCTCTCCCACTTTGTTAGTAAGAAGGCTCTTGAGAGGCAGAATATTTCCGAGGAGCATTTTATACCAAACTATTCCAGCATGGAATTATGTAAGGAATGGTAGTGATTTGATTTTTAAACATTATTTTTTTTCTGGAGAAACCTGCTGTGTCTGTTGTGGTTGTCAGCGAGCTAAACCAACTAAAATTTCTCTTTATTTATTTGATGGTATTCATCATTTATATTTATATGATCTATATATTATTTATTTGTCTCTATTATCTTTTATTTATGACTGAAGTCTTTCTACACATCAAGACTCTATTGAATCAAACTCAGACAGGTTGAAGGCCAACAAGCATACAAGCCACCTATATACCACACTGAACACACATAAAATGTTTTATGCCCTTTTAAGGCAAAGGACAGAATGTATGGACATATGCTTCTCCTTACTCAAACCTTCCTACATAATGTGGACCATTGGGGTCTGCAGGAGCCCCCACTCAGTTATACCTTATAGGGATACGGATACTTAGGCGTCCAGGGTTTCTTGGTAGTATATGGAAGGCCATATATGCCAGTCCATGCTGTTGTCCAATTCAGAACAGAGCCTGATGGTTGGATACTCTGCTCCAACTCAAGAAATGACACACCGGTGGTGGCCCTGTGTCCTCAACTCATGAAACTGAGTAAAGAATTGGAATCACTGGAGGCTGAAATCAAAATATTGCTGGACCAATAAACACAACTCTATGCCCAGAAAACACCCTTTGAAGAAGCTCTCAAAGGCCTGCTGTGTAGACCGACAGTCTTTCCAGATGCCACTGAACAGATGTCTGGATCAGGACAGACCTCTGAAAATGACAACACTTTCATTACAACACCCACAGAGTTTTTGAAACGTCAGCGTAACAGGGGAGGGCCCAGATCCCACCCACTGCCATCTCAGCTAGATTTCACTACCAGCAACAGCTCTGAACTCTCTTACCTCCTCCATCCCTCCCTCAGGGCTCTAGGGAAAGGACAGGAAGGCCGCCCCGTGGGTGTACATGCGCTAACAAAACAGCAAAATGAAATGTTAAAGAGAGGTTAGACAATGGTCATATAAACAAGAATAAAGACTGTTTCTGCTACATAAAACCACACAAGTGGACCTCATTCAGAAAAGATCAAATACAAAACCAAGGTACGATAAGGTTCCTTAAATAAATATGCTTGAAACAAGCAAAATTATTTACCAGAAGAGTGGAATAATTTGTTCAGAGTAACATTGAAGTAAAGTAACAAATAGTGATAAAACTTTTTCAGTATGTAATAAGTAATGCAATCCCATCACATTTTGAGAGAGGTAATTATTTACTAGCTTTATTTTGAGCAATTACCCCAACACTGGCTGTATCGAAAGTAAAATGGACGATATGGATTGCCACAATTGCAAAAAACAGCTATTTTCATTATGCATGTATTGTATAAATAGTGCTTATTTAGCACACAGACTCAAGCAGTTTCTCCCAACATGGCTTTACTCAACTTACCCACTTTCATGTTCAGGTACAAAAAATATTCACTCGAAACTCTGGGTACTGTAGTACCAACGAGTACACCTCCACCTTTTAGCTTAGCAATATCGCATATGAACATAATTTTCTGCTGAAACCTTTCCGTTCATGGATGTGATCTGTGGCACGTCAAACCTTTTCCCCACTTTGAAGCTTGGGAAGAGGACAAGAATTATGGTGGCAATCGTAGTTTCTTGCCTGATGCTCTTGCTCCTGTGCATCCTTTTTTCTGAAACACCAGTAGATTAGGCTGAGATGTCAGCTTTACAGGGCTTTGGGGCAGTGTAGAGTGCAAGCATCTCCCCATGAACACCTGGGAAAGAGACCTGACCTCTGTAAGTCAGCAAAGCTTTGCTGTGGTCTTTTTCTTTAGCCAACAGTCCTTTGATGGTCCAGACAGCACGCTTTGCCTCTCCATTTTCTTGAGTTGCGTGGGCTGCTTGTGGTGTGTATGAAGTTGTAGTTCTTTGGGAACTGTGGGAAGGTCTTTGACGCAACCTCCTCTGGGATTCCATGTTGTTCAAAGATGTTTTTCATCATTTGTACTGTCACCTCTGAAGATGTGACTCTGAGAAACACCACCTCAATGTATCTAGAGCAGTAATCAACAATGAGCAAGTAGGTTTTCCTTTCGCACTCAAACAAGTCCATACCTACTTTTTGCCATGGGCGCTGGAGCCGAGGTAGGTAATAGTGGCTCATGGTGAGGCACTCTATGTTGTTTGCAAGTGTCACAGCTTTCAGCCATCTGACGAATTTGAGATGAGAAACCAGGCCACCATAAAGAATGATGGGCTCTGGAGCATTTTTAAGAAATGCCCCAGTGGCCCCTAATAATTTCTTTTTGCAGGGGAACTGGAATCACAAGTCACTGCACACAACATGTTTCTCTAGCCAATTAGAAAAACAGTCACTGCTTGGCAGGTTTTGTTCTCTGTTTGGGCCTCTTGTATCTCTTTCAAGTGGGCCTCTGTCACTGGCAGAAATGACAAAATGGTATCAACAAAGACCTGAATGTCTCTTTCCAACTGCAGGTCTGTATGTGTCAGATCTCCACTGAGTGGAGCACGGGACAACGTGTCTGCAGTTATGAGGTTTTTTCATGGTGCGTGCTGGATGTCATTGCTGAATCACAAAAGGCAGAACCTGAGAATTCTAGATGGTAGGTCATCTAGACTATTGGACACCAACAGGGATATGAGGGATTTGTGGTCAGTAAGTATGGTGAAGTGAAGACCTTAAAGATATGACACCAATCTATCACATGACCATGTGACTGCCAGCACTTCGTTTTTAATTTCAATTTCAACTTCTCCATTTCACTCAAACCACGTGAAATGTATGTACAGGCTTCCATGTGTCTTCATTTTGCCTCTGTGTGAGTACTGCACCGATACCATAAGAGGATGCATCTGCTGCTACTCTTGTCTCCCTTTCTGATGAGTACTGTGCCAGTACCTAACAGAACTAAGCTCGTCTTTGAGCCTATGAAAGGCCATTCTCCGTGGCTCATCCCAGCACCACTCATTTCTCTCTCTAAGAAGCTCCTTTAATGGCTTGGTGAAGGAAGAAATTGAAGGAGAAATATTTGGCTGTGATATTGTGTCCAGCAAACTCTGGCTGAACTCATACAGGGTGAGACCCTCAGACTGAAGCTTCTGCAACCCACTGTGCAAATGCTGGTCGAGCTCCATTTTGTCCCCTCCCCAAAAACAAGAATGTCATCAACATGGCAGATCATTCCATCAAAAAGCTCTAGCAACTGGGACATCTGCCATTGTAAGTGTCCAGGGTTGGACCTAATTCCAAATAGGAGATGATTTGAAAAATCTCTCCCAAATGAAGTTATGAATGTAGTAATTCCTTGCTTGACTCCTTGCTGAGGGGGATCTGCCAGAAGCAAGATCTAACATCCAACTTTGTGAACACTGCTAGGTTTTGGTCTACTGCTGGAAGGATATGGCATTCCCGCTAAATACAGAGTGTGTATCTGTAATCTGTACCTAAGCTGGTAACCCAAGAAGTGGTTTTGTGAGTGCTGCAACAACATAAACATCTTGGGTGCAGCTGCACCCTTTTACTGTGAGTTCACCCTTAAAACACCCTTTTACATAAATTTTGTTCTGCGTTCCTTTAGATCTTATTGTTCATTTCACTGTTTGTGCTAGCTATCCTCTAGCCCTTCATTAGTGGCCTGTTTCTGGCTATAGGACCACTGTTGCCTAGATATTTTTGGGTGTTGGACCACTCTGAACCTTGCAGTGATGCCTCAGCAACACCTCTGTGTCTGATACACTCGTACTATAATGATTCTGTAAGGTAAGTGGACCTAAAAAATGTGCATGTGTGTGTTTGTGTGGTCATGCATGTATGTTTGCATGTGTGTATATACTGTGTGTATGTGTGTGTTTGAAGGAAAGTGTGAAAGAAAGACAAAAAAAGAAGAATTTCAGGGAAACACAAATTTTTGTAATGCAGACTGTCATCCCATTGAAATGTATAGGAGTCTTCTTGACAGCATAAGTTATCTGTGTTTTATGTGTGTGTGTGTGTGTGTGTGTGTGTGTGTGTGTGTGTGTGTATGTAAGGTGTTAATTAAATGTTCATGGTTGATTTGATGAGATATTGGCCCATTTTATCACTTCATGAAAAATTAACAAATTGTGATAAGTAGACTTATTTTAGATTTATTTTTCATGGAAATATGTAAGATTTACAAGAAAAGTAACCTTATTGGACAACAAGAAATTTGGACATTGTGGCCAAATTGTTTGACCAATTTCAATTCGTTTTCAATTTATGCTCAGTGGAGCTCTAAAAATCACTGTAGGAAAGGAAATTTAAAAATTGCAGTATGGACATGAATGGGTTAATGATAGCTGTTTTTAGTGACTTTGGGGAAAACACCTGATAGAAATGAGCCGTTAACTGTTTGCTGCAAAGAAGTTAGTAAAGAGGTAACAATAGTTTTATTAAGGCAGACGGCAGTGTGTTGAGAAAAGATGCTGATGATTAAAGGTGCCAAACTGTTTCCTCTTGATTGAGTTTTTTTGAACAATTGTATTAAATTCTGACATAATAAGTTATTTGTAGGAGGTTGTAAAGACAGTACACACACACACACACACACATCATCTGAACTGCTTATCCTTCTGGGTCGCTGGAGCCTATCCCAGCTGTCATCGGGCGGAAGGCAGGATACACCCTGGACAGGTCGCCAGTCTATCGCAGGGCAGACAGACATACACATTCACACCTAGGGGCAATTTAGCATGTCCAGGTGGCCTGACTGGATGTCTTTGGACTGTGGGAGGAAACCGGAGCACCTGGAGGAAACCCACGCAGACACGGGGAGAACATGCAAATTCCACACAGAAATAACCCTGGTCGCCCGGCCGGGAATCAAACCCAGGCCATTTTTGCTGTGAGGCGACAGCGCTACCCACTGTGCCACCGTGCCGCCCGTAAAGACAGTATTGTTTCATTATTTGACAGTGTGGTCTTGATCATCAATCTAATATGTTTAATTTTTCACTGAAACAACAAGTACATTGATTCCATTTTCTCTGTAGAAAGGTCTGTTTTGGGGGATTTGTAAGAGTTTGGGAGACTTGTCAGTCATGACAAGTAGAGTGCAGGTGTTGCTGATGTTTCTGTTAATAATTTTAGAGAAATGCAGCTGTTTAGCCCTGCGTAACTCAGAGTTAAAAGTACAAAGGCTTTGTTTATAGAGGTCACAGTGGGTTTGAAGCTTAGTTTTTCTCCACTTTCATTCAGCTTTCCTGTATTTTCTTTTGAAAGCTTTTACCACACAGTTAGAAATAAGAAATAAGTTAGAAAAGGTTCTGTGCAGGTACATTTTTCTTTCATAAAGGTACAACCAATGCAAATGTACCTCAAAGGTACAACAGTGGTTTTAAGTTCCAACTGTGTACCTTAAAAAATGTTTTCCCAGTGTAAAAGCACATATTTGTATCTTTTCATAACCTAATGTTTTAATGTGGAATAAAATAAAAGCCTGGTGACGAGACGGGGTGTGTGGAGTCAATACAATTTAGAAAATATAATTTCAATGGATTATGGTACAATTACGTTCCGTGACTAAAGGTACTGAGATGTACCCTGGAGGGTACCACCCCAGTGACAAAAGGGGTACTGCCCCAGTGACAGTTTCATACCTTTATTTCTGAGAGTGCCTCATGGTGTTTCTCCATGGTGCTTTCTGTTTGCCCAAAGTTTTCTTGACTTTTATCAGTGCAACCACATCCAAAACAGTGGAAACTTTTAAGTTGACCCAGCTATGTTCGCCATAAACTGAGCACTATACTCTTGTTTATGTTCTTATTTGTAACAGAAACAGCTGGTTTGAACATCTGGAGAGATCAGTAAGACAAAGAAGACCCAGAAATGATCAGAAAGAGCCAAGTCCTTAACCGTGAGATTAGAAATATGAAGACCTTTAGAAATAATCAGGTCCGGAGTGTGGCCTCAAGTGTGCATAAGCTCTTTAACATGCTGTGAGAGACCAAAAGTGTCAAGTAAGGCAAAAAAGTTCTTTGGCATTATTGTCCATGTTATTTTTTATGTGGATGTTAAAATCACCAGGTATGAGAAAGAAGGTGTAATCAATAGACGATGATGATAGCAGTAGCAAAGTCGTCAAAAAATTACAGAAGAATTTAAGTTACCCTTATTAGTCCCACAATGGGGAAATTTCACCTCCACATTTAACCCATCTGTGCAGTGAAACACCACATACGCACTAGTGAATGCACACACACTAGGGGGCAGTGAACACACTTGCCCGGAGCAGTGGGCAGCCTTATCCGCAGCGCCCAGGGAGCAGCTGGGGGTTAGATGCCTTGCTCAAGGGCACTTCAGTCACATACTGTCGGCTCAGAGGATCAAACCAGCAACTTTCTGGTCACAGGGCTGGTTCCCTAACCTCCAACCCATGTCTTCAAGAGAACATATTACCTAATACTTTCATACTTTCAAGCTTCCTACTGTGACTGTTATTTATAAAACAGAAGACAGAAATAGAGTAAGTAATTATACACTGAACAGTGTTCTTTCTGCTAAAGGCTATGGAAAAAGGTAGTTGTGGAACAATCTGTAGTATATTGTGTATCCGAAAGTTTACTGCATCCTTTTGCAGTTCAGATGTAAAAAAAAAAAATCATTTGACTGAAACGTCATGTTGCTTTTTCCTCAAAGTTACAGAGTTTAATTGGGATAAAGGAGGGGTGGTTGGGTTGGTCTTCCTTTACTTGCGTAAGGCCTTTGACACAAATACTCATATTTGTATTTACAAATACTTCTTTGTAGACTAGTCCAATATATACTTGCTATAAATACACAAAACTGGATAAAATCATATTTATTACGTCATTCTCAATAAATATGGATGAATTCCGCTTTGTCATCATTTTAAACCTTGCACCATCAGAGTACCGCACGGTTCCGTTTTAGGAACATTGGGCCTTAGTTTTTTCTTAAATTTGTTTTTGAGAAAGGTCCTAAGAAAAAGTGTATTCATGACCTGTTCTTAAACCACAGAATTGTTCGCACCTTGTGCTCTTGTGTGTGTGTGCCTAAGAACAAATTCCACATAAGAAAACATTGGTGAATGTCAGAATCTTCATAAAATTGTCTAAGTTTTAACCGTCTAAGAACTGTTTTAACTGTCTAAGAACTGTTTGAACATTCCATTTTGTCATTACCAAAACAACCTTAACACTACCAAAACTTTAGCAGAAGTTTCAGCAATCTCTGTTTCAGTAGTGAGAATTCTACCTAATTTGAAGTACAACTCATAATGCTAGCCGCTACATGGCCAGCAAACACAGCTTTCAACAGTTGTGCACACATAAAATCAGAATATTTTTCATTATAACACAAAAGGCTTACTTAACAGAAAATGTGTTGGTAGTGACTGATTTAGTGACAGTCACAACCCAGTCTTAGCCACGTGGCAAGTACAGATTTTGATCTTTGTACACAGGATGCCACAAATTCTGAGGTCACTGTAAATTGAGCCCTGGAGAAAACTTTAAATAAAGGATATAAATGAGGAACTGATAGGCGACTTAAGTTTTCCTGAAAAGTTGAGTCACTGATCATGTGGAAGTTAGCTGGAGATAGCTGCTTTATAGGTTTGTTCCTGTTATTTTGCATCAAGTACAACGCAATGAATAAAAAAGATAACAAAAAAAGAACCAACAGAATCAGTTCATCGTCTACAGATGAACAGACGTCTTCACAGCTCTGAGATTTCATGAACAACTTGCGGTTATGCATTAAGTTCATTCTCAGATATAGAAAAAAAAGGTTTAAAACAATTGAATTTGCATTTGTGGATGCAGTATTAAGCCAACAGAAGATAAAAATGAACAATTATTATAAAATATTTTTCTTCCTTCTTGACCACAATGTCTCACTGTAAGGACAATATGGGAACCAAAAATGCAAAACACTCCCATCTGCATTTTTCCAGCAAAAGCAGTGTTCAGTTTATTTAGGTAGAACCTGCAGATCAGTTTAAATTCAAGCTCTCTCACTTTGTTAGTAAGAAGACTCTTAAGAGGCAGCATATTTCTGAGGAACATTGTGTACCAAACTATTCCAGCATGGAATTATGTAAGGAATTCTAGTGATTTAATTTTTGAATATTATTTTTTCTGGGGAAAACTGCTGTGTCTATTGTGGTTGTCAGCAAGCCAAACCAGCTAATATTTTACTTAGTTATTCCTTATATTCCTTATATATTCCTTATAAACGGCAGTGTAACAGGTGAGGGCCGAGATCTGGCCCACTGCCACCTCAGCCTGATTTCACTACCAACAACAGATCTGAAGCTCCAAACTCTCTTTCCTCCTCCTTCCCTCCCTCAGGGCTCTAGGGAAAAGACAGGAAAGCCGCCCCATGGATGCACATGCCCTAACAAGGTTGGATAGTGATGTTATAAAAATGAATTGTGACTGTTTCTGTTACATAAAACCACACTCCTTTGTCCAATGAAAAGCCCCTCCCCCTCCCCCCTGAGTGTTTTACTAATTGGCAACTCGATCGTGCAGAATTTGAACTTGGCTCCAACTAGACGTAAAGCGTCTTATGCTTTCCTTGTGCTCGAGTTATGGATATTCCAAAATTATTTCCTACTCCTTTCAATAGGAATAAACACACAATCACTGTGCAGCAGAGTAAATGACATACGAGATTGAAAGAGCTAAGTTTTAAAACACCATTTTACAGCACTACTGGACAGAACAATGAAGTAAACAGCCGTCAAATCTGCAATCTCTATTTCTCTGCCTACATTTGGGAGATGAAATGAGACTTTTTGGCAGACTCTAAACAACTGGCTGAAAACGTGGACTGAGGACACCAATCTGGGCTTTACTGATAACTGTGACACTTTCAGGAAAAGACCTTTTGATCGGTCAGAGTTGGTCAGCGCTGTGTCACTGTGGAACTATCATTTATCAGTTAACTATGTAATGGCAGTCAGCCAAATGTGATGTAAAAATAGAGAAGAAAGTGAAACTAACAGTAATTCATCTGACACAAACTTTTACTTCTCTGTTTAAACTAGAGTGCCCAATTACATTTTATTGCAGTATATACTACAGGAACTGAAAGAAAGAAATGCTTGAGGTTGGTTGGAGTTGTTAGGCCTGCTCATCACACCCCATCACACCCCAGGCAAATTTTAGAAGGGCAATTCATGTTCTTTGGATGAATAAAAGCAAAAGGAACATCAGAATCATAAAAGTTAGGGCACATCTAAGATCTTCTGGCAGTTTGTTCCAGCTGTATGCAACATAACAGCTAAATGCTGCTTCACCATGTTTAGTTTAGTTAGACTCTACTAGCTGACCTGTATCCATGGATCTAACAGACCTGCTTGGTTCATATTCTTTAAACATATCAGATGTATTTTGTGCCTGAATCACTGTGTTATTTAGACTAGTAGCAGCACTTGTAGCAGTATCATCGGTGCATCATCGGCATAACTATGGTAGTCAGTGTTGTCATTCTGTAGAATTTAGCCCAAATGGAGCATATAGAGAATGAATAGAAGAGGTCCAAGAACTGATTTCTGGGGGATTTCGCATGCCATAGCCACCCTCATCAGATTCATAGTTCCAATGATAACAAAGGAACTCCGGACCTGTAAATAAGACCTGAACCAATTAAGGACTGTTCCAGATGGTCCTACTTAATTTTTCAACCTGTCTAGAAGTATTCTATCATCTACAGTGTCAAACGCAGCAATAAGATCTAGTAACACCATAATTGATATTGGCCTTCAGTCGTATATCATCTGTCACCTTTATAAGAGTAGTTTTAGTATTGCAGTGAGGTCGGAAGTCTGATTGAAATTTGTCAAAATAATCATTTAGGTTAAAAAAAAAAATTGCTGAGTTGATTGAAACAACTTTCTCAGTTATTTAGCTATAAAATGAGATTTGAGACAGGTCTGTAGTTGTTTAACACAGAAGTGTCCAGAGTTCTTTTTTTAAAGAGTGTCACAACCCTTTTAAATCCACAGACTTGAAAACGTACAATAGGCAAACTCATCACAGATTGTTTTCTGTTTGACAAAAATAATTCAAATTTTGCATTTTTTGAGGCACTGCCCAGTCAACCAATATTTGAAAATTTTATCAACCCTCATATTTCATATTTCTACTGTTATTCAAAGTTGAAAACTAGGAAAAAAATCCAAAATTAACTTCGGACAATAGTTTTTCTCATAAATATCACATAAACCCACAGGTTACCCTATATTATTGTCATTTCACCTGCCTGATTGATATCAGATTGTACCATATTTAATCTCAGCTTCTTGTTTCATTTAACAGCCATTTTCTTGTATATATATTTAATATTTCAAGTATGTAATACTACAAGTACATTTTGCTGTTGATGAACAATGGCCAGTCTGAGCTAAAGTAAAATATTATTTATTTAAAAATTAAATAAAAACATTATTTAAAAATTAAATAAAAACATTTCTTCCCTCTGGATTTGTTGAGATTTTTAAATTTTGGCCCTTTTAGTGGTTGAGTTTGAAATCCTTGTTGTAAGCGTTCCTTTAGATCTTCTTGTTCATTTCACTGTTTGTGCTAGCTATCCTCTAGTCCTTCATTAGTGGCCTGTTTCTGGCTATAGGACCACTGTTGCCTAGATATTTTTGGGTGTTGGACCACTCTGAACCTTGCAGTGATACCTCAGCAACACCACTGTGTTTGATATACTCGTACAAGTACTACACACACTACCATGCCACTACTATGTCAGTGTCACTACTGTGCTGAGAATGACCTACTATCCTAATATTATCTCTACAACAGTGAAAAATTGAGGTAGAGGGGGCTAATAAACTGTGCAGCAACAGGTGGGCTACAGTCTGCAACTGTACAACTATATAATGAATCTGTAAGGTATGTGGACCTAATAAAAGTGCGTGTGTATATATAGTGTGTATGTGTGTGTTTGAAGGAAAGTGTGAAAAAAAGACAAAAAAGAAGAATTTCGGGGAAACACTTAATTGTTGTAATGCAGACTGTCATGTAAATATGTAAATATACCTCAAAGGTACAACAGTGGTTTTAAGTTCCAACTGTGTACCTTAAATAATGTTTTCCCAATGTAAAAGTACATATTTGTACTTTTTCATAACCTAATGTTTTAAAGTGGAACAATAAAAGAAAAAGCCTGGAGACGAGACGGGGTGTGTGGAGTCAATTCCACTTTATTATCACAATGGATTATGGTAAAATTATGATCCCTGACTAAAGGTACTGAGATGTACCCTGGAGGGTACCACCCCAGTGACAAAAGGGGTACTGCCCCAGTGACAGTTTCATACCTTTATTTCTGAGAGTGCCTCATGGTGTTTCTCCATGGTGCTTTCTGTTTGCCCAAAGTTTTCTTGACTTTTATCAGTGCAACCACATCCAAAACAGTGGAAAATTTTAAGTTGACCCAGCTATGTTCGCCATAAACTGAGCACTATACTCTTGTTTATGTTCTTATTTGTAACAGAAACAGCTGGTTTGAACATCTGGAGAGATCAGTAAGACAAAGAAGACCCAGAAATGATCAGAAAGAGCCAAGTCCTTAACCGTGAGATTAGAAATATGAAGACCTTTAGAAGTAATCAGGTCCGGAGTGTGGCCTCAAATGTGCATAAGCTCTTTCACAAGCTGTGAGAGACCAAAAGTGTCAAGTAAGGCAAAAACACAACTTTGACAAAAATACTCATCAAATACTTCTTTCTAGACCAGTCCAATATATACATTTTAGGAACATTGGGCCTCATTCACCAATATTTTTCCAAGTTTTTTCTTAAATATGTTTTTGAGACAGGTGCTAAGAAAATGTATATGTTAGATTCATGCTGTGTTCTTAAACCACAGAATTGTTCTCACCTTTGTGCTCTTGAGTGGGTGTAGATTCTGTTCTTACTTAAGAACAAATCCCACATAAGAAAACATTGTCAGAATGTCAGAATATACAGAAATATCCTCCCATCTGTACTGGTGTGGACATTTAGATGTATGTGGATGACACAGTCCTATGTGGATCATTCTACTGAACTAGTTCAAAACCCATTTCTTGGACTTTAGACTAAAATCCTTTTACTTTGAATGACCCTATAACTTAATTTTGTTAATTTTATTAAAACAAATGTTTGAACGTTCCATTTTGTCATTACCAAAACAATCTTAACACTATAAAAACTTTACTAAAAGTTTCAGTAATGACTGTTGCAGTAGTGAGAATTCTACCTAATTTGAAGTACAACTCAAAACGTTAGCTGCTACATGACCAGCAAACACAGCTTTGAACAGTTGTGCACACATAAAATCAGAATATTTTTCATTATAACACAAAAAAGTTAACAGAAATGTTACTTAACAGAAAATGTTTAGGTAATGGCTGATTTTCAGACTTTGGGACACATTTACTTTAAAACAATGGGACTAACTGCTCACTATGTGGCCATTAGGGACAGGAACGCAGTCTCACTTCCTGGTCTACAATTCAATGGTGTGGATGAACTCTTTGTGTTCCAGTAGAAACATGAAAACATTTATTTAAAAAATAAACTCATGATAAAGAAAATGGTAAAGAAAGAGATAAATAGGTTTTCTAATTCATCAGCTTCATCTTTACATGAAAAATATGATTGAGTTTTGCTTTAGATCACAGTCCTGCTGGAAGATCCACCTACAACCCAGTCTTAGCCATGTGGCAGATACAGATTTTGATCTTTTTACACAGCATGCCACAAATTCTGAGGTCACTGTAAATTGCCCCTTGGAGAAAACTTCAAATGAAGCATATACAACTGAGAGGCGACTTAAAAGCTGAGTCACTGATTTTGTGGAAATTAACTGCAGCTAGCCGTTTTATAGCTTTTTTCCTGTTATTTTGCATCAAGTACAACACAATTTAAAAAATCAGATACATAAAAAAGAACCAAGTGAGAATCAGCATCAGAATCAGTTCATAGTCTACAGATAAACAGATGCACAGTCTTCACAGCTCTGGGATTCCCTGAACAACTGTGGTTATGCAAGTTCATTCTCAGATATAGAAAAAAAAAGATTTAAAACAATTAATTTAGCAATTGTGGATGCAGTATTAAGCGAACAGTAAGGACAATCTGGAAACAAAAATGCAAAACACTCCCATCTGCATTTTTCAAACAAGAGCAGTCACACCCTGTGTTCAGTTTACACCTTATACAAAAGGTTTATGTAGGTAGAACCTGCAGATCAGTTTAAATTCAAGCTCTCTAACTTGGTTAGTAAGAAGGCTCTTAAGAGGCAGCATATTTCTGAGGAGCATTTTATACCAAATTATTCCAGCATGGAATTATGTAAGGAATTCTAGTGATTTAATTTTTGAATATTATTTTTTCTGGGGAAAACTGCTGTGTCTGTTGTGGTTATCGACGAGCTAAACCAGCTAATATTTTACTTAGTTACTCATTATAGGGATATGGACTCTTAGGTGTTCAAGAATTTTTGGTAGTACATGGAAGGCCATACATGCCAATCCATGCTGTTCTCCAATTCAGAACAGAGCCTGATGGTTGGAAACTCTACTCTTGTGAGGCCTCCTGTGTAGCTGGAACCGACAATCTTCCCAGACACCACTGAACAGATGTCTGAATCAGGCCAGACCTCTGGAAATGACATGAAACACCACAACACCTACAGGACTCAGAGTCTGGAAACATCAGTGTCACATGGGAGGGCCGAGATCCCACTCACTGCCATCTCAGCCTTCACTACCAGCAACAGATCTGAAGCTCTGAACTCTCTTTCCTCCTCCGTCCCTTCCTCAGGGTTCTAGGGAAATGACAGGGAAGCCACCCCATGGATGCACAGGCTCTACTATAAACAACAAAAAAAATGATAAACTGAGGTTGGATAATCATCTTATAAAAATGAATTATGACTATTTCTGTTACATAAAACTACACTCCTTTGTCCAATGAAGAGTGCTTTAGTACTTGAACTTGAACTTGAGCTTGAAACTCGGGCTAGAGGCAAAGCGTTTTTCGGGTTATGGATATGCTTTCAATAAGCATAAAGACACTACCACTGTGCAGCAGAGTAAATGACATACGAGATTGAAAGACTGAGGACACCAATCTGGGCTTTACTGATAACTGTGACACTTTTAGGAAAAGACCTTTTGAGTTGGTCAGAGTTGGTCAGCGCTGTGGCACTGTGGCACATCATTTATCAGTTGACTATGTAACGGCAGTCAGCCAACTGTGATGTGAAAATAGAGAAGAAAGTGAAACTAACAGTAATTCATCTGACACAAACTTTTACTTCTCTGTTTAAACTATAGGTACCAATCACAGTTTATTGCAGTATATACTACAGGAACTGAAAGAAAGAAATGCTTGAGGTTGGTTGGAGTTGTTAGGCCTGCTCATTCATGTGCTTTACATAAATAAAAGCAAAAGGAACATCAAAAGGAAAAGTAAAGACAATGTGCTGAAGAATGAAAAGACAATAAATATAAAGAGCTTGAAAAATACAAAGTGTGATAACTCAATGAAAAGGGAAGTACATAAACACAAAATAAACAGACAGAAAGGAAATTATAACCAAAGGGCTGAAGCATTACTAATATTAGCCTATTAAAGGTAAAGTGCAGTAAGAATCAAATGTAAATATTAGAGCTCAATTACAGGCACATGAGAAATGTTTTTAACTTGGAATTAAAATCACTACAGTTGGGGAACATCTAAGATCTTCTGGCAGTTTGTTCCAGTTGTTTGCAGCATAACAGCTAAATACTGCTTACAATGTTTAGTTTAGTTAGACTCTACTAGCTGATCTGTATCCATGGATCTAACAGACCTGCTTGGTTCATATTCTTTAAACATATCAGATGTATTCTGTGCCTAAACCACGGGGTCGGCAACATGCGGTTCTGAACCAATTAAAGACTGTTTCAGATGGTTCTACTTAACTTCCCAACCTGTCTAGAGGTATTCTACTGTGTCTACAGTGTCAAACCCAGCTCTATGATCTAGTAATACCATAATGGATTTGGGTATTCAGCATATATCACTTAAAACTTATAAGAGCAGTTTCAGTATTGCAGTGAGGTCGGAAGCCTGATTGAAATGTGTCAAAATAACCATTTAGGTTAAAATGTACTGCTGAGTTGATTGAAAACAACTTTCTCAGTTATTTAGCTATAAAAAGAAGATTTGAGGCAGAAGTGTCCAGAGCTCTTTTTTTTTAGAGTGCCATAACCCATTTATACCAACAGACTTGAAAATGTACAAAAAGGAAATTGACAACAGATTTTTTCCTGTTTGACAAAAATAATTCAAATTTAGCATCAGGCCATTTTGTGGCACTGCCCAGGAAACAATATTTGAAAATGTTATATTTATATATATATATATATATATATATATATATACGCACACGCACACACACATATATATGGCCCTTTTAGTTTTTGAGTTTCACATCTTTGTTGTACGCATTTCATTATCTCTTCTTTGTCCTTTCACAGTTTATGTTTACCACCCTCTAGTCCATTTTCATTGGCCAGTTTCTGGCTATTGGACCACAGTTGCCTAGATATTTTGGGGTGTTGGACCACTCTGAACCTTGCACACACTACCATGCCACTACTTTGTCAGTGTCACTAGTGTGCTGAGAATGATCCGCCACTCAAGTTATATCTGTACAACAGTGAAAAATGGGGTAGAGGGGGCTGATAAACTGTGCAGCAACAGTTGGGCTACAGTCTGTAATTGTACAACTATATACTGAAGCTATAAGGTAAGTAGAGCTATTAAAAATGTGTGTGTGACTTATGTGGTCATGCATGCATGCATGCACAGCTGCGCTGTTCTCCTTTGGTCAAGGCAGGCAGCCAAACTCCAGCTTCTTGGCATCCTCTGGATCATTGCGCCAGAGCGGATGGACTAAAGTGAAAAAGCCACAAAAATCTGTTTTTAACCCGTGAGCGCACCCCATCCCTAGAAATCTTCCAACCAGCTCTAGCGTTTTGTGTTTAGTTGTGTGCTGAACATGTTAGTGGTTTCATCATGACCACATGGCTGCCTCTGACTTAACTTAACGTGGCACTCTCTAGGTTCATTTAGCAGTTGTTGTTTCTCAAAAAGCCTAGGCCCAGAATGCATGTCTTGCACCTCAGCTATCAAAAACAAAGTGGTACATCTTATTCTCAACAACTGTCAACATCAGCCATCCCCCACCCCCCTGTTATTTATGGCTATAATCTATTTAGTAGTTTTATGAACAAATTTCGAAAAACAACCGCATACAAACATGCATATCTGCTGTTAACTACTGTCTATGGAAAATAATAACTTAGTACAACTTGGTAGATTTTAATGCATAGAATTTAGTCCTATTCCAAACTATGTCTACTGGAATGAGGCAGAAGTAGGCACTATTACTTGTTCAACCAAAACAATTTTACAGGCTAACCAAAAGCTGCAAAGAGGGTGCAGTTTGCAAATGAAATTGAGACTGATAAATTAAAGTGCAGATTTTTTTTCTAATCATGCATTGAGATGAATTGAACTTCAGTTGAACACTGAACACGAAAATCGAATGCAGCTCTAATAGTTCTAGTACTCACTGTTTTTTTTATTCATTCGTTTAACGTGTGTGTACATTTGTAAACTACTTCTGAACTATACATAGCATTACTATGGTGTTGTCATGGGATTTCAATCCGGTAAACCAGATAGCTGTAAACTTTCTCACTCTAGGACCCAAAGAGAGAACTGATAACAGTCTGGCAGAAGTTTAGAAGTACACTGAGTTTAGGAAATGGTTCAGCATGGTTTCACACTAACACGGGGGGACTCTGGTCTCAACAGTGGAGAAATACTGTTTGTATATTATGCAGATTTTTTTCGTTTACAAAACCTACAAATAACAGTGCAGAGTGGCCACACGTAGAGGTGTCCGCACACTTAAAGATAAGCACATGTGTTGTTTGTACTATTCTGTGCTGGGCTATGGGACAGTTTGTACAGAGTTAGTGCTTACTGTCAGGTGAAAGTGTAGGGCTAGAAGTGACCTGTCCACTATCTTGGCTGTTTCTCCAGCACTGGGTGGTGGTTTTCCCCTCCTGCTGCATTCAATAAAAAAAGCGTTCACTTGTCAGCTGTATGTTTCCACATCATATTCTACACAGACACCACTATGTATATGTGGTAAATATGTAGTAAAAAAAAGCTTTAAAAGGTTTTAATAAAGGTTTAAAAAGTCAAGAACCAGTGTCCACCCAAGTATCTCTCTTTCTTACCAGAACTTATCCATCGAATCATTGTCAACATCTACTGCTTCCACTAAAGCACAACAACATAATCTGCCTTTGCATGTAAGCCCAACAGTGTGTGATATGGTCAGTGATTTTAATGGTAGTTTGAGATCTGTTTTCAATACTGTTGCACCAGAAAAGACTGACGAGAAACACTTTACAAAAATGCTATGGAAAAATGAAAAGATAAACTAAGACTAACTAAAAAAGGAATGGAAAAGAAGGAAATGCGAACAAACAGTTCACTGTGAATTTTGTATGATCATATTAACATTTATAGTAATGCAGTATGAACAGTGACAAACCTATTTCTCACTATGTTTTCTTTGGTTTAATTATCGCCAAAGATCACATTTTGCAATTCCATAATCACCAGTAGTGGATTGTAGTTTTATTTTTACTGAACAGCATAAAACTATGGATAGTTTTAAAACAATTAATGAGACAGAGCTTGTCATGCAGCTAAACACCACTTGAATTTTAGACCTTATTCCAACAGCATTTTTAAAAGATAGACTGAGCATTTACAAAGCATCTACAGTGGGCCATCTAAATACATGTTTACCTTTTTTTTTATATATATATATATTGCACCGAGTCAGATTATTAAACATTAATGAGTCACGGTTATGCTGACGATACACAGCTATAGCATTGTTAGCTGGATGAATCTCAACTTTTTAACAAATGAAAACAACGCAGAAGTAGTGAAGCGAAGAGACAAAGATTTACAACTTAGATATCTGGCTCTACAGATAAAACCTGAAGATAGAAATCCTGGTGTTATTATGGATTGTCCTTTAACTTTTAAACCACACATTAATAACATAGCTAAAGCTGTGTTATGTCATTTAAGGAATATAGCAAGAGTGAGACCAAACCTCTGGTAATAACATACCAAGAAAATGATCCATGCTTTTGTGTTTTCTTGCCTTGATTATTATAATGCATTGCTCACTGGACTTTCTACAACCACAAAAATCATACATGCAGCAGCATAAATATTAACACATACTAGAAAATGAGATCATGTTATACCAGTTTTCACTCCACTGCCTGCCTGCTTCTTTAGGAACTATATGACTATAAATGTTTTTTTTACTAGATTTTAATTCCCTTAATAGTGGTGCTGCAGTCAAGACCACTAGAGGTGAGTATGAATCAAGACTGAACAACTTCCAGCTTTTCCACCTTACCCTGGGGGGAAAAGTGTGTATTTCATTCCCATTCCCACACTACTGAACACGACACTTTACTCTGTAGACACCATCTGTGAATTCTTCTATGATAATAGTACATATACATAGAATTAATTCTAGAGTGAATTCAACATATTTATTTGAGTTAAACTACTTGTTAACACATTGAGTGACTTGGTTCCACAGTATATTATTAACTGTTTAATGTTGAGCCAAGGGGTGGGTTAATTCTGGACCTACAGGCCAAATTTTAGTGCAGTTTGGCAATATTCCTGGTCAAACAAAGCTTATCAGTAAATTTGTATGTTCCGTTGGAATAACAGAGGTGGCAAAACAATAAACTGTGCTGTCCCCCACCCCTGCTTTAGTCTCCAATTTAGTATATGCTGTCCTGTAATTAAAAGTGCATTGGTCAATTTATTTATTTTATTAACAGGACAAATGACCTGGAATATATGTAGAACATCATAAAAATGTTTTAGCAATAACTGTTTCAGCAGGGATGTGACTGAGGAACCCTGTTTGGAAAACAGCAGGGCAGAGTGGGGGGCTTGTGTGTGTTTACACTGACCTCCTGTCAGACACTCCCCAATACTACACGAAACGACCCCCATCTCCATCTGCTTGGCTGACAAAACAGGTGGAATGCAACCTGCACGGACAGGTTCTTGTACTGTGTGGGGAAAACACGCTGTGCTACAAGAAAACCTAAGGAAAAGAAAGAGACTAAAACAAGAAAAACTGGAAGCACTTTTCAAAGATAGCTGTCACATGTGAAAGAGACAAAATTAGATGCAGGATTAGTGACGTTCCTCCTGGAACGCAATACATACAAAGAGTTGAACTATTTGAATGATCGACTTTGCATAACGAATTAAGTAGATAATTCTATATCACTGAGAAAAACAGGACAGCAGAGAAATGCTTGACTATTCTCACAGCTGCAAATCAGTATGAACAGAATGGCAGGCGTTCATATGCTTGTAATTTCTCTATCCCTTTGATGCTCACTCTAGATCTGGTCAGACCACATGAGTACCCTTTATTTACTTACGTCACTACTTTTATAACAGTACATTTAACATAGTTGGTCTTACCAGAATCCATTTCCAGAATCCATTTAAGTGATGAACTTACACACAGCTTTGTGGTTAAAGCAACATGTCATTGCATTTATAGTGACAGTACAATCCCCAAAATCCATAACTCTGCTGGTCTCAACCACTAAAAATATCTCTTTTTCTGCTCTGGCTACCCACACTGTAGGCTGCAATTTATTCTCCTCCTGTCTTTCTGCTTTTAATACTGTTATCTGTTATATACTGTTATATACCAATAATCTCTTCGAAACTCTCTATCCTTATATTACTTGATTTAAGCACAGCTTTTGTCACAGTGTGCCTTTCAATCCTCCTGTCAAGATAGCGTGAACTGGGCATTGACAGCTCTGCCCTGAACTCGTTCACATCTTACTTAATTGACAGAAAGTAGTTCATTACTCTCTCTGGTAGCAGTAGCCTCGGTAAGACCGCTGAGTGAGATGATGTTTTCTTAGCTTTACAGAGACTGTTTTAAAACTATGACCGAAATAAACAAGCTCACTGGAGAAATTCATTGTGTATGCTTATATTTCATATTTGATTTTGATCTTTATTTTGTAAAACCAGCAGCTATGGGAGTAGACATACACTATTAATAAATAGTAATCATAATAATATTAACAATATAGTAAAAATCCCTTCAAAACAACACAGCAGTGTATTGTCTTGAGGGGATAAGAGACAAAGATGATTAATAGTGGAGGGTGCTGAGAGCTGCAGGTCAGAGAAGGTGAAAGGGAAAGTTCAGCCAATCAGAACTGATCAAGCAATGTCACATAAGATACCAGCGCAGGAAGAGTGAAAGGCCAATAAAGCTACTTTTTAAAAAATACACTACATTAAAGTGTGGTTTTATTAAAATTACTGCATGTGACATTGACGGTTGTTGTTTGGACCCCCTTCCTGAACAGATGGATCCAATGAGTGCGAGGAAAGAGTATTCAAAGAGAACTCAGTCAAAACTTGGTGAAGGATGTCTTCCAAGAATGTGAGTGGATTATCTATATTGTCACTATAATGTTTATTTTTGCATTTGAGACCAAAATATCGAGCTGAACCTTCTTTTCGAGCCTGGGTCTGCAATGTTCAAACTCCAAAAAACTCCCACAAGGTCCATCCTGATACCTCTGACTTTTAAATGACTATTTCAGGCTTTACAGGGTGACTTGCAGTAGCACATGCATGCAATATTTTACTGTGTTAATTCTCTCCTGACTCAGAAGGGCTGCTTTTTTTAATAAAATATATATATATATATAATATATCTCTTCCATAGTGCAGCTTTAAGGGACACAGAATTTTACCAAAAATGTGATACTTCTTTCTATTTTCCTTTCCGTCTTATTCTTGCACACATACACACACAATGATGTATTATAATTTTATTAAATCTATTAAGTATATTACAAAGACAATTATATTATCTCATATCATTAAAAGAACAACACTAAACATATTACTATAAGGCCTTTTTCACGTCTGTCATGTACCTAATCATAGAGAGATGGTATGAGAGACCATGACATCACTCTGTCTGCAGAACACTGGATCAGGGTTTTTGAGGTAGCTGTGATGCCGCTCAGCCTAGAGTTTTCCCTGATTGATCTGATTAACAAAGAGCTAATTTCACTAAGAGTATTAAAGCAGAGAAACCAGCTGCTTTAAGTTAGCCATTCCTGTTGAACAGTAATGGCCTTGCTTCCCAACTGTGCAAACCTTGTAAAACTCCAGATGCTTTTAAAATGAATATGCTTTGGGGAAACCTGACCCCATGTAATTACTTCAGCCAAAATGAAGTATAAAGTTAGTAGTGTAATTTAAAGGCCCCATTAACTGTATGGTCTCATTTGCTAACTACTGACCCTTGTGCTCATTATTGACACAGTTTTAATTTCTTTGCATTTTTTTTTCTTTTGAAGGTGTAATGGACTTTCGCAGCAGTTTGACTTATAAGTCTGTAAATCTTAAAGCGAGCTTCTCCACATAATCCAAATGGCAGGCATTGGATACTGGCCTGACACAGAGTGGTTTACTGCAAGAGTGAATACTAATTTCATTTTTGGAGACTCCATGCTCTACATAAGTTTATTTTATCCCCTCTCAAAGATTGCTAGTGCAAACTACTGATTACTTGACAAGCTATTCAAGTGCCACATAAGGCATCCAGAGCTGGGAACTTGTATACAGAAGTGAGTGTCTGGGAAAGAGGGGAGGATTCAGTGTGTTATTACAATGAGCTCCAAAATTAGAACTATAAAATTCAAGCTCGATGCCAGGCCCAGTCAGAGCCCTGGAACTATTTGCGGCCAACAGAAGCAAATCAGAATCTAGGTCAGCAATATTCAAACCACTCATCACTGAAGTACAACAGATTTTCCACCTTCTTTTTACTCAAAAGTCATGTGCGATGAAAGTGGCCAACCAGTTACATAAACTGTTAAATTTAACGACCAGCAATTACGAAATCCAGGACTGGATTTGAGGTCCAGATTTGAAGACATCTGATCTACATTGTACATCTGTAAGAAGAATGTTTCAAACGGAAGCTGGCCACTTTCTCCAAGCAAATCAAACCTAGAGAATGATGAAATTGGATTTGTTTAGGTCGCTGAGGACTGTTCCAACTGTGTTCAGGACCAGGCTACTGCCAACATCTCTCTCACTTCAAGGAATTTCTCTCTGGGCTTTCCCACAGCTGTTCCCCTCCGCACTTCTTCCAAGTTTATTTTCTCCCACTCTGGGAAGGACACTGCTCTCACACCTGAGAAGATAAACATATTGATACATATTAAATTCACAAAGAGTTATTACAAATACCCTAAAGACATAATCTGGCAAAATCCAGTCTTTCCCTTGTGTAAGCAAGCAACAGCACCACTAAACAGACAACAGATGTTCAATATTCTGGGTGATCAGCATGTGACTCCTTTCCCCCTCCCATGCCAGCTGTTTCACTTTCTCTTGAGCTGTCTCAGTGGACAGTTTATAGAAAACAAGAACTCTGCAATGTCCAGGTCAGAAGAAAAGACGATAAACAGAATATGTGTAAAGTGTGTGTGTTTTGAAGCCGACCTAAAATCAAAACTGACCTTTATAACTTTAGTTAATGTCCCTGGACATTTACTATATACAGGCATGATTCATCATTCTATACAACTTAAAAGACTAAATTCTTGTTTTCCTGTAATCTTTCATCGAAATGTAGTATCTTTTGTCTGCCTCTGAAACATCATCTGAGTAAAAATAAGACTAACCACCCCCACCTATCATCGAACGAAACGTTCAGCTAGCTCAACAGTACGGAGAAATGTTACGATTCCCATTCTGTTGACTTCTGTATTGTCATGTTTGTGCCAAATGTATGTGGACATTCCTCTTAATTAAAATTCAGGTGTTTCAGCCACAGCCATCGCTAACAGGTTTGTAAAGTCAAGCATATAGCCCTACAATCTCCATAGCCAAAAACTGACAGTAGCATGCATTGTAGCGAAGAGTTCCATGACAGAAGCAGTTTAGGGAAGGCTTTTCTTTTCCGGTGTGTCTACGCCCCTGTGCACAAAGCCGCTGTGATAAGTTTGGAGTCAAGGATCTTCAGTGGTCTGCACAGAGTCCTGACCTCAACTCGTTAAACACTTTCGGTGTTCTTTTGTTTTTATTAGATTTATATATTTATATATTATTTAAGCATAAATATTTATTTGTTTATATGGTACTTGGCAAATAAAAATTCTATTTCTATGTGAAGGTACTGTAAAATTTAACATCCATGAGAATTTTAATATATGAGTTATATTGTAAACGTCTTAAGATGTAAATATGTAAATAAATAAATAAATGAATGAATAAATAAGGTACTGATATTGTTACTGACCACAAAAGGGTACATATTGTTAATTTTTACTAGCCCACTTATTCCATATCAGTGCAGCCGTAGTGTATGTTTGTGTGTTTATTTATAATACCTCTTTCTCTGAGTAAGGCTGTGATCTCCTGACCACCAGGTTTGTTCACAGACAGGTTCAGCATTCCTGAATCCATGTCCTTCAGTAGCATTCGTGCTGTATCAAAACTGTCATTCATAGTGGTGGCGATCACGCCGGTCGGACCACGCTTTACCCAGCCACTGCAATACAGCCCTGCGCAGACACATGCACAGTTACCAACACACACAAACGCATAAAACCTTGCACAGGAATCCATGACAAACCAGTGCACATGCACACATTTATCTTCCTGCTACCTGCCGTGTCCTTCACTCGTCCCATGTTGTTGGGGACTATGGCGCTGCGAGGGTCAAAGGGCACACATGGATCAATAGGTAGACTCTTATAGCCAATGCTGCTGATGACCATACCACACTCTAGATCCTCCATCTGGCCTGTGGGCACAGCTTTAGCGTCCTCCCCAGAACCCTGTACAGAAACACATTAGGAGAAAACCAGAAAAGCCAAAGAATTAAGCGTTGAGAAAAGTTTTGATAAACTGACTGAATTAAGTGTTCTCTAAGTAAACTGCACTCCTTTCATTTTTATTGAAAAAAAAGGATACTAAGGGCTCTATTTTAATGCCAGGGGAAGTGCAATCTAACAGAATAATGCCAGTATATTACTAATTTGGTTGGACATAAGCCTATTCTTGCCTATTTGCTGCGTTGCCAGTCATAAATGATAAAGATAATGACAATGTAGGTGCAGTGGTGCAACAGAAGGTGTGACACTCCAAATTTGCCAGTGCATTTTCCAACTCAATTTGCTACAAAACCACACTTGTGTTACCGCCTTCTCAGACCCACTATTATCACAAGCGCACATGCAAAATGGTATTTTTCCGTCTTCACGTTCAGGCGTAAAGACGTCCAATTCTATTTCTTCCAATTTTAACAAAAAATCTTACATACAGCAGCTTTATGGTGTTTTTCTCCATAAACATTTGCCCTGCTTTGTTCTCTGCTTTTGATTGTTAAACCATACAGGTGTTCTTTGATAACCCAGGATGTGTGTTTTCTTAGCATAAAATGCCTAGAGGGAGCATAAAGAGGCATCAGTTTTTCAAAATCAGAGCTATTAAAATTCAGAACTGCAGACTACTGCAGGCCTATTGCTTATGCTCAGGACAGCAACAAAAGATGTCAAACATTTTTATATAACATAAGTGTAAAATAAAGTGTAATAAGTTACTCAAGTTGTATCTGCAACACCTCTAACCTCAAGCTTGTTGACAGCCAAACGAATTCCTGCAACTCTTTTCCCATCAGGCCCAGGGAGCACTTCCACAGGACTGCGAAGGAAACGGAATCCCCACCTCTTATTTGCTTCATGTTCTCCACTCTCTGTTTTCACTGTCTTCATCATTAGCTCTGTCAGTCTCTTCCTCGGCCTGGGGAGGTCTATGTATATACAAACATATACAGATATCTGAAATAAATCAGAAGTAATGACGTTGACCCACTCTTGTTTTGAGTATATATATATATATATATATATATATATATATATATATATAAGGCCATTCATGTGAAATAGCTAACAGATCTTATGTGCTCACCTTTTTAACCCCAGCACTCACACAAACTCAAAAACACTGGCTCCTTATCAACAAATCATTGTAGAAAAGAAGTGAGGCATCCTGACCATTCTGAATGATGTACGAACTACACCATGTCTGATTCAGGAAACTGTCGTACAGCAACAAAGCAATTGGTGATTTTCTTTATACATTTTTGTGTATTATTTATATATCATTTGCAATGGGCATAATTTGTCCTCATATACATGTAATTTTCAGCACACCCTCATTCAGGCAGATCTTTTAATAGTGAGCCAGTAAAAAGTATTCAGCAGGCTCAGGAGCCAATGGCTGACTTGACCGATGCCCCCTTTAGGCCACTTCTAGGTATAAAAGGGACATAAAGGGTCCCCTCTTAGTGTTTATGAAAACACATATTCTGGGTTATAAAAGTAAACCTGTTAAAGCTGTCCAAGTAAAGCAGACAATATAACAATGCAAATATTGTTGTTTATGGACAAAAGCCCATTTTTTGGACCATCATACTATCACATGCACAGGCTCAAAAAGATGGTATTAAGAGTCTTGCCCAAGGACTCTTATTGGTACAGTGCATGCCCAGGTGGGGGGGTTAATATTATCGGTCAAAATGATCAAATTGTAAGTCGCTCTGGATAAGAGCATCTACCAAATGCTATAAAAGTAAATGTAAATGTCTTCATAGGTGGAGTTTGGGGTCAAGCAGGATATGCACTGCCCCCTTGCTGGCTAGAGCTTAAATATCTTTACAGGTTACAACAACTGAAAAGAATACAAGCGGAAAAGAACAAAATGCAGCCTTTTTTCAGATAAAGTCATGTGATTGTGTAGTGTGAATATTTGCATAAAATACTGGCTGCTTGAGTGAACATATTGGAGTAAGAGAGCTTCAACTGTACTAGGTAAGTTAGTTTTAAATAGGTTATGTTTTATTTTGGGCTGGTAATAATTTACTGTATTGGTAGTATAAAGCAAACTTCTTTAAATGGAACTCACAGCATTTGTTTATAACAATGTGAATGTAAAAAAATAAGAACATCCACTCTGCTTTTGGGATTGCTCTGTGCAAAATTCTTACTATTATTGTTGTTGTTATTTTCTATATTTACTGTTACTGTTGATATCATATGTTGTGGACAATAATTTTCATTATTTAACCGCAAATCAGGCATTTTTCAGACTGTTAAACTATTTATGCTCAAATTCACACGCACTTCAACCAGATGCAGGTTTGATCGTACAGATACAGCAAAGATGAAACTGATGAACAGCAAAAATGTCTGTGAAATTTGCATCTGTTCATTTTTAATCAGATTTAAATGTTGACAAATTTGATGAATATGGGCCATTTCCTGTTGCTACAACAATCAATCAGCTCCTAGAATGTGTTAACTTTTTCATTTTATATGTTAAATTCTTTATTCATAAAGAGAAGCTCTCAATCTCTCAACCAAACCCCTTTCCTTATTCTTAACTGAATTTAAATCACCTCTAGCATCCTTAAGTCTTATAATTATTATCATTCTTTTAAAAAGAAACTTGGCTTTGGTATAAATCTTGTTTTTCTTCTGCCTTTTTCATTTTGCTTTTTTAACATGTGAATTTTGTTTTAACCTGGGGTGCCACTTTGACTGTGGGGTGGCAATGAATCATGACATTATGATACTGTATTGCAAAACTGTGACAATGTGTATTGCAGAGAATGGAAATTCTTTTAACCCTTGTGTGGTTTTGGGGTCTGTGGGACCCATTTTCAATGTTTACCAAAAGACAAAATTATGTGATTTATTATTATTTCAACCCCAGATTCCTTGGTTTTTGCTCATTTTCTGGGAAGAACACATAAAATAACATTTTCAATAACTTCACACTGTTCACCCCCTACACATTTATATTACACATGTGGTGTTGGGTTTTATTTCCTCCACAGGGAATAAAAGTGTGGAGGTGCTGTGTCCCTTCACTTTGTTCTCCTCCTACATGGCCTGCTGTTAAGTGTGGGTGTGTGTGTGTGTGTGTGTGTGTGTGTGTGTGTGTGTGTGTGTGTGTGTATATGTGTGAGGGTGGATCACATGGACAGGCTGCTGACTGGCTACAGCTGCTAAAGGCCACTTGTGATATTTTGAACATCTGGTATTTTTAAATAAATTGTTATGGCTGTATTGATTGACAATAAAAAAATTAATTTATATAATTAATTTATATAAATTTATATATATTTATTAATTGATAAAAAAAATAAATAAAAAAAACCATGTGTTGGGTCCACCAGACCACTGGGTAACAAAAATATCAACACCACTCAGAGGTTATTCCACCTAATGCTTTAACTGCTTTGTTTGAACAACAACCTTCAAAAAGTTCTATGATGCTTTTATAGTGAACTGAATTTTCTCAAGAGTTGACTATGAAAAAAGTTTGCAAATGATCGGCACCATAAACAACTCAACCCCAGCACTCCTCCCACCTTCCAGCTCTAGTGTTGCTTTAAACACTTGTTTATGATTAGACTCATATTTTTCCCATTCATTTTTTTGTTCAAAATATAGTGAGAAAACCAAACTGTGAACCCAGTATTATGAATCAAATTGAATCTCTGGCGACTACATCATTACACCCCTATTGGAATGTACTTCATATTTCATTTGAGTGCTGTCTGCTGTCTCTTGTTTATGTTGGTTGTACAATTGTATGTTGTATCTGCTTCTACACTTAGGGTGACTTTTGGAAAATAAATCTTTAATCGCAGTTGAAAATGTTGCAACATCATAATTTGCTTATTTTTCTCTAATTTTGGGATCTTCCTCACAAAGATACAGTGATACATATTTATACAAACATAAATTCCCTCAGTCCTTATCTAGCTTCAGAGCGCACACACACACAGAACCAGAATGACAGGGACTTTTTGCTAGATTCCTCCAAAATAACACGTTTGTAAAAAAGATTACATCTGTCTTTGTAAACAGTAGCAGGGACTGACGTGACTTCAACATGCACTTTCACATTCAAGCTTGGGACTATTAATTTAACTCGCTGGAAATACTTGTTTAGCAGATCTAAACCGATGGCTCTGCGCACGCCTACACACACAAAAAAAGTCCCTACATTTTCCATCTACTCACAGAATTACCCTCAAAGGCAAACAGTGAATACTTGGCAATGGCTCTGGAAAAAGGGATTACAAAACCACATTCAACTGTTGTGACAAACTATTATATTTTTTTTGAATTACATTTCTCTTAACGTTTGAACCAACGGGTAACTTGGTGATGGCCAAAATAACAAACACTTAAAGAGCAACTCCACTGATGTTTCAAGAAATTCTATATTATTAAGTGGTTAAGATGTAAACACAGTAATTTAGAGTGGTTTGGTGTGAAATGCTTCATTCTAGAGAATTTTTTACAGTCAGAATTGTTTACAGTGGTGGTGATAGGAACCAAACGTCCACCTCTAAAAGCTCCCTCACAGAAAGTTATTACAGGACGTGCTTAGATATATGCTACCTGATGTACGAGACATTGTTTTATGATAATTTTGGGATGAAGTTTTTTAATTGATTTATTTTAATCAATTCATGGCAAAGGGATACATGTAAGGTGGTGTAAGGCAAAACAGTCCCCAAAGAAAACTTTTTCAAATGTATGCCTGTTTCACCATCATCAAGATTGCATATAAAAATACAGAAGACATGTAGGTTCACTGGTGGTCTTGGTTAGTAAATAAAATGGCTATATATTTGCGTTGTAGACATGTGACCTATCACCACCACTGTCAAGCTTCTCTACAGTCAACCATTTCACATCAAAGCACTCTTGATGACTGTTTACATCTCAACGACTGAATTATTCAGAAATTTAAAAAAATGGTGGAATTCCCCCTCTAATAACAGAAATCAGTAAATGAAGCATTTAAATAAAAGAAAATAGTAAATAAAAGCACAATTCATCATAAAAGCAGGTGCTTGAAAACAGACGTAGTTCCTGAGTTAACTAAGCAATTACAAATCTAATGCCATGTTTTCTTTCAGAATAATGCAGCCTCTCAGTTTCTCTAAGCTACGTACAATTTAAAAAGTTTGGAAAGCCAAGTGAACAACAACACTTACACTGCAAAAACTCTAAACCATACATGAAATCTTTAAGATGAACTAAAGATCTTGCTTTTTATTTAAAGATCAGCAGACTAGACTAGCCTCGTATGTATGAGATTAATCAGCAAGCTTTTAGAAACTTTCGCTACAATTCTCTTCAGTCTATTTATCTAATTACACAGATTTCTTAAGATGAAATAAAAAACTTTAAGAGAACTGAAAAGAAGCTCTCCACTATGAAAATAGAAAATTCAGGTCAACTGTACTTATTTTATGAACTGAACTGGGCAGAAGTCTAACTTTATAATCTTTAAAAAACATCCCAAAACATTTCATTCTTAAAATAAGTAAAGCTGTCTTGAAATGTCTTCTTTCCTAGTGGAGATCTGAGTAATCTGATATATGCCAATCTATTCTAGTCTGTTAATCTTTAAATGAAATACATGATCATTTTCTTCTTTTTCAAGATCTTCTGGCTTTTTAATAATTGACTGTTTGCATTAAAACCATAAAGCTTCTTATTCGCCAGCTTCTCATTTGAATTTTCCTGTTCCACCTTAAATCGTGCAGCAGTTATTAATGCTTGCGGTTGGCTTAATGCAGCCCTGCGCAGCAGTGACTTAACTTGTGTGCTGGACTTGAAACAATGCATGTTTGTTAGAAATTCTGTCCGACTTTCATTGGCGCTGCAGAATATCACCATGTCACATGACATTCAAATCACATGGTGGCAAGGCGGCTGCAGTTGCTCTCCATCTGCTGCACAAGCTACAACATGCTTTCATGATGTCAGAACATCACTCTTGTCGGCTGAGATCTCCAATAACAAACATGACGAGTCTTGTATGTTATGTTTTTATCCTAAGAACATCGGGTCTGTTATCTACTATGGTTATCTCTCCCAAAGGGGATGGCATTTATTTCATGTCCTCCTTGAGGCAGCTCATTTTTACATATGACCACCACACATAGTTTTTATTTCCAGCAAAAAAGCTGTTAAAACAGTTAGTTCGTTGGTTTGTTTATTTTAAAAGAAATAATGCCCTTGTGGGTCATAATTTATTAGATTTCTTGTCACCTTCCTGGCAATGTGGTTGCCTTTACTCTCAAGCATTTGGCTCTTAATAAAACAGGAGTATTTTAAAACAAACCATCTCACTAACAGTGTGGCTCCAGGAGGCCACATTCCACTGTTGTAAACTCGTGCCAAGGGAATAATAATGTGGTTGACTTGACGGCACTGTTTTTACACTACACTGTGTTAAGCTGAGTATGTACTGAATTAAACACACCTATGAGACAAATGACTTTCAGATGTAAAACAACACTCAGCACCAATTTTGCCAGGTTCAGAGAAGCGGATGTGGGCTTTACATACACTTGGGTTTATCTTGTTAGGGTTAGAAAGCAATATGGACATTGGTCTATATACTGTTAATTGTTTTTACTATTTTTCCTAATAAAACTATTTTAGATTTACTTCAGTTGTTAAACATGATTCTTATTAAAAGTGAAGGGACTTCTTTATTATGTAGATCATAGAATACTTCTAGATCAGATAATTGGGTAGGGCTTTCTGGAACAGTCTTTAATTGGTTTAGGTCTTATTTAGAAGGCCGGAGTTCCTTCATTATCATTGCCAGCTATGAGTCTGATAGGGTGGCTATGGCATGCAGAGTCCCCCAGGAATCAGTTCTTGGACCTCTTTTGTTCAATCTCTATATGTTCCATTTGGGCCAAATCCTACAGAACACCACCACAGATTATCATAGTTATGCAGATGATGCACAGATATTCCTGGCTTTCTTAACAGATGAGTACAGCCCTTACTGGGGTCCTGGAAGCACTTACTGTGTCAATGTATAGAGCACATAAATAACTGGACTAGGCAAATTTTCCTTAATTAAATAGAGATTATTGTGGCAACAAAGAGAAGATAATTTATATTAGCAAACACCTTGATTCCCTAAAAACAAAGTCCAAAATCTTGGCCTTCTAATAGTCTGGGATCTCACCTTCACTAGCCATATCAAAGTAACTACCAAAGCAGCCTCCTATCCTAAAAACAAAGCCAGAATCAAAAGTTTGGTGTACTAACAAGACCTAGAGAAACTCATCCACACTTTTATTTCCAGCAGAGTGGACGACCATAATGGTCTCTTAACTGGACTTCCCAAAAAGCCCATTAAATAGAATAGATTTCAAAGCGCTGCTACTAGTCTATAAATCACTGAATGATTTCTGTATAGAATTCATCTCTGATATGTTTAAAGATGTGAATTTTTGCCCATACTGCCCACTACTACTTCCCACGGCCTCTCAGGTGCTGGGCACAATACTATAAAAAAAAGAAATCTCAAAATTGTTCAGGGGCCCTGAAACCTGCCAGGGACTGTATTATTGCTGATTAATACCACACAGCAATGAAATAATAATAAAAGAATACTGTTTTTACAATCACCTAGAAAAAAACTTGATTATTATGTCACAAGTTAATACAATCGATCCAAAAACAGTCCAGCATCTTAAATCATCAACATGTCTTGACAAACTGCCGCCTGACTTTTTAAAGACTATTTTTCAATCTGTAGCAACTGATTTGGCATTTTCCCCAAAGTTACCAAACACAACTGTCATTGATACATTCTGTAAAAGATGCTCCTTTACTAAACAGCTACAGACCTGTCTCAAATCTTCCTTTTATAGCTAAGATAAAGTTTTTTTGCAAATCAACTCAGCAAGTTTCTAATCTTAAATGGTTATTTTGACAAATTTCAATCAGGCTTCTGACCTCACCACAATACTGAAACTGCTCTTATAAAGGTGTTAATGAAATACTGACTCTGGTAAAATACCAGTTATCGCATTACTATATCTTAGTCCAGCATATTCTATTATGTATGACGATAGAATACTTCTAGACAGGTTGGAAAATTGGGTAGGACCTTCTGGAACAGTCCTTAATTGGTTCAGGTCTTATTTAGAAGGCTGGAGTTCCTTTGTTATCATTGGCAGCTGTGAATCAGATAAGGTGGCTACAGCATGTAGAGGCCCCCAGGGATCAGTTCTTGGACTTTTTTTGTTGAATCTCTAAATGCTGCCTTTAGGTCAAATCCTACAGAACAACAACACGGATTACCATAGTTACTAAGATGATGCACAGATATACTTGACTCTCTCACCAGATGATTACAACCCAATACATTCACTGTGCCAATGTATAGAGCACAAACACTTTTCTTCAATTAAATTCTTATGTTTTTTATTTTGCTTATGTACTTTGCACTTCCTTTTAAAACCCTTCATTAAGCTATTACACTGTTGCACTTTGTATCTTTTTAGCTCTATATTTTTATTTGTATTGTTTTTCACTCTTAAGCACTTTGTCTATGTTTTCTTTTGCTTTTATTTATGAAAAACACACTGAATTGCTTTGTGTATGAAATGTGCTACATAAGTTTGCTACATAAATACATTTGCTTTGCTCTGAAGGGGAAGGGAAGAGGGAATATACTCCCTTTTAATGCCGCTGATTTCAGCAGAAATGTTCAACGAGCAGGATGGCACTTTTGAACATACAGTTTATGGATCATTCTACCAAATTGGTCCGAGTCAGAGATAAAAATTAATTTTGGAATTTTAACTGACTTTTGACTAAAATCCTTTGTTTCGAATAACCCTATACCTTAATTACATTTACTGTATTATAACAATTTATAGAACATTCCATTTTGTCACTACCAAAACAACCATATCACTATGAAGACAATTTTAGCTAAATTTGAACATAACTCAAAAACGCTAACCAGTACCTGACTAGCAAACACAGCTTTTAGCAGTTGTACTCACAAAAAATCTGAATATTTTTCATTAAAACACAAAAAAATGGTTAACTACAGAAAATCTGTGTTTTGGTAATGACAATTCTTAATGTTAGACACTGATTTTCAGTCTTTGGGACACATTTACGTCAAAACTATGGGATCTGATTGCTCACCATATGGCCACAGGGATGCAGTCTCACTTCCTGCGCTAAAATTCAGGTGTGTGGCTAAAATAAAGCTCTGCCTATGGACTAAAACTCTTTCTACTTCAGTAATGACAGCAAAAAATGTGGGATAACATTTTCTTCACTTTTTACAGGTATTTTTTTTTATTTAAATTTTAATCTCATGATGAATCTAACTCTTCCAACGTCACTATAAAGGAAATCGAACAAGATTTAAAAAAATAAAAAAGCAAGTATTATTTTTACAAGTTAAAATTTAGGGGTTACGGTTTGTGACAGACACCTCCCAATAGTATGTATGCTATAAATCATGGATACATTTAGCTTATCACTATTTCAAAGAACGTCTTAGGTTTAAATAGATCATAACATAATTCCCCTAAATACCTGAATATTTTTTTTTTTATTTACTGTCAGACTACAGTTTGAAACAATTCAGTGTATGATCCATGTATAGCACACACATGGTGAAAATAACAAAAAATCATCAATGCACAACTCCTGTTTGTTTTTCCTTTTTCCTGTCACATGTTGACAAAGGAAGTTCCTATCTATTTAACACATTTAATGAAATATTTGCATGGTCTTATTAAAGTGATTTTGAAGTGATTGTGAATATATATTTTTGACCATGTCACGTGCTATTGTTCTACTCGGTTTTCCTACCTTTCAGAGCCTCAGGTACACCTTCAAAGTCAGCGGTAAGCATGTCAGCTGTAGTATCAGGAAGGTTAATCATTTCCCTCACCTCCTAAAGAAGAACAGAGGGTACATGTAGTTGGCAATTTCAAGAAACATGTTAAAGCTACGCTTTCAAGAAAGCCTGACAATGTCTGTGTACCTAAGTCACCTCAGCAGTGCTTTGTAGCAGATCAAGAGTTTGTCTTCCAAAGTCTAGTCAACTTGAATCTTCAAGTGTTTTTTCTACTTCATTGAGGATTTAGGATAAACATCTGTTATGCAGATGCTTTCACTCCTTTGATGAATTAGGGAAATGTAAGACTTAGTCTGTCTGCTGATGTAGGCATGCAATGAAAAAAGAACAGCCCACTTAATCTAAACAAGCAGTAGAGAGGGAGAGAAACAGTAAGAGAGAGGGAGAAAGAAAAGACAAAAAGAGAAAGTGGTGATACAAAGTGGGTGAAAGAGTAAGGGGGGATTAAAAAGAGAAGAAATAAAGACAGGTTAGACAGAGGAACAGAATAATAAAGAGCGAAAGATGTAATACCTTAATGGTACATGCGATTTGCAGAGGCCCCCTTCGTCCCACTATTAGAACCCTGCGCACTCGACTGGCTGCAAGAGTATCTAGTGCATGCTGGGTAATATCTGTCTTCTGTAGAAACGAAACGGGGTTCAGTTAGTGGAGTTACAATAACACTTACCCCAGGAGGCCACTGGGGTCAAGACCAATGCAATACAGGCAACGACAGAAAAGCTAGCATAAAGGGCCTTTGAGAACAACTGTGTAAAAAGAGCAAAACTGCATGTTACATTGTGCAATGCCTGTACCAACAGTGACACATTTGTTCAGCTCTTTGGAGAACTTAATGAAAGAGAAAATGTGGCTTACATAAGCATGTACCAACAAATAAACTACATTTCTACAGTTATATTCCTACAGACACACTCTTAAAATAAAGGCTCCTAAATGGTTCTTAGCTTGGATGTGCAGCACACAAAAAACCATTAAAAGGCCCTTATAATTAAAAATATTTAAAAAAATCCTCATTTTTAAAATAAAAAGTTTAATGTATTATGTAAACACTGATAAAGTTTCAAAATGTACCATTCACTCGCCAGTCCACACAGTCCATATACCGAAATTAAGCTGCAAAAATGGTGTGTCTTGAGTTCATCGTTTTTGTGACGTTACGAAAACCAAAAACACTTATATGTGTCCACCTATTCAGCCTACAGCAGATTAGCTGAAGCTATAAGGAGTGTTTCAGCCTAAACTGCTTTTTTGAATGTAGCACAAATACAGCCAAATAGAACAGAGCTAATTTACATATACAAGTTTTAAAGCCAGAGTTACAAAAACAGCTTGTCTAATTCGAAGGGATAAGGAATTAAAACTGGTTTTGGTACATAAACGCAGAAAAGTGGACCTTGGTGGAAACATTACATAAATGAAAAATGCAAGATATAGACTCTTTACCTGGTATAGAATCTTTATATAATGTATTTTAAATGTAATTTATATGTATACATATGTGTATATATAAATATCTACACAGTATATACGCATATACAGTTGAGCTATTTTAAAGAATAAGGAAGGATTCATTAGCCCCTTAGCAACACAAAGTGTTGAATGATAACTGCAAACAGTGCTGGGTTGCCATGACAAGAAGTTTGGAAAGGGTTGAACAAAAACAATGACAATCTGTATTTATTACACTTTTAAATACAATTTTTCTCAGGTTTCTAAAACTTGTGCACAATACTGTATATATTTGGTGGATTTGTGGTGTAGCAACCTTCAGCAAGTCCAGAGGAGACAGCAGGATTCTGGCTACGTCCAGCGCCACGTTGCCTTGCCCCAAAATCACCACCGTCTCACAGTTCAGATCTGGCTGGAGCTGCACGTAGAACACGGGGAAGGCAGACAAATTAAAGATGGAATCTAGACAGGCTATAACAAGCTCTGAGGTAGTGCTTCCGAACTTGGACCTCAGGGCCCGGCAGATGGTCCTCATTTGTCCTTCCTCACTATGTGTTTTAAGTGAGTTGGAGCAAAAATGTGGACCGGGTGTGGGGGCCCTGTGGAGTGAGTTAGGAAACACTACTCTAAGGGCACAAAGAAACTCTTCATATCAAGCTCTCACCCTCAGCCGTCAGTGACTCCAGCACTGCATGGCTGTGTGCTTTGTGGCTCATATGATTTCACATTTCAAGACTGTGCCTTAAAAACAAAAGAGTGACTCTCATTAAAGAGTGACTCTTCGGAGAAGCTCTGTGTTACCTCTTTGTTGCTGGGAAGTCCGTTGTACCATCCGACAAAATCTCTGGCTGTGAACACACCAGCCAAGCCTTCCCCTGAAACTCCCATAGAACGATTCGCTTCTGCCCCATAACTCTGGGCAAACAGAAATGAGAAGGTTCATCTTTGAGGTGGGGGATAATGCTCCACTTAACAACGGTGTCCATTTATTATAAAGCTAAACATATGCATACGCTTGACTTTAGCATAAACAGGATGATAACAGGATGAAAGCTATAGACAGCCAGCAGAAATTCAGGGGAACAGCAGTAAGTTGTGTCATCTAGGTTTGACAGAATGCATCATTTATCTAACAAAACATTTCTAGTCTTTGCATTTTTTTAACATTTGTGTTATTAATCAAAGTATAACACTGAAAATATTATCTTTAAAATAAAATTAAAGTTTCTTTCCATATAGACTGTATGTGCTAATGATTACATTTCATTTTAATAAGCTAACAAAAACAACAGAAAACAAACACAATATGTCAATTCTGGTCATCAACTAAATTGAAACTGATTATATTAATTACATAATTTAAACTACATAATAGTATTATGTACATTCATTTAATGAAATTATTATCATTGCAACAATATTGCATAATAGTACTAATAATAGTAGTATTAATAATACTAACAGCACTACTACTACTACTACTACTACTACTACTACTACTAATAATAATATTAATAATAATAATATTAGACATAAAACAAATCAGGTGTGGATGCACACATACTGAGCTGCAAAACTCGCAAACAAACTAAGAATTTCTCATAGACTGTGATGGTACTTATAGAATTCATAGTATTTATACAGTACACTTAATAGCATTTACGGTTTTAGTATTTCTATATTTTTTTTCTTTAGATCAACTGACCGCTTTATTACATCATACAAAAGACTTCGGAATGGTCAGTGTATACATGCATGTCTATGATTGTGCAGTAGGACAGCTAAATTTTAAATGTGTGTTTCCTTGCTCTTGTGATGGGAGTCCAAGACAAATTTCCTCAACAAGGTTTATGATGTATATTCAATCCAATTTGAATCAATGCAATGAGTGAAACAGGTCCTCACAAGTACAACAGCATGATAAGCTTTCCTTAGCTCCTCCACACTGACATCCGTACCCACGTTTACGTTGCCGTAGAAATAGCAGCGCTCGTGCTGGGCCGTCTGCGTAAATGTGTTAATGACGTTCTAAGAAGAAAGCAAAAACATTAACGTTCATGAACCTTGACCTCCTTCTCAAGGGTAAAGGTGAGGGCTGCTGAGGGGGATCATATGTCACTCTGACGGAAGCCGTCATCTGATGGTCAATGCATAATATTCCAATAACGTCACAATCGTGCTGCCACCATTTTGATAAACAACTTTAAGTTCAATCAGTGCTGTGGCTGTCTGTAATGAGATAACAGACATAACCAATCCAGCAAAGGCAGTAAAACAGATAGATAGATAGATAGATAGATAGATAGATAGATAGATAGACAGATAGACAGATAGATAGACAGATAGACATGCTTTGGGTCAACTGCACATATTGGGTGAGCTTTTGAATATTCTTTAGAGTGATGATGAAGGGATAAAAGAAAGAAAGGTTAGAGAAACAAGTGTGATTAGTATGAAATGCAAAGAAAAGATTTAAGACAGCAGTTGATTCTTCATACATTTATAATGTGAGATCTTTGCCTTAAATGAAACAAGTAATAAAGAAGTTTCATTGGGATGATAAAAGGATGAAAAAGAAAGAAATAAAGAGGGGTAGTGGGAAAAAAAAAAAATCACTGTATTCTTAAGTTAAGACAGACTTTGTGTTCCTTTACATGTTCAAAGAATGAAAAGAACCTATAAAAACGTGTATTTATGTATAAAATCAGTCGTTATCAGAGACAAAAAGAGTTAAATAGACACAAAGAACTATAGTATAAAATGCAGCTTGTAAATCAGCAGTTGAATCTTTATGCCTTTATAAACATGATATCACTACCCTGGAGATTAAAAGAGTACCAAAACAGCTTTCATAATGGAAGGGAAAAAAAGAAAGGATTAAAATAAGAGTGGTGGAAAACAAATTATTGTACACTTAAGTTAAGGCAGACTTATGTGTTCTACCTATGAATGTTTCCTTTATAAACAATGGGGAAAAAAAGGCACTGAAATATTCAATATGAAGTTGAAATGAACTCAACGGAACACGAAGTGAGAGACAAAAACGAAGGGACAAAGGAGGGGTAAAAGTGAATTAGTTAAACAGTACTTTGTGTCAGTATTCAGAACCTCCACAGCAAGTTTGGTTGGTTTGTCTTGAAAGATGTCAAAAGAGGAGCAGGTTAAAAAAACTGCCCATTGAAGCCTGGGGTAAACAGATAGTGGGCAGGTAGACAGATGAATGTGAGTGAGGTAATGTGTTGAAAATGCGAGTGAGATATCTTTCTGTAAAGCACAAGGAACACCAATGGGAACTTCTGGAAAGTTTTGTGGTTACAGCTTTAAAGCTATGAAAACAAAGCTTTGGAAGGGATATGCAATGAAGATTGACTCATCAATCATCTAAAACTTCACAAAACCCATTTTTCCCCCACAAGAATGGCATGCTTATATTGACATTTGTGCCAGTGTGTGGTTATTTTATCCTTGCAAATGCTAAATATGAAGAACATTTCCTGCTAGACTATGAGAAGCTGACCCAGTTGCTGTTGTTTACTGATGCAAGATGTAACCACAGTTCTTGTTTTAACAGTTCAGAGCAGCATGCAGGGAAAATAAGCCAGTAATAATAGACCTCAAAAGGAGGCCCATTACAAGCTTAAACAGACTATACAACTTAAAGAAATGGTCTGCTAAAAAAAGAAAAAAAAACAAAAAAAAACCATTTACACATTTTTCCACTTAACCCAGATGTAGACTTAAGATCAGACAATATCTTATGTTCAAATGTGTGTTGCAATTTGGCAGCAAACATACTGTTTAAAATTGCCCACAGCTTTCAGCTACATGAAGTTTTGTTTATTTTCATTGTTCACAGGAGGTCATACTATGCACTAAACCACATTGACAAGTCTGTGCAACCTTGATGAACAGCTGGATGTTTGAGGGCTGAGAGTTATTTTGGAGATGTATTAACAAAAAAAGATTTGGGTGCCTATTGACTTCTAAACTAAAGAAGAAGATTTGCACATCAAACCTGTCTTGACTGAACAGCAACATCTTCAGTAAGTGAAAAAGTCTGTAAACCTGATTTTTCACTGAACTGACAACACTGAACATCAATTTTTTACCTGATCCTGCTCACTGCTGTCAGCTGTTGTCCCCAAAGCAAAGAAAACTGACCTTAACTTCTGGGTGATCTGGGGCCACTCCAAATCGAACCAGGCCGAACGGAACGGGCAGTCGCTCATAGACATCCACAACCACGTCATCCCGGGCCTGAGGCATAGCACATATACTTTCACACACGGCATAACAACATGGCAATTATTCTCACAAGGTGTACAAACTCTTTTTTTTTTTTAAGTTTGATTCCCCCTTCTGACATGGTCAGAAATTCTCTAGAACGTTTGACATTGTCCTCAAAAGAGATCCAGAAATGACCTCAACACATGGCTTCATATCCACTCAAATTCCACAGCCATGAATGTTAAGCTGGGAAAGTGGAACATTATTTGATTTAGATTAGAATAGCATATAACCAAGTATAGGTGATCACAGTATAAAGTGCAGCCTTGTTTTACAGGTCAACATGTGTCTAAGATTGTAGCTAAGCGTGGGCGGCATTCCAGTATAAAAGTACTGGACCCACCCTCAAGATAAATTAACTACAAGTTTGAATGGTGCAAATAACCCTTGAAGGAAAAAAAACAGGAAAAACCCCACGGTAATTGCACCACTGCTGCAGTGCTTTCATTTACTCATTTGTTTATCAGTGTAGTCTTACTGGTAACATGCTGTAAAGAATGTGATAGTAACATCCGCACAAAGCAAGTCTATTTTTTTTTTATGTACATGCCAACCTGTGTTGCTGCTGATTACTAGGCCTATTTTGTAATGGTTTCCTTTTTCACTCATTTGTTGTGCTCTGTTGGACTGACAGATGTAAGATTATCTGTTGCCCACAGTCCATAAGCATCAGCTCAGTAACCCATCCAAGTGGCAGGGGGTGGCAGGGGGGAGTGAATAATAACAAAAATGACAAAAGAAGGAGCGACTAGAGTGCATGTAAGCATTTATACAATAAAGAAAGTATTGCAGCTACAAACTGTCTCACAGTGTTTGGTTTCATAATGTATACTGTAGTTGGTAATTATTTTTGTATAAGATAATATCACATTGTTATCTTTCCAACGTTGAAAAATATCATTAGTCATTATCAGTGTGAAATAAAATAATACTAAAATGAAAAATAATACTTTGGGTCAAAAGTACAAAATTTATCACATTCAGTGGTTAAAGCTTGGCACTATTCAGAGCATAGTGAAGTCACGCGGTTTGAGTAGGACGATGATGATTCAGTGGCATCAAGTATAATACATCAAGATGTGTGAATCAAGCGTGATGGCCCAGGCTTAAAAATTCAAAGAATATCAAAACATGTGGGTTTAACTCAGATAATGGGGGAATTCTAAATAGGAAAGCGTAAAAAGTGGATAAAACACATAAGTGGGCACATAAAACAAGACAGATTTAGAGTCGTTGGTTCTACTTTATAAATTGCAGGAGGAAGAAAGCATTGAAATCTCAATTGAAGTTAATGGAGTAACAAGCATGAGATGAAAAAAGAAGGGATGAGGAAAGAAAGTTTAAATATCAGAAGAGTGTTTTGCACCAGTACACAGCACCTGGAAGCTTGGTCACAGAGAAGCAGAGATGCATTCGAGAAGTGGCTGATGCCTCTCAACATGTTATGTTCAGGGCATAATAGCTTGGATTACAAATTTTGGGGGTCTGGACTAAAAAAATTATTGGACCTCCCGTTGAGGTAAACAACAAAGTGGAACTTTATGTGTAATATGACTATGTGCAGTACTGTGCAAAGAAATTAGATACCCAAACAAATGGGTTAAAGCTATTTATCTGGGCAATCTGCATTTCACAGTAAAAACACTGCATAATACTGGAATAAATACAAATAAACAAATACAGTAAAATGGCAGAAGAATTTCTTGTTTTTCAAAGTAGAAGTTAAGATGTTGTGAGATGTATAGAGGGTTAGTTCTTCTCAATCCCTCAGGTCATTGTTTACCTCCAGCATAATTATTACATGGGTACTGGATGAAAACTACAAATAATACTGAGCTGCAATGAGCAGAGATTTAGAAATGGATAAACAAACATGATGTCATGCATAAAATCTCTATTTACTGTAGTACTGTTATTTGTATTTATTTTATTAGTAGTATTTTCTTGAGAAAACAAACACTTAGTGCGCAATTAAATAGCTTTTTAAAATCTTATTTAGACACAGTCTGTCAGATTACAAAAGTTAGGCTGTTATTATTGTTTGCACAATACAGTACTATGATTTACAACCCCAAAAAGTTGGGACACTGTGTGAAATGTAAATAAATTTAAATAATAACAGAATGCAATGATTTGCAAACCTCATAGACCCATATTTTATTCACAACAGAACATAGAGCACATATCAGATGTTGAAAGTGAGACATATTACCATTCGTGAAAAGTATCAACTCATTTAGAACTTGATGGAACAACACATCTCAAAAAAGTTGGGACAGGGCCGTGTCTGCCATTGTGTAGCATCCCCTTTTCTTTTAACAATCTGTAAACGTCTGGGAAGTGAGGAGACAAATTGCTGGAGTTTTGGGAGAGGAATGTTGTCCCATTCTTGTTTGATGTTGGATTTTAGCTGCTCAACAGTCCTGGGTCTTCTTTGCCAGATTTTTCATTTCATGATGCACCAAATGTATTCTACTGGTGAAAGGTCTGGACTGCCCCTATCCCAACTTTTTTGAGATGCGTAGCTGCCATTAAGTTCTAAATAGTTAATATTTTTCATGAAATGGCAAAATGTCTCACTTTCAGCATCTGGTGTTCTATATTCTACTGTGAATAAAATGTGGGTCTATAAGATTTGCAATTTTACACAGCGTCCCAATTTTTTTGGTATTAGGGTTGTGATTTATATGGCAAATTTCACAAGACATTGTCACGAAGTAGCTTTATAGAAAGCCGTAACGAGTGTTGCCGAAGGTGACAGTAGCAGGAAGAACCTCCCAAGAGCATGAGGAACAAATGCTGCGAGAAATCAAGACTAAAAACCCCTCCTCCTGTGAGAAACTACTACTATAATTATAAAGTATCAGAGGTCAATCCAGTGAGAATCATTGGCTATGTTTACATGCAAAGATTTTTGCCAATCCGATTGAATACAATCCAATTACAGATTCAGACTGAGGTGTTTATATGCACACTCTATTCAACGATTTGATGGAAAATCTTCGTTTACATGCTCACTACAAGTAATCCGATGCAAAATGACGCGCATGCGTGGAGTAGCGTTTAGAGTAAACGTTACCATGACAGCGAACATCACGTGAGGTCCAGCCCGCGTGATATGAGTTTCCAGTTGGCGCGCTTGGGTTTTAATTGCTTTAAAATGATGTCAGACTCAGGAAAACGTGCTTCACATGTGCTTATAAAGGAAGCGGCGAGAGGAAGACGTGTTTTGAGACTCATAAGCTGGACGTCCGTCCCACCGCCGTCTTTTAAAGCTCAGAGCATAAACTTCGTCTCCTCTGCAGACCCGTTTCTGCTCCGCCATGCTGAACGGTATAAACTTTCGCCTTGACGCGACGCACAGGCGCAGAACATACTTACACGTTCCGATTGGAATGTAATCGGATTCAGGCGTTTACATGGCTATTATTCTTCTATTTAACGGATTATTTAGAAGTTTACCCACCTCGTTCAATCGGATAGAAATTGTATTCCGAATGGCCTCAATCGGACTAGTCTATTCCGATTGAGGTGTTTACATGGCCGTGTTCTATTCCGATTGAGCTATTAGTCGGATTATTAACGGATTATCAGGCTGCATGTAAACGTGGCTATTGAAGAGTATCTCAAAGTATCTTAATTTCCTGCATATGTTACCATGCTACCATCTGTAACCCTGTATATGTATAATGACAATAACGATGAATTGAATCTGTATAGAGGTTACAGGTCTCTAACCTGCAAAAACCATTATCTAACTGTAATGTCCTGTATCACCTCTGTTCATAAACAGGCTTGCAGATTACACTACCTTTGGTCATTGTTTTTCTTTATCCTTTTATTAGGTAGCTCAGTGAAGTGAGTAAAAAGGTGTTGAATATTCAGCATTATCTGCTTATGCTTCTCTTTTTTTGAAGCATCATTATATCTCTGTTTCAGCTGTCTTTGTGGTTTACATTGTAGTGTTTACATTTACATATGTAAACTATAGGTAAAAAAAAAACTGGAATTGTTTTTCTTGACTTTCTTGCAAGTAAACTGATTTGGGTGAACTTGCTCAGCAGCATTGTTTACTTTTTTTTGTTTTTCTTTCGTTTCTGAATTCTTCTCTGCCAGATGCCATTGCAAGTATGCCTAGTTACTTCTGCACTCATCTTTTTGTGAATTATAATATAACAACATCATTTTTTTTGACAAACTGTTTTGTATGTTGTATCATAAATTCTTATGCTGTTATATTTAGACACTAATGAATACTAGTCTTTCATTAGTGTGGCTGACTCCTGGATCTCACTCTTTCACTTAGAGAGCCTTTCTGTCACGCACAGAGAAAGAGAAAGAGAGAGAGAGCAAGAGAGCGATCTTATGATCTTTCATCATTATGCTGGCACAGTGCCTGGCACCTCCTGCTGATTTCGGCACACGTTCAATCGAGAGTACATCTTTATTATGCAATAAAAAATGAATGCTGGATGGAAAAAACCTTTTATTCATAACTTGGTCCTCCACCTGTTGACAATTATTCCTTTTACTAAATTTAGCTGGCTAAGTCCTCCTACTCAAAGCTCCAACAATAATTATTCTAAAGCAGCCTTGGCTTCCAACCACATGATGCTAATTTTCTTCATAACTCATTGCTTTGACAAAATGTGACACAGAATGGGAACTAACCTTCAGGAGATGCTGTGCTGTGTAAAACCCTGCTGGACCACCTCCCACTATGCACACCTTTGGTCCTGGCCCACTGGCTGAAGACAGTCTCCGAGCTAAAGAGGAAACAAACAAAGTTCAGTCCTATTCCTTCCAATTGTTTAGGCAGCATTTCTCTCTCTTCAAACTAGCTAAAAAAAAAATCTGCAATTATCTCCAATCTGGATTGGTCTTTCTGTTCTTTTTTGTTTTTTTTTTATCCAGTGGCTCCACATCCTGATCCTGTAGGACCTCTGTCCTGCACATTTGTGTGTTTTCCAGCTCCTATATACCCACATCAGTTAAGGAAGGACTTGTTCTTTACCTGATGTCTTGGTTCCAGGGTGTTAGAGCATGGAAAAGACCATAATATGCAAAACAGGGGTACTCCAGGATCAGGATGTGGAACCACTGTTAAAGCTGTTCAACTTGTAAAGCAAAAACAACATTTTAAATGGAAAACATTTAGTGAACATGGGAATCTGGATCTGCAGGCCAAACCCAAATTTGGTATTGTTATTGGCTCTGGATTTCATCATCATTTCAGTAATGTTCACTCTGGGAACATGCTTTGTCACAGTGCATAATAATAAGAGGTTTTATGATTTTGTCTTTTATCACCTACATTAGTGCAACACCCTACTGACTTCACCATCTTAAACGACTATTAACAGCTATTACAATGAGGTGAAATAAGAATTCAGACACTTTTTTATTATTTTATATACTTCCAGTACACACATTTACTTAAAATTTACAAATATAATATCTTTTGACATTGTATTTAGAAATATGAACAAAGTATGTGTTCATAAGCAAAGATGGAGTTAAAATGAAATTAACAGTGAAAGAAGTATTCAGTCACTATACAAAATAAACAAAATGTTTTTAAAAAGGTTAAAAATAAAAATATATCAAATTTTACACATTAATGTGTCAAAAATAAAAATTACATGCAAGATTTCTCTCAGACTAATATGATAGAGACAGTAAGGGAGAAGCCAGCAGACTGTTGGAAAGAGCTGCATGATGACCTGTAAGCAGCAAGAAAAGCTACACAGAGAGCTACAAATAAAGGCCGGCACTTCAGTCACCCTACGCAAAAACAAAGCGCTAAAAAACGCTTGCTAATAAATAAAGCGCAGGGCACAGAGACACATGTCTACCTTTTGCATACAAATCAGAACTCTTTTAGGACAATGTATTCTGGTCAGACGAAACAACACTAGAACCCATTAACAATAAAGAAGCTTGTTATGTTTGGGGAAAGAAGGGCTGTGCTTATGATCCCAAGAACAGTGAAGTACGGAGGCGGGAGTGTGATGATATGGGTCTGCTTTTCTGCAAACAGTACTGGGGCATTACACATCATCGAAGGAAACATGAATTGACAAATCTACCAGGACATAATAGAGGAGAATTTTCTCCTACTGACCAAGTAATTAAACTTGGGGAGGACAAGGATGTTTTAACAACACAATGACCCCAAACATACAGCCTAAATAACTCTCCTGACTTGAATCCCACTGAAAATTGAGGGAGGGTTTTGAAATTGTGAGTCCAACAGAGAAACACTTGTAACCTTGGGGAATTTAAGACAGTGAGAAAAAACTGAACCACAATGCTGCAAAAAGTCAATTACTTCTTAAGGCTGAAATTTCAAAGCTGTAATTCCCAACAAATGCCTTTGCAACAAAGAACTAACGTTATTAATTCGTGGTGTCTCAATACCTTTTTCCAATGAGTTTTGTTCAAACCTTCAAATCTTTGTTTATGCTCAAGAATACATATTTTATGTTCATATTTATAAGTACAAAGACACTGTAAGTAGGTTTGAGGTGGAGTTATGCAGTGAAAGTATATAAAATCACAAAAACAAAAGTGTTTCACTTCACTGTAGTTTATACTAAAAACTTACATGTACAATACACTTACATTACGTTCTTTTATTAGTTTTTAAAGCTATAAGTAGTTTGGCACCACAGAATCCACAATTTTGGAATGTTGTGTTTTGATCCATCTGTGTTCTAACACTGCAATACCCAACATGCCTTACTCAAACATGACAAACAACCACTACAAATCCCTAGCACACAAATACATCCTAATCTTATGAAAATATCCATTACATTAGTGTTATAGCACTCAAGTCATGGAACAAAACAGCTTTTTTCTTTATAAAATATAATTAAGTGCAGCATACCCATGTGTGGAAAATACGAAGAAGTTAAATCTAAAGCTGTTGAACAACCTTATGTATAACACCACTGACCTGACACTGAAAATCGATTCCCTGCCCAGGAAGGAATGCTTTTGGGAGCACTACAAGATGTAAATGTACAATATTTTTTAGATCTACAAGATTTAAAAGTCAAATTACTGGGATCTGCAAACAGAATATATGTAAAGGAAATTATGATCTCATCCTTACTTAACACAAAACAGACGTTAGAGACAAGACCCCCTTAGAAAAATTAGGCCAGATTGCAAGACCTTGACCTTTTAACTCATCCTCCTCATCTAATATGACACGTCAGTTACCAAAGCGCTTTCCATTATGATGACTTGCAAACGGCAAAGTTATATGACTGCAACCAGATATTCAGCTATCAGTAAGATATTCAGCTAGCTGTCTGGCTTCCATCTGCATTAATCCAATGTTTTCAGTAAGTGAGCTAGCAATAAAAAAAAATAAAAAAATAAAAATCCCAAGAGTCTGCTCTCATTTATCTGCCATAAAATGTTAGTTGTCTTTCAAAGTTTACTCCCACTCTCTAGACATGCTATCAGAAGAGGGCTGACTTTCAAATCTCACTCTAGGGACTGCTGAGTCACCAGTGTAAGAGTCAAGTGATGTTTACAACTAATGTATTAATGTTAAATTATTTCATTTGACCACAGTGTCCCGACATGCTGGAAATCCCTAGTATAGTATAGTATTCCTAGTATAAAGCCTAAGTAGACAAGCAGCTTTTTGTGTTTACTCTTGAATTCTTTCAAATCTGTCAGACACCTTCTGTTTTTTTTTGTAAATGCAAAGCAAGACTTTTCTTTGAGTTGTCATTTACTTTTGCATTTTTATGTTTTTTTTTACGCTTGCCCTATATGAATAGTTTAGAAGCCCACTGAACTGCATTTTAATGTATAAAAAAAGCTTCAAAATTAGCATAAAATAATAATAATAAGAAGAAATACAAATAACGTTTACCATTAGTATTGATATTGCTTTTATTATGGCTTTGCAAGCTTGAAAAATCTGTACTTTGAACACTGGCAAACTAAGGTCTGAATTTCAATGACTGAAATAAATACAAGTCTCAAAGCTGAGTAGCAGAAGCACAAACCTAAAATGATCATCTGGATGTACTGGAGTTTCATAGAAAATGTACAATAGTCTTTTAAGGCCATGAAAGTTTTTTCAAGATAACCATCTGCACTTTGAATGGCCTTGTATGAATTTCAGTTGGATGTATAGACTAAACAGACTCCAAACCAATATCAAACTAAAGACCTTAAAACATTTACATACAACTACCATCTAGATAACAGATCTCCATTTGCAGACTATTTACGTATTGCCTTTAGAGTGGGAGTGAGGTGGAGGGGGGGTTTCTAACTGCCATGGCAGCATTTCAAAGAAAACTTACCCAGAGATGAGAAGATACCGTGATACTTGGATGTCTGCAGCATGCAACGCAGAGTAACAAAGGACCCCTTCATATTTCTCACGTTCACAAATCCATGGAGACTTGAAGTGCTTGAAATGAATGTGAGACTGAGTCGCAGTCCTGAATAACGACTGCTCTAACCTAGCTGTTGAAAGATAAGCTGCTTATGAAGCCACTGAGATCCTGGAGGTTTTTGCCTGCTTTTAGGTGGTTTGGTCTGCTCAGTAATGTCCACCTGCAAAAGATTACTGAAAACACTGCAGAACCGCAGAGTTGTTAATGAAGGCTAAATGGCCATGAAGACAAACCGTGCATGAAAATTACAAAAAGTACCAAAGACCAGCACAGTTTGTTTGTTCAGTCTGTCCCACATACACTCAAATCTCATCCAGCTGGCGAGCACAGGCAGAAAAGCCCCGACAGCTCAGTTCTGCAGTTCTCTGAATCAGACTTTGCTCGATTCCCTCCAGCAGCTCCTCCAGTGTTAACCCAATGTGAAACTCACTCGTTTGCTAAAACTGCTCAGAAGTTCACTTAGCAAGCTGCAGTTTCCGGCTACCGTCTCTCTAAAATATCCACAGAGACCGTACTGAGCCTGCAAACGAATACATTAATAAATTAAACAAATAAATCTGTGAAGTTTATAAGCGTTTATAAACATTTGAATTTCCACAAGCTGCTGCACTACAGAGCAGCGTCCGCATTTTAAAACAGTCCGTCCGCAACGATAACGCTGACTAAAGGTTCCTAGTTTTATGGCTCCTCTCTCGCCTTGACTGAAGGTCTCTGTTTCACACAAGGACTTTAAGATAAGATATTGTCTGCGTCTTATCAGTTGTTGTTGGATTTCTGACACTGACATTACAAATGTCAGTATCAAACGACTCCCCCACCCACACACACACTTCATAACACAAATTATAGGCCCATGTGCAATTTAATCACTGTTAAAATTTAAGTTCTTTGGGTTGCGAAAAAGTGATATTTGTTTTGAAAGAACACTTTAGCACAACATCAGACTGATGGTCGACTCTTTGTGTGGGGGGAGCCTGGAGAAGAACTCCAGTCAGAATGCAGAAAGGCTACTGTAAAGCACACAGGTGGAAACAGCAAAGTCTGGGACTGTTTTTTAAATATGGCACAAATGTCCATGTATTTTTGGGGGCCACTGTATATACATAGCAGTTAAAGAGAATTGCTCACTGATGCTAAGTGACTATTTTTGCTGTCCTGTCTACTTAAAGAAGGAGAACCACAACAAATGATGGATATTTCAACAAGAGTCAAGATGCCACGCAATTCATTTAGTGAAATTCAGGCAACGTTTAAAACCCACTGAGATCTTGTGGGGCTACATAGGAAAATGTGTGGAAAAAAAAAAATCCAGTGACTATGGATTATGCATTATGGACTATGGTCCTGTGGACAGCAGTGAAGAATGTTTGGGAAGCTTTAACTGGATCTTCCAGCAGGACAATGATCCAAAGCACACCTCAAAATTAACACAAATATGGCTCACTGACCACAGAATTAAGGTTTTGCTTTGGCAACCCCAGTTGATTGACCTTAACCCCTTAGAAAACCTGTGGGATGAGCTCCACATCTGAATCTGAAGGACTTGGAGAGATTCTATACGGAGGAATGCCATGTGTTGAATAACATGTAAGATACTAATGCATATTACAAACAGCTGTACTGTAAAAAAATCTACTACTTACAGTAGAATAGGTTGTATGTAAAGGAAAACGTGCACAAAGTCATATTTATGAAAGAATTTATTCAGCTACATTCATCAAGTATAAGTGGTTATAGGCGATTTGACAACAGCAAGACATACAGAAGATAAAATGCGTGTAAAACACGATACATATTTATAGCATGATTGTGTCCACAATGAAAAAAGGATAAAATAATGGACACTATAACTACGCAGAAACCAAAGAATAATATGTCAAGTTTAATGATTTCAAACTCTGTATTTTACCATCTGTATTCAAAGTCATGGTGTTCCATAAAATAAATCCAACATGAAGTAAACATACACAACATATATCAATTAATAAACTGACAACACAAAGTGTGACGACAAATCAGTATTACTCATTAATGACACATATGACTGTAACATCAAGAAAAAACTAATAATGATGTGTGGAAATAACATGTTTTCCAGGCAAAAGAAGAAAAAGACCACCCAGTTAAAACTCTAGCATCTGTTGCAGTGTGAGGGTGTAACAGGGCTCATGGCATGGGTAACTACCCATCTATGAAGGCACCTTTAATGCTAAGAAACACATTTTGTAGTGACATAAAGTTGCCACAATAAAACTTTGTATCTCCACAATGGTAACTTTTTCATTTTTTCATCGTCATTTTGGCACATTTCTTTTGGTCTAATTATCATGAAACCCATTGTAAAGGGCAAAGCTGGCATTTTCAAATAAAAAATACCAAAAAAAGAAAATCTCAAAAACGGAGACATAAAGTTTTGCTTTGAAAGTGATTACATGCTGCCTTCTAGACGACATCTTTTTCAGGGACATCCATGTTATTTCAACATGACAACATCTCCTCTATTTTGGAAATGAGGTTTGTATGTATATATATGTTTATATACATGGAGTGGGACAGGATGCTTAGAAACCCACTGTAAAACAATTGTGCTGGTGTCCACAGACATGGGCAGTTCACTTTGCAATGAAAGTGATATTTACAATTAAACAAAATTAATATTTTGAGTTGTATGCTGTTCTGAGTAATATATATCTTAAAAATTCAGAATTCACTCATTTGTGTATGAAATGACTTTGTGCTCTAATTGCATCATTGGGAGTGCCAGGCCTATGAAAGGTGTCCAAGGATGCCTTCATTTGTTTTGTCCCAGAGGCTACTGAGCGAGAGTCTGCTAAGAGCCCACTGTGTGATAGGTTTAGAAGCATTGTTACTCTTGTTGTCATTTAGCCAGTCCTACACACAGGAGTCATGTGTAAGTGGATTCCTGTTGTAAAGAGCCATTTTCAAATAAAAACTCTAAAACTGTTGAGTATTGTTGAGTAAAATTGTATATAAAGAATGATATTGTTAATTTTTTGAGCAGGTTTACAGCAAATATAGTTATAAGATTAATTTCACTCTCTTTAAGGCTTAAGGCCCACTGAAGCTAGTCAAAGACAGGCATCCATGACTTTCGCCAATTTGAGAAAAACAGTTCAGCCAGCCATTGTGTCATATGCACAAAAGGGAACGATAGGAAAAGAGAGAAGAACATGCAAGTAGTGAGAGGTGACATCTACCAAAGATCTAGCCATTTGAGAAAGACGGGGAAAAAACTCAAAGGCAACACAGAGCATCAGTGAAAACGGTTTGCCAGACAGGAAGTACACTTTCAGAAGAGGTAAAGGCTTGAGAAAGTACAGCTCAGTATGGCAGATAGTGGATATTACTCTGATCATACATATTCTCAGTTTAAGACAGATCAATCAATCGATCAGTCATGCCTATTAATGGATAACGTATTGCAAGTTAATGAATTAAGTTACAAGATTACAAATACAAGAAAGAAGAAAGATCAATGGAACATTGTTCTTGAATGTTTCAGTTGTTTTTAAACTCTGAAGGTTCTCTAAACATCCCTAATTGTCACTTAATAATGTAACATACATGTGATGAAGTCTGAGGAAAAAAAGAAACAAATTCTGAGAAAAACAACCTGTTATTTCTACAGATAAACACCAACATGAATGAGAACAAAGGTACTAAACCAAAGCATTCTCATTGAACTATGATAATATGATATCACAACACATAACAGGTCATTTTGCAGATGCATTTATATATTAACATTAATCTTAACATTAATATTATCACTGTTGGGACAGAACCTCATAACTGTAGAAGAGTAAAGAATAAAATAATAATAATAATAATAATAATAATGTATCTTTAATGTAAGTTAATGTAAAAATATTTTATTCTATGTAATTGTGGACTATTTCTATTGGTTCATCATACAAAAAAAAATCATACAGTGTAAAAGAAAAATGACAGTCAAAATGTAGATCTTTCTTTCGTCTATGTAATTTGTCTTTCTGTATCTTGAGTTGTCATCTTCAAAGTTTACCAGGTCATTTACTGTGGAAATCGATAAAGTACAGACATGTAAGTGATTGAAGTCTCACCAAGATGAAAGAACAGGATGTAATTGTCAGCAGAATGGAAAAAAAACAGCAGCACAGATGAAAAAAAGCAGGATGTTTTGTCACCTTTTTAATGGGGGAAGGTTTGAGGCCTAGAAAACACAAGCTAGTGCAAGGAAAACACACACACACACACACACACACACACAAAAAGCCCATAGAAGGCAAACTAATAATACTGTTATCTTCTGCGATGCGGGCACTGGGGCTGATGACGCCTGTGAGGGACCTTATAAGGTGAATAGTGCTGAGAAGACTGTAGAAAAACACAAGAGTAAAAATATAGATTACAAGATTATTTATAATATTTGGATGTTATGACCTTTAAATAGTGTTGCTGATGTGGCCTACGTCTTGATCCAACTCTCTTACTTTTTTATGTGGCTCTGATTAAAAAAAAAAGAGGGCAAAAAAAGTGCCAGACTAAAGAAAACAATGGAATAAATCCATAATGTCTTTATCATCAAAGCATGTCTCTTTCACCCCCACACCATCAAGTTCAGCAGCTGCTAACCAACAAGCCATGTCTTGCTCAAGACTGCAAGAATTTATTTATCCTACCCACTCTCTTGTATGAAAATAGAGACAACATTAATTATGGGGCAGTTAGGTCGACTTGTATCATAATAAATGCAATAAACTAAACTTTACTCCACCTCTGCTTCTTTATGATTTATGTCTACAAATGATATTTACTCATACATATGTATTTCTCAGTGATTTTCTGAGTGAAAATAAGTCAACACATCCTCTACAGCGAACAAACTTGGCAAAAATATGAACTGTACCTTTGCACAGGCCACATGCATATGTATTTTTTCTCCAATGTGTCGAATTTAGTAAATGAACAGCAATTGTGTATTAAGCTGTGCAGTAGTGTGTTCACTGTAGAGGATGTATTCACTTATTTATTAAGAAAATCAACAAAACAGATAATTTGACCACTTAAAAACTTTTGCATACAGCTGTATATACACAGGACATTCAGGAGAAACACTATATATATATAGTGCTGGGGGTGGCGGTGTTTGTAGGGGGAGCACTGATGCCTGAAACTCATCTATCAAAAATATATTGTGTAGTTCATAAATCCAGAGTACTATAAACTGGTCTGACCTGTATTGATATCATGTTATAAAATCCACAAATAAACAGATCTCTGTTTGTCTGAGATCAGCTAGGGTAGTGGAAGTGAAAACAAGCAAGAGCAAGAGCTATGACCTATGCTTGAATCAGCTTATTTCAGTTCTCAATGGCTCCCTTATTTTATAAAAAACATCATTTCTTTTGTAATTAGCAACTGCCAAGTGACGCAAACAATAAAATCACTTCTGCAGTCAGCATTCCAATGTGCTCACTGCATGCAGGCTAGCTTGGTTACTGCTTATTCATGGAAGAGTAATGTCAAAACTAATTTAATCCGGGACGTGTTCCCACCATTTTTCTTCACAGTACAAAATAATGGCATAGGCCTACATTTTGGTGTGCTGCATTTGAGAGGTCAACCCTAGCCCTAACCCCAGAAGTTATAACTTGTTGGTCTTGGTTGTGAACATGGTAAAATCTCATGTAGTCTTACCTGCCGGAACTTCCATATTAGCAGACCAATGCAAATAATGAACATTGTGACAGTAATGAGCACGCTGATCACGAAGAGAAGGTGATGAACCATACGCCGTTTATTGCATTCCTCTTCTGGGTCTCCATCTGAGGTATAGAACAAGCCGCCTTATTCACACATACTTCAGCAGATCTACTAATATACACATACTGACCTCTCACATACACTTCTGAGAGCTTATCTGTAACCACCAGCGCAGACTTAAGCTCATTTCTAGCCATGTCATGACTTTTACTGACAGTAAAAAAGTTAACTGGGCAAAGCAGCAGGCGTTAGTATAACAGCAGCTTTTTTCTTCTGTATATTTTTATTATGAGAAATGCAGAGAAAGGAACTCAAACTGCTTTAGAAACTAATACAGGAAGAGCTGTGGTGAAAAGTATTGCTCAGTGACTCACATTACTTCCAGTGTATGACCTATATGATGCTTTTTGAACAAGTACTTCTGCTTGAATCTGCAGTACTTGTTAGAGTTCTGACGTGTCATACATATATGTGAGTGAGGTGAGATGTGTTATGAATCAATTCATTGCACATTGAAGTACAACAATGAAATTATTGGCATTCATATTATGCATCGCAGTTCGTTTATTCAACACTTTTTCATAGGTCAGGACACTCTGATTAAACATACTCAGATGCACGAGGCTGAAGTTGGCTTCCTATTTGGATTCTCCGTTCTCTGAATGTTGTCTGTAACATTTCTTTGGATGCCATTTCTGTTTTGATTATTAATTAATCAATAACATGCAATTAATCTTTGGATCTCAGTGCATCTGATGGGTAGTTTCTCCAAGAATGTAGTTAACTAAGCATTCACTTAGCCACTTGGTGTAAGAAGCAACTTCCATAAATCTACATGAAGCTGTTGGGATTAGCCGAACTAGCAGTTTAGCCAGTTACACTGTAGAAACATTAATCAACTGTGATCATTTGTCAAGCTGTCTGACTCTACCTGGTAATATACAAACTTTCATCACATCGCTAGAATCTCTAGCTACTCAAAAAAATGGAGTAAACTTTGTTCAGGAAGGTTTTGGTCATCTCTGCTTTATCTCATTGTCACCAGCTCTGGCGCTGTCTTGGTTAAAATTAAGTGGAGTCGGGGAGTCGAGAGCAGAGTCAAGAGTCGGTGTCATGCATCACTTTCACTGACTGCAGGAGACGCAATTGCTGTGTCTGCAGCTGTGCCCTTTTCATTACATAGTGCGCTATTTTGGGATTCCGCCATTTTTACTGGGTGCCGAAAACCTAGTGCAGAGAATTCAGTGCTCTTAAACAATCCCACAATGCACCGCAATACCTCACTTCAGACCTGTTACAATCTAAGTAAGCTCTTCTCACGTGTGCAGTCAAACTCAGCGGTTATATAGGACTGGTGGCCTGACGTTTACAGTGTTACAGAATCTGCTGTCGCACAGTAACAAGCAAACCTGTATGATATGGTGACCAAAATTGTTTACTACCGTAATGAATGCTGTTCCCTATAATAGTGTTTTATATTGTAATCCAGATTTTTAAATAGGTGTTGTGATTAGGGAACCATTTTGGACATGGAGAATGTTTTTCTTCTCCCTGACTTGTGAGGCATCTTGGAATAAAAAAATAAAAGTGAGTTTATGCAGCAAAAAAAAATCAGTATACAGCGCATATGACTGAATACACAACTGCTCACTGCCCAACACCGCAAAAAAAAACAAAAAAAAACAAAAACAAAAACATTCTCATCCTGTTGGGTTATTCTAATATTTCTAGCTCATTGGTGGTGGAGTGACACGGTAATCAGTTTTTTTTTAGTCATGGTTAAAGGTTCATTAGTCAACATATTTTAACCACTTAAATGTCCAGTGCCTACCCGTAGGCCCAAAGTTTTGTTACATGCTTCTATACCTAGAATAACTCAGCTGGTTTGTGTTGAAGTTCCTGTAGACACTAAGTAATAAGCCTTAGTGTGTAATACACCTGGGATTTTAAGGGGTTAATATTATGCAACCTTCAAATGGTTTAAGATTGCAAGTACATAACGTTTACAGATAGACTGTGCTTTAAAGTACTTGAGACTGTAATTGTGCTGAACAAATGGCGGCGGTGAAAATCACCATAAGAGTAAAATCAAATATGAAAAACTGATTTCAGTGCTTTATATACAATAATAATTTATCTAGTGTTGATTCTAATACAAATTCCATTTCAAACCATTCATCAAAAGGTATTTTTATATTTTTTCTTCAATATTTCAGGAATTCTTTGAACAGGAAGTGAACGGTAAATAATATACTGCAAATATATATTTATGTCCATATATTTGATCTCCACTTTTGAAATATGATGAATTCTGGTCTATCAATAACACCACTTGTCTCCGTAATTTTAGAAACTTCCACAGCTCTGTTCATCATTCTGGAAACATTAACATTTCTATTTTTTATTCACAGCTTTCCTGCTAATTATTAATAAGTACTTCTAACTAATAATTAATTCCATATTTACATTTTATTTTGTGTGTTTATGGTGAAACTATGAAACCGTACCTCTCACGATGATGACTGTCTCACTGGCTTGCCCGTAGCTGATTTGTACGCCTGTACCCCCAATAAACACCCATTCGCAGTAGTACCCATCTGTGTCCTCAATTTGCAGCTGAGATAGACTCAGGGTGAAGTCACAGCACTTGCCACTGACTGACAGACGATGTTCAAAACCGAAGCTGAAGGTCTTAGTATAGTCAGGTATACTTAGATACAGCAGCTCTCGTGGCTTGGAGTAGCGCTGTTTCAGATACAGCCCAGAAGGTTTGAGTGTGGTGGAGCAGAGCAGCTCGGCCGTGGAGTTGAGCTTAGACAGGATGATGGCCGCCGGGCTCTGGAGGAGTGTAGGCAATTCTGGAGAGAGGGAGGGGGAGAGAGACACAGGACAGGGAGAAAGTGAGCGAGGGAGGAAAGAGAGAGAGAAGTGGAGAGAGAGTGAGCAAGGAGAGAGAGATGGGCAGAGGAAACATGACCTTGACTTTGTCAGAATCAAAGCAAAAACACTGGAAAACTTTCAGGTTGAAGAAAGGAGGCACTATATTCAGCATTTATTGACTAAATAAAAACAGCTGTGGGTGGTGAATGGAATATGCAAGGAAAACCCTCAGAACACCTGCCCTGAAATCAGTGATTCACTCTTCAGAGAAAACTGCACAGAACCCCACATCAACACCCAAAACAAAAAGAACGGAAGACAAGTTGATTAAAGATGCAGAAATGAGTCAGAAGAGTCTCGATTCCATGATTTATGGACAGATAATACTGTGCTAAACCTACTTCAAAAAGCCGTTCAGAAATATGCTACCTTCAGGGGCCTTTTCTGAACTTCTGGAAACCTAAGTGCTGCACTACATCCACTTAAATGGTTTGTTAATTTTGACTGTGATTTAGTCAATGATACATACATTCTAAGGTAAACACAACAAAACTAATAATTAATGACAGGAGAGAATAAGATATGATTCTTATAACAAAATTCTCTTAAGATACAAACAACTAAACTGTCAATATAAAGAAAATGAATTCCATGTGGCATGTGCATCATTTCTGCTTTACTGAGTGTTTATTTATTAGGTAACATTATTTGGAGTGGTCCTGTGTAGATGATTAATAAACGCTGAATAGATTATCAGTAACACATCAACAACAAATCAGTGAAGTAGCAGCAGTGAAGCCTCTGAATACATTGAAGGTGTATATCTTGTAGGTGTTCTGTTAATACATTAATTACATTAAGTAGATGTGTTGTTAATATGTTACTTCCACTATGCAAAACCAAATCGTACCCAACTTTAAGCAAAACCTAACCCTAACTCTGGCCTTAGTTCTAACCCTAACCTTAACCTCAACCCAAAACCTAACCCACCTCGTTTGTTTTTGAGAGGACCTCTCAAAATGAAGTGTCACTAAGTGACTGCTTATAATAAGTAACGGTCTGTATCTGGTAAATATCAGAAGGAATCAGATAAGAACCAAGTCATAGGTACATTTCGGTAAACAACAAACCCAATTATGACCTAAATCTCACCTTTTCCTTTAATACCATGAGCTGTATAGAGCTGTATAGCTATATACAGCTAAACATGTTTGACTTCAGGGTGTTTACTGCCTTAGCACTGAGAACAGCAAGTCTAATTCAAACCTGTTGCAGTTTTTGTCATCTGGCACTCCACGACTTTCTGTTTGCATTACTATTTTTTAATTGCGTATTGCCCTTCACCCTTGGCCAAAGTCTGCCAGTGAGTAACATTTTACATCAGTGGAATTTGGCCTCAGGCCTGGGACTCCTTGTACTGCACACTTTAGCACTCTCCCCTTATGCAGCTGTGCATGATAAAATAAAAAATCATGCAGTGCAGGGTAATCCAGGACCAGAACTATCTAACCACTGTTTTCAGTACAAAGAAGGCTACACCATTAATAAAGACAACATATTTTTCAGAGGTCTCCTGGAAAATCTTGTCTTTATGTGGCGACATATTTTATGTGGCATTAAAAAAGCACTCTCAAGAGGAAATGAGATTCAGTCAGCCCATAGCTAAAAATAAAGTGCTCAAGAATTTAAGTCATGTTTGTTCTAATGGTCTGTGCATAAAGTTGCATATTTGTATGTGGCTCACCTGTTTTGGCTGAAAGTGAAGGAGTACAGCAAAAGGCCAAGAAGAGCCAGAAAAGTGTCAGAAACATCCTGCTGCAGCTGCGCTGAAGCTGTTCACAACACTACTCTGCAGCCTCCTCATCTAGATGGTGTCATATATAAAGGACAGAACTTCCTCCATCACTTCTCTCTGACAGGAAATGTGGTTTCCACGTTACTGACTTTCTGCTGACGGTCTTCAACATGTCTTGATCAAAGTGTCTGATGTGATGGCGAGAGCTGCGCAGCTGATTACCTGAAAATGTTTTGTCTGTTTCCTGTCAATTCTCCACACTCTGTTAAACACCCACTAATTCAGTTTTGTTCATTTATTTCGGCAAAGCGCAAGTTTCATGTACATCAGAGCAGTACGTGAAACTTGTGCACTGAGAGCAGCATCGCCATGTTTACAACTGGACGGGAAATCCAGAAGTCAATAAAATTCAAACGTGGTAGGTTAGTTTATTTTCAGTTTACTGTGTGCATCAGTAAACTCCAGTAAACACCAACATGTATAACATAACAAAAAGTAGTAATGTATAAAACAGAAAAATAATAAAGATGCCTAACTTAAATCAATACCCTAGACTTTAAAGTGACATAAGTGTAGATACAAAATGTATAATTTTGTGCAGATTTGTGCAGTTTTCTGGCCTTACAAATACAAATACTTTTGATATAAATCGAAAGAACAAAAATCACATGATTATTTTATGCTTTATGAGTTGGATCTCTTGTATTCATTGCCCTATTGAGGTACAAAATTTTTCAAATTAAGTTTTTATTTTTTATTTTTTATTTTCAGAAGTGATTTAAAATCTTGATTCCATCTTTTCCTATGTTATCTCAATACATGTTCTGCTTAATTTTTAATGTTTTGAAAAATACATAAAATATACATGAAGTCAATCTAACTGTTATTGAATGCATATCAACTAATCACAAATGACTCATGAATAATCACTAAAAAATAAGAAACTATACTTCATTTGCATTATAATATGTTACATATACAGTCACATTGATTTTTCGTCATCTACGGGGAACATAAATATGGGATTTTTCAGCTAATTGTAGTGCAAATTGCTGTTTATTTGCTGAATTTAACATATTAGGAGAAAAAGATAAATATAAAATATGCCACAGCTTTTGCATAGGCTGTGTTTAATGTTTTATTTTTCCCAATATGTTAAACTGAGTAAATGAACAGTGATTTCATATCTAAATGTGCAGAAGTGTTTTCTGAAAAGGATGTGTAAACTTATTTTCACTTACAGAATCATGTAATTTGAGAAGTGGCACCCAAACTTGGTGACACTTTATTTTGAGTGGTCCTGAATTACGTTTTGGTTGAGGTGGGGGTTAGGATTAAGATTAGGTTAAGATTAGGGCCAGGTTGAGGGTTGGTTATAGTTAAGATTAAGGTAAGGTTGGGTAGGTTTAGGTTACGCTTAGTGGAAGTAACATAGAAAGTTGGCTTCATGTAGCATAACAATACGGCTGCTTAATGTAACTAACGTATCAACAACACATCCTCAAGATATTTGCCTTAATGTATTCCGATGCTTTGAGATGTTGTTTATGTGTTACTGATACTCTCTTGAGAGTTTATTAATCATCTATGAAGGACCACTCAAAATGGTGTTACCCCAAACTTTTGCATACAACTGTAAATTACAGACAGTGCACATTATGAGTGGTAACTAGTTTCCATGGTTCAGTATCTTCAGTTCAGCATTCTAGTGAAGACACACACACATACATATTCAAGTATGTTTTTAGAAAGCATTTTTCTAACTACTGTAAGTAGTAGCACTATATTTTTTTGGACTACAAATGAGAAGGAACTGAGAGTTGAGGTCTGGGCAGTATGCAGGTTCTTTCACAACAGACTCTCAAAACGTCTGCCTTATGGGGCCACCGTCATATGGTTGGCAAATGGTATGCAAAAACAATACAGCCGCTGAAGTTGCTGCAGTGGTTTTGGAAAGCAGCAATGAAGATAACAGAGCATTGTGATATGAAACATGTAAATATCATGTTATATGCAAGAACCTTTAAAGATGTATTAAAGAAGATATGCAGGATTAACCCCAAAGGGTTAATATTTTGCATACAACTGTAGAATGCGTGTCCACATACTTTTGGTCATGTAGTGACTGTGTGCGGTAGATGCTAAAATATGCTTTTAGTTGAGCATCACAACAATATGTGGGGATTAAAGCCTATTATAAATCTAAGAACAATATTTCTCACATTTTTCTTGATGAACCTGTAAAGACACTGTTCACACTTGGTAATTGTGCACATTTGGATTTTATAGAAAACTTACAGAAAAGCACAACAAGCATAGTTACTTAGCACATGCTCATCATTTTCAGCACCACAGCTGGCCATATCACCTTCTGGTGGGCCTACAAACAAATCACAGATGACTTGAACCAAGTTATTTGATACAGGTACTTGGAACTCCAGAGGTCCTGTGTGGAAATGGGAAATGAGAGAACCTCCAAGAAAGAACAACCATCTCAGCAGTACTCCACCAATCAGGACTTCATAGTAGAGTGGCCAGAGGGAATCCACTTCTCAGTAAAAAGCACATGACAGCTTATTTAAAGTTTGTCTAGTCTAGGAAAGTTCTGTTACCAGCAGCATCAGCATGACAGTGTTTGTGTGGCTGCTGTTGTCAGTCACAGATCACTATAAGGTTTTCAGTTTTTCATTGATGACATCTAAATGTAGCATAAGAGCACCTAAAGTACCCTCAGAATCCTAAACTCATAATTCAATGTTCTGGTGGAACAAACCCTTTGGCCTGAATGCCAAGCATTCATCTGGAGGATGAGGCACTGCTCAAAACTCTGGCCAATTCCAACCCCACAGTGAAGCATGGTGGTGGCAGCATAAAGTAATTGGGATGTCAGCAGCAAGAACTAGGATTGAGGGTTAATAGGATTGAGTAAAAGATAAACAGACCAAGTTACAGGAGAATCCTTGTGGAAAAACAGCTCATCAGCACCCATGACTGCAGATTAGGCAGAAGAAACACACAGCCAAGACAATGCAGGAGTGCCATTGGGGATGGGTTTGTAAAGATCCCTGAGTGGCTGAGCCAGAGCTTGCACTTGAACCTGAATTAACATTTCTGGAGAGACCTAAAAATAGCAGTACCCATCCAACCTGACTGTGAAGAGGAATGTGAGAAAATCCCCAAATCCAGGAATGCCAAGCTTGTAGAATCACACCCAAGAAGACGCTTCAACATAGTACCAAATAGAGATGTGGACTCGAGTCAGATTTGAATTATGAATGACTTGAGACTCGACTCGATAAAAAAGACTTGCCCATCGACTTTGCCTTTAACACCAGAGACTTGGACTTTGACTCGAATTTATAACACAGAAAGACTCACAACCCAAAGTGAAAGAAACATGGAAAGGCATCTGGCAGCAGATGTGGATTTTGACAGTCAGCTACTTTTCATGTGAATGGATTCCAGCATTCCAGAACTGCATCACATGTAAATTTGATTTACAGCAACAGCATCAAGTATCTGTTACAATGCTAATGCCTGGCCTATTTTATTTGGGAGACAAGTAAAGTATGAGAATTCAAGTTTGCCTCCGTAAGCTAGAAACTTAATATATAACACAAGCTTAATATATAACAATGCACTATTAACATGCTATTATTAAAAGACTGAGTTGCTGCCACCATCATTTTTGGTGTTGAAATGGCATTAAATGTTGAAGAATACAAACTTGCATGATCAGATTCGAATACAAGACTTGCCTGTACTGACTTCAGAGTTAATTTGAGACTTCACTGTCTTGACTTGGGACCTGACTTGGGACTCAAGTGGCAGACTTGAGGTTTGTTTGTTACTTGCTACTTGTGACTTGTTCACAACTCTGGGGCCAAATAAAGAGTCTGAACACTTGTGTAAATGTAATATTTCCATTCTTTATGTTTAATCAATGAAACCTTGAGGAAACATTTTAATGCTTTTGTACTATAGAGATTTCTTTTGCAGATGTTACAATGTTAGTGTTAAAAATAAGGAAAAGGCAAAGGGGTCTGAATGTGTTCTGAAAGCACTGTATGTTAACAGGCAAAATAGGTCGATTTACAACTACGAAGTTAGTGTGGAAAAAAAATGACAATGCTCAGCACTGACACGATTAAAATGTGATTTCAATCTTTTAATAGTTTGAAAGTAACTTAAAACAAGCTTTTGTCCAACAATCTCTTACTCAATGATCACAAATGATCAGTAATACAACGTTTCATGGAAATTAGATAGAAAAAGCGGAAGAAATACATTACATATGTATACACATTTGCTATATATATGCAAAATATTTTACAAAACAAACAAGAAACCTGACCAGTGTTTATTTGTTCTATAAAACCAATTGTTTCAGTTTTCACCTCCTCGTTTACTGTTCCTCTCAGCTTGACTGACAGATTGACACCAGTAAGACAGCTTGTCACAGTATCCATGATGATATGTTTTGTTTCTTGGGATTAAGATCTGGAATCTGAAATTTGAACACGCTCTCTGTTTGGAAAGCTGCAGTTACTTCTCATTTTTTTATATACATAACCAATGGAAGCAACAAGGGCTATGGTAGAAGGAATGGCCACAAAAATTACAGCCACTTTATGATTATGAGAATATTCTCCTGTGCGAGTGTTAGGGTGGTGATTAGTTCCAGTCTTGTTTTCTGGAAAAAAAAAAAAATCATTAGTCTAAAGCATGAATATGAAAATATGCAAATCAGAATACAGTGGCCAGATCATTTCTGTTTGTGAAGATTATGTACTTTCATATGTGTAAGTGCATCCACTACCAGTGGTATGAACAGTGGTGACAGCAGGAGGTAACTTTTTTACATTTTTTGCATGATTCAGTCACTGAAATGCACACAAAGTCATTCACAGTGGTTTAATTATGAAACACTTCATTCTAGAGAAACAGATTCTAATTTCTTTAGGTGGTAGGAATCAGGGATCAAAATGTCTACAACGCAAATGTAGTCATCTTATTTACTATCAAAAATACGGACCCCCTCTGGTGACATCATGTATAAATAAAAATAATGCGTGCCCACAACTTAGTAAGGCGTGGGAATGGGATGATTAAGTCGTGGCCATGACTTAGTAAGGCGTGGGAAAGAGATCCTAATGCGTGGCTACAACTTAGTACGGCGTGGGAACGAGATCCTAATGCATGGCCACAACTTAGTAAGGCATGATCTCATTCTCATGCCTTACTAAGTTGTGGCCACCACTTGATTATCTCATTCCCACACCTTACTAAGTCATGGCCATGCATTAGGAACTCGTTCCCATGCGTTAATAATGCATTATTTTTATTAATCTGGGATGTCACCAGCCAGGCTCTGTACAAAAAGAGATTTTATATATATTTTGATAATGGTAAAATAGTAGTATATCTGAAAAGAAGTTTTCTTTGAGGATTGTTTCGCCTCACAGCAACCTGTATGTACCTCTCTGCCATGAATTAAGTAAAAAAAATTAACCCAAACCTTATCTCAGAACTATTGTAAAATCATGTGGGTTAGGTCTTTATCCTGAGTATTTGCCCTGCAGCTATTGGTTCATCTGTAAAGGGTTATATTTGTGCCTATAATGAGGACCAAAGACTTTCTGTGGCCAACCCATACAAGTAGCTGTTTGTGCCCTTTGTAAGGACAAAAAAAAAAAACACAAGAAAATGTGCAACGATGTCATGTAAGAGTTTTCTGTGAAGTAACTTTTAGAGTTAATAAATCAACCAACATATTTCCTAAATTTGTTCTAGAGAAAAATCTTAAGAAAAAGTCCATGTCAGATTCATAACATGTTCTTTAACTGCAGAACTGTTCACACCATTGTGCTCTTGAGGGTGTGTAGTTTCTCTTCTTACCTAAGAACAAATTTCAAATAAGAAAACATTGGTGAATATCAGAATCTTCATGAAAACTGCGCCAGTGGGTTTTAAGAAGAAATTTCTTTATAAGAACGGTTGGTGAATGAGGCCCATTAAAAGCTTCAGACATCTGGTTCCTGTCACAGCCATTGTAAACAATTTTGACTTTGCAAGTTTCTCTAGAATGGAGTGTTTCTCATCAAATCACTCTGGATGACTTTGTTCATGTTATAATGATTTAATTATACAGAAATATTGAAAAAAGGGTGAAATTCCTCGTTTAGCATACAGGTAAATGTGGTGCAAGTATATTTCTGATCAAACATTAGGCCTTTTTATGCATTTGCTTCCTGTTTTTGCTTTTCATCATAATTAATGCTGTGTCTCGTGAAATGCATTCTACGTCCTTTAAATTCTGCTCTTAATATTTTTCATAAGTTATTAAAGCCAGTAAAATTTCTTTGTGGATTGAGTCAGTTTGAGATTAATTTAACAGTGTACACTGCAGTTATGTAGAAGTACGTAACTTATGGACTGATAAAGGAAAAGTACCTGATATGATCACGCTGAAGTGCTTTGTAAGAGGACCACTCTTCAGCTGCACCCAAAATGTATACGTTCCATTATGTTCCATGGATGAATTCTGAATTGGGTAATAAAACTGAAGCTGACCAGTACTATTGCCATGTTTCAGTGTTTTGTTGTCCTTCTTCCATTTATATTTGGTAGAGTTGCAGTCTTTACACCCAACTGTGCAGGTTAGATTTAATGGTTGCCCAACAGTCGTTTTTATGTCAGGACAGTTCAGCGGAATGTCTGAAGAAGTAATAACAAATGAAGTCAGTGGGTAAATTGTAATAGATTACTAAACACATACATGCACACAAACACTTGCACATACCAAATGGTGTGGTTTCATTTTAACTCATGAGTTGGTGTGTCAGATGCCAAAGTAGAGCGTAACTCTTTCATGTCTGATGTGAATCTGAAATTTTAATTTTCTGTGTTTCATGTTTTCTGTGAAGTAACTTTTAGATATCTGGAAAAAAAGTTTTCTTTGAGGACTATTTTGTCTCAAAACACCCTGCATGTATCTCCTCACCTTTACTGAATAATAAAAAAAGAAATAAATTTTAGGCCAAAACTTTATCTCAGAACTATGGCAAAACAATGTATAAGGCATCAGGCAGCATATTCATATGCATGTCACGTAAGAGTTTCTGTGAAGTAACTTTTAGAGTCATTAAACGCTTCAGACGTCTGGTTCCTATCACCACCACTGTGAACCATTCTGACTTTGCACGTTTCTCTATAATGGAGCATTTCACATCAAATCACTCTGAATGACTTTGTTTACATCATAATGATTTAATTATACAGAAACATTTAAAAATTGGTGGAATTTCCCTTTAAGAATAAAGTGAATGTCGTGCATGCATGTGCCTGATCTGACACTCACCAGTCACAAGTATTTGATTTCTGCTTATTTATTTATTTATTTATTTATTTAACACATAGCTTCTAAATGTGCCATTTGACCACAGATAAAACTCTTGATATGTACAAAAACGACATTTTTTATCCTTCTTAGTTGAATTGTGATATTTTGACAGTTAATGACACCACAAATGTTTTATTACTGTATTCTACAAAACCATTTTATTCTATGTAATCTTTCTTTCTGTGGATAATTTGCTATGAGTTACACTTGTGATGCTATCATATAAATAAAATTTTAGAAATGAATTTAACAGTGTGCACTGCAGTTGTGTAGAAGTATGTAACATATAGACTGATAAAAGAAAATTACCTAATAAGAGCACGCTGAAGTTCTTTGTAAGAGGACCACTCTTCAGCTGCACCCAAAATGTATACGTTCCATTATGCTCCATGGATGCATTCTGAATTGGGTAATAAAACTGAAGCTGACCAGTACTATTGCCATGTTTCAGTGTTTTGTTGTCCTTCTTCCATTTATATTTGGTAGAGTTGCAGTCTTTACACCCTGTGTTCACACACTTCATAACTGTGCAGGTTAGATTTAATGGTTGCCCAACAGTCGTTTTTATGTCAGGACAGTCCAGCATATTGTCTGAAAAAGTAATAACAAATGAAGTCAGTGAATAAATTGTAATAGTTTACTAAACACATACTTGCACACAAACACTTGCACATACCTAAATGGTGTGGTTTCATTTTAACTCATGAGTTGGTGTGTCAGATGCCAAAGTAGAGTGCAACTCTTTCCTGTCTGAAGTGAATCTGAAATTTTAATTTTCTGTGTTTCATGTTTTCTGTGAAGTAACTTTTAGAGTCATTAAACGCTTCAGGCGTCTGGTTCCTATTCTGACTTTGGAAGTTTCTCTAGAATGGAGCATTTTACATCAAATTACTCCGAATGACTTTGTTGTATCATGAATCAGTGTACTCATGAATCAGTGTGTCAGGTGTTAATAGAGAGTGTAACTTTAACCTTTTCATGTCTAATCTGAAATCTGAAATTTTTAATTTTGTGTAGTCCACATGTTTATATGTTCTAAAGTTTAGCCAACATATCCTCAGGAACACCAATCTTAAGAAATGTTTTAAAGGGATTAAAACACATGGCTACAAAAAATAGGCTTTGGTCACCAGGAAATAATGGGCCTCATTCATCGACTTTTCTGAGGAAGAAATTTCTTCTTAAAACCTGCTTACGCAGTTTTCACAGAGATTCTGACATTCACGTGTTTGGGATTTATTCTTAGGTAAGAGCAGAATCTACACACGCTCAAGAGCACAATTGTGAGCAAAGTGAAAAATTCTGCAGTTTATGAACACGTCATGAATCTGACACAAACTTTTACATAGGATCTTTCTCAAGAGCAAGTTTAAGAAAAAACTGACATTGGTGAATGAGGCCCATGTTTTACAAAAAGCAGTTAAAATATTTAAAATCAAGAGATGTTTATAATTTCTCTAAAATCAAATAATTTCTGGAAGCAAATGATTGCGATCAATGAGCTCAAAACACATAGATCAAAGGCAAATGTAGTGTCTGTTTCTTAATCTGCTGAGAAAAAGCAAAAGGATCTCTTAGATGTTCATCCAAAGTATAACCATAAAATTATTTAATTACTTTAGACCAGTTAAAACAAAGCCTGCGGCATTTTCCTTATCATACTTAATGTTGTTTTTGGACATGGTTGGATAATGTAAGTGAACTGATTTTCCTTACTTTCACAGAAACAGGGTGTGATGAGAAGTACTTGAATCAGGTGAAGCAGGTACCATTTGTCCATGGCCTCTTTCGCTCTGGAATTGCATTTGAACATCTCATCAGATAAGAGTGCAAGACATGAAAGTGAAACCAAATACAAAGTGTATACCAAGCGGTTTATGATTGTCATGTTACCTTACGTCATGTAAGGGGGGGATTCCAACTGGATTCTACCTGGCTCCGCCCACATACACCACCCTTGCACATCTGCATGTGGTCTAGACACCATTCATTCCTTTTTACATACCACTTTGTTTGGTTTAGTTGTGTGTGGGGTCTGTGTTGTATTCTGAGAACTGGGCTGTGTTTTTTCTTATTGTTTCCCTGTTTTGACCCTTGCCTTGTCTTTCTGGTTTTCCAACCTGGATCTAACTCTTCTTTTGCCTGCATGAGTTTTAAACCCTGAATGTTGTGACTTTCAGTGTTGGACAGCTCCAAATAAAGTAATTTTGCACTTGCAACTGACCTACATGCCTCCAACATCACAACTATTTACTAATTTCTTTAAAAGATATTTAAAATCAGCACTACACATTCTTTAATTAAAAAAAAATCTATAAATGACACAGGTGACGTTTCCTACTAATTCATTTAAACACAAACATAGGTTTTTTTTTATAGCGACATTGACAAGCACAAACTAATTTAAATTTTCCATCAACACTTTTGTTACAATTTAAAGGGTGAATTCCACCTAATTTTCAGCCTAATTAAATTATTATGATGTAAACAGCTTAATTCAGAGTAGTTTGTTGTGAAATGCACAATTCTAGGGATACTGACATAACCAGACATGCCTCAAAAACCTACCTAACATATTATGACATGAAATGTTTGAGTATGCTGCCTGACGTTGTTTTATGACAGATTTGAGATCACGTTTTGGGCTAAAATGTATTTCTTGAACTCATTCATGCTTTTCTTTTTGTATATGTTAAATCTGGGTAATGCCACCAGAAAACACATACATTTTCATAGCTATACTGATGACACAATTATGCACTTCCATTCCTTCTGAGAATCAAGTCTCTGACAGGCTTAGCAGTTTTCTGAAATCAGTAAGAGTAATTTATATTTTTGTTGTAAATTAATGAATAAAGGGCATGCAATTGTATTTGAAAGGAAAACATGACATTTTTACACAATGTAACAAATACACATGCTCAACCACAAAGCTACAAACCACAAAGCACTCTTTCAAAGCAGTCTCTCTGGAGGATGTCACTGAAAACATCCAATGTTAGCAGTGCTCAGAATGCAGCTTGAGCTAAAAATAGTTCAATCTGCAGAGAGAGAGAGATAAAAGAAAGAAAGAAAGAAAGAAAGAAAGAAAGAAAGAAAGAAAGAAAGAAAGAAAGAAAGAAAGAAAGAAAGAAAGAGAACTTACAGTGAGGAGTAAACGGGACATCCACAGTGATGGTTAGGAAGTTCTTCAGCCTGATACTTTCACTTTGAAATTTTAATACTGTGTCAAGCAACTCCCACTGGAATAAAGATCCCCTCCAGCTCCCTTCTCCCATCTTCAGTTGCACAGTGTTGCATCACAACATTAGTTTCATCATGACGTACTGTGTTCTGACTACGAATAATTCCACGGTGTTCAGGTTATAGTTGTATTTCCAGTGTAAAGTGGTCCTCAGAAGTCCTTCTGTCCTGCAGCCTGGTGCTTTCATTCAGAAAAGAAGGTGTTCTGCTGACATTTAACACAATCTCAGGCAACACCCACCAGAGAGGGGGAATAAAAATAGTAGGGGTGGGAGGATAAACATCCATTCTTTCCCTGCACTGTGTTGTACTGAAAGTCATACATAAAAAATGTTCTGTTACATCGAGAAGCAAGATCAAAAAATAAACAAGTGGCTGGGTTTAAGATAAAAAAACAGGAAAATCTTCTTACATATAGAAAAGTCTTCTTTACAAAGTGTACATTGCTACTTGCACAAATACAACAATATTAGAAGATGAGTTGCCAGATAGACCTTTCTGGACATTATATTAATGTATATAACAATACAGAGCACTGCTGCTATAAATATGCATGGAGTCTTTTAATTTAATTTACATGCAGAACATTCATTTTCTGAAGCTAAAAGTCATTTTAAATGTATCATGCTAGTTTGGTTCCAGCACTGAGGTGTCTGAGATTGTATGTATATATATTATAAAAATTATATATAACTTTTAAATAATTTAAATGAAACTTGACAGATACTAGATAGATCTTGGTTTGACTGCATGACCAGAGCGAAACCTTACCTAATGACAGTAGCTAAAAGATTACACCACAGACATCAGATTACAGTTGCTTTAAGAAAATAGACCGGACAGCACCACACAGCATGAAGCAACCTCAGATTCCCTTTCTTTGAGTGAGGCCTTGTTAACTGGTGTTGACATGGACCAGCCATTGACTTTTTTTTTATACATGCTATGCAAATACAAATTTCTCAGAAAGCCCACAGTCAACACTTAGGATTCTGGAGAAAAACTGCAATGGTTACTGGATCAAAGGAGGATTGGCCACCTCAACATGATATTAAAAATCATATGAAACACTTGCTGGGTTGTTGATGAAGCTCAACTCCAGCAGAACTAGTGCTGACATGAAAATTGAAGCTGCTGGACTACATAAGGCAATTACAGCCTCAAACTGCAAATATATTGCCAATATGATTCACAAAGTCTTGGGGCTGCTTGATCTTCCCAACAAGTTGTTGCAAGCTGAACAAATAAATCTAGTCATGGCTGTTCAGCTCATTCAAACTGCATGATTGCATTCAGAGTTTGGAAAACTGTGGAAAAACTGTGGAAGTGCAGATCCAGTTCCCCCAAACTGTAAACTACTGGTGCGCAAGTCACAGCACGCTGTCGAGGGGACACTTGGTTGGTCACCACGAAGAAGACAATAAGCAATTGTGCAAAAGGCTGTTCTTTAGCACTATAGAATCTGTTCTTGGAGAAATGGCTGTGTGTTGCAACAAACATGACAGCTAACTCGTGAGTGACTTGAGTGCTTAGGATCCGGGCAGTCCAGACTTTTTGGACGTCAGAAAAGTCAAACCATTACTTGACCTAATAAAGACAGATATGAGGGATGCTGTATGAAGGTTTGCTGTTGCTCACCAGATTCTACAACCTCAGCTAATAGTCTTTGATGGTAAAAACTGACCCTGAAAAAACTTGTTCAAAGTTATTATAGTGTTTTGGAGGCAATGTTCTGTGTACTCTAATGTGCGAGAATTCCTTCTCGACAATGAAGAGCATGTACTCTGAACACAAAGCACAAGCGATTCAGTTGGCCCTCAAACGGTATTTATCCTGCAAATTTCATGGAGAATGGAAAGAAAACTACTGAGAAGATTCAATTCAACAAAGAGAAGACTTCAACTTTAGTGATAATAAAGATAAGCCAGAATTAATTAGTCTGTAGCTGCTTTTCTGATATGGCTAGTTTGGTAGGTTTACTCTGTGACTAGTGTTGCTGTATTGTGGTTGTGTTGTGCTTGATATAGTTGTTAGTGTTGCTCTTAGTATATGTCTATTTGACAATGCTGAAGCAAGGTGGTTTTATCGACTGCATCAGGGATGGCACCACATTTCCGAAGGCGGTGGTGGGGCAAAAATCACGACTGGCTGAGTGATGAAATGCAGTTAGGCCACTGACTAAAACTACCTGTAATGTCATGCTAAAAACACATCTCTATAAATGTACTGATAAAGTGTTAGTGTTTGCTTGACCCTGTGCTTCAGCGGGTTCAGCCTCAGATGTTGTAATACACACATCTACACTTATGTAGCGAAGGAGCCTGTCTCCTAGTTTCCACATACCACTGCAGTCATATCTTCAGAAGTTTTTCTATTTTTTTTTTCTTTTCACAACTTTCTGCATGGCTACACTTTCAGACAAAACACAGACAAACATTTAACGTTTATCTCTTATCGCTTCTTCTCTATATAGCATGTTTTTGTTTCTCTCTCTTTATCTCTTTATTCCTTTTTCTCAATCTCTTTATTTCTCTGGCGCACTTTTTCTTCCTACACTGTTAATTGTCAACCGGCGGCTCACTCCAATCGCTATATCATCTTCACAACATGAAACTACTTAATCTGTCCACTTTTACTCTTAGCGTGTCTCTTTTTTCACAGGGTCACGGGGTGGCGGTCCACTATCAATCTGGTGCTGATAACACAGCGGTCTTTCAGGTTCGTCACCTGTCCCTGTTACAGGGTCACCGATTATGTCGGGACCAAGAGCTATTTGCTTCCTTGCCCAAAGCCCCGACATATGATGGTTTTTAAAATCTAAACTATTCTGTGCTGTGGTTTTGTTCTAATTATTGTTTAGATCACTTGCAAAAAATAAACAAAAATAAAATAAACACAAATAAAAAGGGTATTCAACCAAAAATAAAAGAAGTAGAATAAAAGACTTCAGCCGCTGAGTTCTTGTGGAAGGGAAGAAAAAGGCTTCTTTATTTCAGCATCAGGTGGCACAGGGTCTCGAGAGACCCAACTGCGCAAATACAGTGTTCCAAACAACAGTTTATACCATTTATCTGGGCTAACGTGATATCCCCCCACCTCACTTCTCAAATTTTGATAGCTCATTCTCTAATAGGTGCATCTCTTCGTCCATCAATTTGGCCATCGCTTGATGAGCTCACTCCTCAAAACTGGCTTCAACAGGGTTTTTTACCAGCCTGCTCTACCTTTCAGGGTCAGCTTGCCCCTCTCTTCACTGGGTCAGTAGATACACACAGGCATCTCTGTGAACCCAGCTGCTTTCCAGTGTCTAGAATCTTCTACACAGACAGTCTAAGGCCTACCCTTTGTGAGAGAATTAATATTCTCTGTTAGGCAATGCTTCCTATTTGGTTATTGATTACAACATCTAATCTATTTGATTACTGATTAAGGGCATATTTATTCAAAATCTACGTCATTTCCCTTCTTTTCACGGTTTACCGTAAACCTTGTAATTGATTAATATGTTCAACATACCAAACAGTGGGTAATGCTGAATTACATATTATAAATGTTGAAAGAGTAAAATAATGAAAATAAAAGAAAATGAACAAAATCAAAGAGTAAATAGTTAAAAACAAAAACAAACCAAAAATCAAATCCATTAGCAAAGTAGTTCAAAGTAAAAGAAAAAAATAAATAAAATAAAATAAAACTCAAATCGTCATTTCCCTCCTGAAATGATCATTGTTTGTGCGTTGGAACCAGTCAGGCAGTGTAAATTATACTGCTAAACTCACCACAAATTTATTAGCCCAATTTTCAGTCTGGTGAACTTTTTGTATAAGGAGTGAGCATAGCTGTATAAGGCATGGCAAATCCGGGTCTTCCTGGTTATAAAGCTCCTCAAAGCTACTATACAGGCTCTTTAAGTGCCACATACCAGGTATCCCAAGAAAGCCAATAAGCCCAAAAAGCCACAATTGGACCATTCCAGTCCCAGCTCTCAACCCCAAAGAGGCAACTGGTGTCTTGAACCCAACTTCTTGGATGTCAGTAGCCAGCATCAGCCTGAAAGCAAACCAGACCCTTGAAATAGTTAACAAACATATTTACTTGCCAATGTATCATAACATTTCCCAAAACACAAACTAATGTCACTAAAGGATAGAATGAAACACCAAAATATAAAGAGAACTTAAAAAAGAGTACACAGATTAATAGGCCATCACTCAGTCCTAGTTAATTCCTTGAGCTGGTACAACACAGCAAGTCACATGAAAGTTGTTATTGGCTGTAGGAGTTTCAAATTGTAACACAGGAAAATATTCCCCACAATTTTGATAATCATGCTGCGTACCAAAGGTGTAACACAACACTCCAAAAATAATAAAACCACAGGAATAACCAATAGAATCATACCCACTCTTAACAAGATAGCTGTCCACTCACTAGAGAATAACCTTTTAAAATATCCCCTCAGCAAATAGAGTAGAACCTTTAGTATTTTCCACATGGTCATTCCTAAGTGCCTTAATTGATCCATTATGTTTGTGAAATTACCTTTTACTGCTGTATGTATTGGAATGTAACTACAGCATTCATCCCCAAAAGAAACATATACGCCCTAATCAGGAACTCTCATGTCAATTGCAAACCGATTTTGTAGTGCCATACGAGAAGTGGCATCTAGTTGCTGACCCAGCAATTCTAAAGCTTTGATAGTGTAAATCATTTGTTGATTATACCAATTATAATTTATCCGCTTGGCATTTTGTGATGTTTGAATACTTGGTAAAAACACAGATAAATCTCCTTTGCTCTCATCTGACATGGCTTTACACTCTGGTGGTACATTAACAGGAACACCTGCCCAATATAGTGTTGGTTTATTTTCTTGCCAAGGGATGTCTTTCTTATGTCTAGTTGTTATTTCTCCCCATGCAAATATAAGAACAATCCCACTAAGAGTAAACGGATCTTAATTATCTGATAAGGATTGTAGTAGTTCTTTTCCTTCTTTACAAATCCTAAATATGTTTGCTACAGGGTTAGATCCTACAGTAAAGTCTATGTCAAAGGTAACGTTCCCTTTATTGTTTATTTGAATAGTGGCATTTAACTTTCTATCATGTCTAATAGCAAAGCTATTAATCTCATTACCTTCTTCTAGACAAAAACAAAAAGGATAATTTAATCTACCATCCTTAATTACCAGAGGTGAAGCTGTAAAAGGTTTGCTCATAGCCGTACAATTGTCAAAACCCTTGTTTCTAAAAACCTTTGAGCTTAAACTATCCAGTAAACAGAGTAAAGGCAAATTGTAACACTTTCCCAACACTCTTCTAATCCTCCTATAGCCACTATAGTTGGTACATGTTTGGAATGGCAAATTATACAATCTTCATGTTGATTTCAGCAGTATAGCGTAAGTAACGATACAGTATATTTTGAGAAGCATATTCTGTGACAACCATCCCTTTTTCTTCAGAATTAGTTTCATCTAAAGTGTTTTCTACAACTTTTTGTCCTATTTACATCATCTCATGTGCCTCCCATTTTTAAACAACAACTCCTTTGGAATTATTTCTCTTAAATGTCTTATAACAGATGATTGGTTCACACTTATATCCTTGACAGAGGACTAACTCACACCTTGCTCCTACTGTCATTCTTATTGAAACATTACATCGATTAGCTTTTAAAATCCCTATTCTTCTTATTTTCCCTTTAACGTCTTTTAAATATGCTTTGGTACCCGTGCTCCTATATGTTACATAGGAATCACCTGCTGGCAGTGAGTGATTATTTCTAAGGAGTAATATAAGAGATAGCCCTTTGTTTTTCCTGCTAGGTGTAACACAACACAACTAGGCTCTTGTGTACAATTGGAAATACCTGGAAACCATTGACAACAGCAAGATTGATTTGCATTTGCATGTCCCTTTTGTCTCTGTCCATTCATGCAACACCTTGAACTCATTCGGTGTCCCATGCAATCCTTGGCAAACTTTTTGGCTAGTAATTGGACAGTACTGTTCACAGTGCATGCCATTAGTCAAGTTTCAAGTTTGGCACGCAAGACAGTATTCCAGTTCCGCTGTTTTCATCTGTTCATGAGAGTTCTGGATCCAACTGTGTGCAGGTGAGTCATTTTTCAGACAGTGTGGAGGTTTGTATATCATGTAGAACATGCACACTGTCAGTCCCAGCAGAACACAAGTGATGAAAAAAGCAAATGACAACAGCAAGAGGTTGATGATTGTGTTTTCATGTTTCCTCACTTCAGTCATCCATGTCCGAGTCCACGTCATCACCGTCCGATGGTGCTGGCGGTGTCTCTCAGTGGGCTTGGGCTCTTGTTCTTGGTCTGGAAGTTCCACTTGGTCCAGGCTCTTGGGAGTCATCATCCTTGTGGACGTGTTCTTCTTGTTGTGCTGGTGGTTGTTCAGTCGCTGGTCTCAGCACAGGCGTTGCTCTGGAACAATGATTTAGATGGACCTACACCTTTCGTCCTTCCACTTTAACTGCAGTTGGAGTTGCTAGGACCACCCTGGAAGGACCATCACGTCTTGGTTCAGTCCAGCCTTTTTTGTAGACCCTTATGTAGACATAATCTCTGGGCAGCAGTTGTTTGAGCTCTTCTCTAATATCTGACTTTCTTCCCTCAGTGGCACCTTTCACATCATTAAATATTTCTCTATGGATTTTAGTGAAACATTTTACATATTCATGTAACTCAGCTTGTAATTACTTGAGCTGAGGGCCTTTAGTCAGAGATATGTTACAGGCATGGGGCGCCCTGTGAACATTTCATAAGGGGTCAAATGAGTGATTTCGATTGGTAGTCACTCTCACACTCATTAAAGCTAAAGGTAGAGCATTAAAGCAATTTTCTGTCTGCTCGCTGCACATATCTTAGCAATTTTAGCTTTAAGAATTCTATTTTGACATTCAACTATGCCCTGCGATTATGGATGCTATACACATCCCAATCTACATTTAATTATTAATTAATAATTAATGTCCGTGTGATTATGTCAATAACTTTATTAACAAAGTGTTGGCCATTGTCAGAACTAATTTCATGCCATATGCAAATCTAAACATGATCCATCCACAAACAAAATTAACTGACTATTCGATAGTGGTTCACTATATAAATCTTCTCCAGGTTTTAAGAAGGTTGTGGTTAACTATTCACAATGATGTGGTAAACGTTCTTCAGGCGTAGCTAACCTCTCAGCTGGATTCACTCTGGAGCATCTCTGTATTGTCAATTCAGGGCTGAAAGAATTATGTCATATCCTGTTTGTATAACATTGGTCAACACAAAAGAGTAAGATGTTAATAACATGTGTATCACATTGTTATGGATGTTGCTTTCTCATATGTGAATGATGCCACTTCTAAGCCTCGATACAATACCTTTAGCTAACAAACTGAAAGGTGTTACTTCTTTCTTTTGTTATAACTTGGTTGGTGTGTTTTCCATAATATATTTACTTTTCTTTAATTAGTAAAATAATCTGCATTGTAGCCTCTCTGCGCAGACTGGGAGTGGTCTGTGTGTGTGTGGTGCTCCAACTGTACTAGATTAATTGCTGTCCTTGAAGTGCTTGTGTGTGTGTGTAATCTCATGGGTCGCTGCTAAGAGTCCCCCCTTCCTTGCTTCTCTCTCTCTGCTGCAACTTTTTACCTGCCAAGACGACAGGTTAATACTCATACATTGATAATTTCCCTTATTTTCCATTTTTTCCCATTTTTTTTTTCATTTTTTCTTTTACTTGTCAATCACTATTTTAGAGTCGAATTCTTCATCAACCAAAACACATCAGTCTTTTTTTTTCCGAAGGGAAATCTTTAAAGTAATCTCCTTTAAACAGCTCATCTCTTGAACTTCTAAATACATGTTGAACTCGCGTTGAGTTAGGCCATAAACTCTTATGCAAGGGGTCAGTTTCTCATAATTTAATCTAGTGTCAAGGAGCGTATCATCCTAAAGTAGCTGCCTTTTCTCTCTCCCACAATTTTTCTTCCTTTGGACCTCTCAGTAAGGTATATCTCAAGCTCTCTGCACCACTCAAATTTAATTTCAGCCACTAAAGGGGTTTGACTGTTTAATATTGTATTTAACAATGGAGCTGGATGTTTTTTGTTCCAAATCAGTTTAATTCTCCCTTTCAACCTATGGTGAGGAACACAGTTTGCACTTCATCCCAATTAAGCCACTTGGGTCAGCTGCCATCATTTTTCACTAATCAACACTGATGATTGCCAACTCTCTCTGCCTTCTACATCTTTGTAATTTCTCAAGCCAAAATTGAGTTTGAACACCTTGTGTCTCCATTACAAACTGATTATCCATAAAATAACTGTGGACAATATTTTAATACAATCACTCTACTCTCTATTGATGAACCGTGAGCTTTTTTATATACTTTGTCAGCCACTCGTTATTTATGTAAATTAAATCAGGTCCTATCCATATCTCAATTAACTTCCATTTTCGTTTGTTAAATTCTCTATCACCGTTTATATTTACACTCATCACTGATATAGCTGTTACTGTCAGTTGCTTATATTTGACCTTACTTTTAAGTTTCATCTGTATTTTTAAGTTCTGTATTTCAATCATTTAGTAGTTTACCGTTTCCTTTTCTTTCCCAACAGCAATTTCTTTATAGCTTTGAATGACAGCACTGGCACGTACTCACGCACAAGTGTGGCTGGTATTAAACTTATCTGGTCCTCTCTAACAAATCTTCTCAATGTTATAATACACACATCTACACTTATGAAGCGAAGGAGCCTGTCTCCTAGTTTTCACATACCACTGCAGTCATATCTTCAGAAGTTTTTCTATTTTTTTTTTCTTTTCACAACTTTCTGCATGGCTACACTTTCAGACAAAACACAGACAAACATTTAACATTTATCTCTTAGTGCTTCTTCTCTATATAGCATGTTTTTGTTTCTCGCTCTTTATCTCTTTATTCCTTTTTCTCAATCTCTTTATTTCTCTGGCGCACTTTTTCTTCATACACTGTTAATTGTCAACCGGCGGCTCACTCCAATCGCTATATCATCTTCACAACATAAAACTACTTAATCTCCACTTTTACTCTTAGCGTGTCTCTTTTTTCACAGGGTCACGGGGTGGCGGTCCACTATCAATCTGGTGCTGATAACACAGCGGTCTTTCAGGTTCGTCACCTGTCCCCGTTACAGGGTCACCAATTATGTCGGGACCAAGAGCTAATTTCTTCCGTGCCCAAAGCCCCGACATATGATGGTTTTTAAAATCTAAACTATTCTGTGCTGTGGTTTTGTTCTCATTATTGTTTAGATCACTTGCAAAATATAAACAAAAATAAAATAAACACAAATAAAAAGGGTATTCAACCAAAAATAAAAGAAAGTAGAATAAAAGAATTCAGCCGCTGAGTTCTTGTGGAAGAAAAAGGCTTCTTCTTTATTTCAGCATCAGGTGACACAGGGTCTCGAGAGACCCAACTGCGCAAATACAGTGTTCCAAACAACAGTTTATACCATTTATCTGGGCTAATGTGATATCCCCCCACCTCACTTCTCAAATTTTGGTATTAGCTCATTCTCTAATAGGTGCATCTCTTCGTCCATCAATTTGGCCATCGCTTGATGAGCTCACTCCTCAAAACGGGCTTCAACAGGGTTTTACCAGCCTGCTCTACCTTTCAAGGTCAGCTTGCCCCTCTCTTCACTGGGTCAGTAGGTACACACAGGCCTCTCTGTGAACCCAGCTGCTTATGATTCCAGTGTCTAGAATCTTCTACGCAGACAGTTTAAGGCCTACCCTTTGTGAGAGAATTAATATTCTCTGTTAGGCAATGCTTCCTATTTGGTTATTGATTACAACATCTAATCTATTTGATTACTGATTAAGGGCATATTTATTCAAAATCTCCGTCACAGCGCTGGTGTGCACTGAGAAAAACATGCTCTGGTGTTAAAATCCCTCGTAAATTAACACAGTTCAGTTGTTTGGTGTGGACCTGAATACGGGTGAAGCGTTCACATGTTAAAACAGACTGAAGTAAGGAAAATATCAGACCTTCACCAACCAAAGTAGGTCTGAAAGCCAACTTAGTTTAGCCCAGTAGCAGTAGGAAATATTCTAACTGACGCTTAACAAATTCACATTGTGTAGGATAAACTGTGGCTGAGTGCATTGGTTTTTATAGGGTGGAATCAGCTAAAATAGCCCTCTTTTTGTAAATGATTTATAAGGCCAACAAATAAGCTATGTATTAGATCTAATGATTATAATAATGATATAATGATTATATTTCTAAATTGGCATGGGTCCCTTAAATATTCATTTGTTAAAAAAATGTAAAAAGGTATAATTGTTGTGGAATTAGATTATCAGCAGGTTCCTTCTTGAGCTACGGCACAATGTTCAGGTAAAATGGGTTAACATAAAGAGAGAACATTCTGGTAATTTCAGTTAAAATCATTTTTTATTTTAGCAGTAAATTGACAATAACTATTGTCTTTGGTGTGCCGCAGTAACAAGGTATAAATGCACGCCATGCAAAAAAATCAAGTATCAAGCTGATCAAGTATTTCACTGAAAAGTGCATTTAAAAATGAACTGGTTGTGTTGCAGGGGTATGTGTTTCTGTGTATTGGTGTCTTTGTGTCTGTTGTGTGTTGGGGGGTGGATGACTGGGTGTGCGTGTGTGTGTGTCTCTGTGGGACTGCTCTGCGTGCGCCTCAGTCTTTGTGTTTGTTCTGTGTGTGTGGGTGTGTGTGTGTGTGTTTGCCGGATAGCAAACAGCATTAGTATAAAATATTAGAATACAAAATGGGGAAAACAGGCGGAGCAATGATTATTTAGATAGTTTTAGTTTATGCAGCAACAGCAGCAGCAGCAGCATCATCAGGAGGGTCAGTTCATGAGGGTGAGGTTTGCACAGCGTTGTACAGCATGAAGCTCAGTGGTCATCTCATCTAGTCTGATAATGTTAGATCTTGTCCTTTGTTCCCTTCAAACATGGCCTTTGCAGATGTAACCATCGTCACCACAGACATGATTACCCTCTCTGAAGTTTTCGCAATCCCATCAGTTACACCGCCAAGAGCACATCCAGTCCTCTGGGGCCTTTAAGTCATTCACATTACTATACGCTCTCTGGCAGGCCACGCAGGGTTTTTGTTTTTGGTGGTTTGTGGGAAGACTTGGAATAAGGATCTCTCCATATCTCCCTGAGATGTGGTCATCACCACATATTTAGAAATCACATCCTCACTGAAAGTCGTGGCCACGGGCAGCTTATTGGCTCTCTGTCATGATGCTTGGTTTGTCCCCATCATCAGGCATTATGGTCTTGTTGACAGGGACATCCCATGGCCACTGAATACAGCCTTGGCATTTTCAACTATTGCTTCTACAGTCTTCTGCCAGGCCTGGCGAAACACAGAGAAGAATTCTATTTTAGGGCGTGTGGCATGTGCCCGTCCCCTGGGCCCTGTTTTCCTGCCGAAGAAATGAGGCTTTGGGTCATCTTTTGGCAGCTACTCTGAACATCTGACCCCATTCCACGAAGATGTCACTGTCTATCCAGCCGCTGTCCAAGATCCAACATTTTCTTGGCAGCCATAAAGCCACTTAGACCTCAATCGCTTTCATTCAAAGATGACCACTGTGTGACTAAATGTTCCCGCTGCATTGAAGCCTGCAAGGACTGTAGTCTCTCCTTTAACCCGAGCAGTTACCTCTACACAGGGCTTACTCACCTCCCCAACCACACGTGTGGAGCAAAACTGGTCTTGCAGGCCAGACTCATCGCAATTCCAAAGATGTGCTGGAACATCATTGATCTGAAGTTCCTCCAGCAGATTTTCATACTGTTGAGACCTTTTTTCTTACTGCCTCAGGGTCCTGCTGCTGCTGCTGCTGCTAAAAGAGCCTCTGGTTTCTTAATACTTTTACTACAGAGAGACCTTTGATATTGTTGGCCTTTGCCTAATTAAATGCCCAGTTCTTTCTCAGATGTTAATGGAATTTTGGAATGTTCCAAGCCCTTGCTAAAAAGCAACCATTTAGTGTCAACTCTCTCTCAACTATCTCCTGGTAGTCACTGATGGCACCCCTCATTCTGTCCTTTCTCCACTGGTTGTACTGAAATATTTCTTCCTTTCCCTGTCTTTTCCTTTTCTTTCTTCTTCTTTCTCTTTTTCCCCTCTCTGCCTGTCCTCCTGCCATAGCTACTGTCTCCAATGCATAATAAAAAAAAAGATTATTAAGATTTTGCATGGATAAAGATCTTTATCTAGTTTTGCACTCTCAATTTCTGTGTATCTTCTGTATAAGAGTGTGTCTATGTATCCCATTTTAGCTGGAAATCATAACCAGCTATCTAAAATGGGCAAATACCTAAACTGACTTTTGTCATCCTAATTAGTGATGAGTGCTATTTGCTTTGTCAAGCTCACTTAACATACGATTTCTTTGACGTACTTCATGCAACACTGCAAGAACAGTTATTGACTGTAACATTTTAAAGAGCTGTGATGCTCCAACCTAATTTGGCCCATCTTACATGGCCCATTAACTGACTCCATCCTCTCACAGATAAAAACATTTATACTGGATTAGTGAGCTGCAGCTCCTCTCACTGAGCACAAACTCATGAAGGATTTACTGCTTGGGAAATGCCCCGCCTCCCAGCTGAAATGGAGATTCTAATTGGTTTTGCTGCTGAGTTTTACTCTCTGTCTGATCATCCTGGTCAAGGCTCTGTGCAGTCTATGGAAAGCAGAGGTTTTATTTGATGTAAGTGTACTTTAAAAAGTGGTGGGTCAAATGCCTGCTCGACCCAGTGGTTCTGGCAGCCCTGGACTGCATTTTAGCACCATCTTGTAGCACCAGTCAGACTGTGCTGTTTCACTTTAAGGACATTTCACTTTAATTATCACCATCCCCACTGGAAATGTCCAATGTTTTTGCCCTGGAGTCGGTCCTGGGAGCAGATAACACATGTTGCGTGTCTCAGACATTTTCCTCTGCCACCCTCCAACTTACTCCAGAACTTTTGACTTACCCCATACACACCCCATCCCATCCCCTTAGTTTGCTCTACAATCTACCCACTGGGTCATCTTACCCTTTACCCCACCACACATATGCATGCATATGTGGGAGAGCCAGTAAACTCAAAAATAATATGAAATGCTTAATTCAATCTATACACTAGTGTCATCCCACAGCATTTGTATTCAATGCACAATATGTTAGTGATTATGATTATTTATGGGAATTTGGATTGCATGATTGGGCTTAAAGCTCAATCAAATTATTTGTAGTTTGTAATTGATGGCTATTTTACTGTGATGGACTGCTGACCTGTACAGGGTGTTTCCTGCCTTGAGCTCAGTGACTGCTGGGATAGGTTCCAGAACCCCTAATGACCCAGGAGGATAATAGATAATGTGTGTGTGTGTGAGTGTGTGTGTGATTGTAATTTCACAGAAATCAGATCAAAGCAGAAGTAATACTTTACATATATATTGTGGCAGCAGCACAGAGTAAAACACAAAGGAGGCCCTGAACCTTGTGGTGACCAACTCCAAACCCAAAACACCCCCACCCCACGACACACAATAACACAAATACTCAACTTAAACTAGCAGACAACAACATTAACAACAGTAAATGTCTCTTTTACTGGGAGCGTGCACAACCCAAGAATCTTTTCGCACGGCCCTTCTCAGAGGCACAAGCTTCTCAGAGGCAGTGTGGCCAGTAGTCGGTTGCTACAGTATAAACATTTACTACATACAGTTTGTACCAAACAGTTTACAAAACTAATATCTGAATGATTGGAGACTTGTCCAATGTTTTTTGCTCCATAGAACTGCCCACACTTTAACACATAAAAATGCAAATTTCCAGGAGCAAATGCGCACCACAAATGGCCAAAAACACTCTCTGTATGGACACTTATGACCACATTTAACAGGTGGCATGGCTTCAGTACACTGCCAGACACGCTCGGAAATAAACAAGTTTTGGCTTGGGAATTTAGGGACAGCCAGGTGTTCTAACAATTTGTCCTACCCATCCAGCAGTCCCATGCATAAGTACAGTCGCATCCCTTAATATTTTAAACATTTTATTGTGTTTCTAATATTAGTTCAGTAAAGATCCAGCTTAATATTACTATTTACCCCTTGATAAGACCATTAGGCTGTCAAAATATCTGAATTATTCTTTTAATGCCAGTAACATTCTCTGATAAGGACATTTAGCCTATCACATTATCCTACCTGTACACTTCAGTGCTGGCAGCATTTCATTATTGGGTGATTGGCTATTAACACATCCTACCTGTAGTTTAATGCTGGTAACATTTTCTGACACAGTGATATAAACGAGGCTGAAGGCTACGTTTACACAGCAGGTAAAAGTGGCTCAAATCCGATCTTTTACCTCAAATGTGACACAGATGTGTGTCTGTGTGGCAGTGTGAACCGAGCGCGGCCGGAGGAGCCCGAGGCTGCAGCGTCAGAGAACAGTTTAAAGAATCCGAGGACTCGAACCAAAGAAGTGGCCATGGCCGAATAACGAGCCCTTTTTACAGTGAACTCGAACACACTGTGGGTGATGAGCTCAGCTGTCAACCACTGGAACTTTATACTCGCTCTTGTGATGCTGGCGAAGACGAAACTGAAAGCTACGGGAACGACTGGCGATCACTGGCTGTCATGACTGTTTACCTCCGGACGAGCCGCCACGTGAAGCCCCCCAGTAAACATTTGGCCGTTGAAACAACGTTGAAATCACGTATCTGACTGCCGTTTAAACTACGCTTTATTAAGGTTCAAAATGAAAGTTCTTTTGTGCATGCGGGTCGGTTTAGGAGCTGATCTGTTCAGACTGATGTCGCATACAGGTCACATTTAAAAGATAATGTGGACAGCCAAACCAAAAGGATTTGGTGAGAAAATCTGATTTGGGCCACTTCTGGAGCCTCAGGACGTATAAACGTGTAAACGTAGCCTTAGTTATCAGCTTCTTGTACGAATATTCCCGTTCCACCTTAAATGGTGCACTCAGGCACCATTTAAGGTGGAATAGGAAAATTTGAACAAGACGCTGACTTCAGCTTTGTGTGACTTAGGCATTCAAAATATCCCACCTACAGTTTTATGTAGAGATCTACCTGTAAACATGCGCTTTGGTAGGACAACGTAGCACAGTTCATCAGACCACCGGACACTCCAACTCACCTTCTCCAGAAACTACTGCAAACACCAGCACACATGATCAAACTGAACAGCATCCTGTTCCCAAATGCTAATTCTCTAATAACCACTATTAACCGTGTTTGGAAAATGTTTTCCTGTTAGCGTTGGGGTGGCTGCTCTACAGCATTAACTCACTGTTTTTTTCTACAGAGACTCGTATTGTAAGGTGAAGTTAGCCTGCTGGCAGTGTGTTTATGTTTTGGGGACAGCAAGAACCAGAGCAGGGGTGCAGAGCTGGGGCTGAGAGAGGAGATGTAAGCTTGTGGATAGAGTAAACTGTTAGTAAAAGTTCTCTGTAGTTGTGTTCCAAAGCCTGGGCTGCAGCCAAGGTAGGCTGCATTTCTCGGCCACTAAATCATAGAAGGCCATTTTAAAGTGAAGGACCCTTTGTATACAGCCCAGAAATGTAGCCCATGTTTGGAATGATTTCGAGGACACAACAGATGCATACTTCCAGGTAGGGGTGGGAATCTCTATGCACCTCACGATTCGATTTGATTACGATTCAGAGGGCTGCGATGCGATTATAAAACGATTATCGATGCATCTCGATGCATCTTTTTTTCTATACAGGATTTCTATTTTCTTACTGTGTCAGGACTTGGTACTTTTAAAGCGAAGTATTTGTAATGATCTATAATGCATTTGCTTCCAATATCTGTAAGTAATGTGGCAAGTGAACTAGAAGGCTCTCATTCACTGCTGTTGTTTGGAGCACATGAGACGCTGCTGCTACTCATCTGCGATAAAATGCGCAGTTACGGTGAAATAAGATCCAGTGGTGATGGATGTCCATGCAGCGCGTTACAGCCGTCCTGCCCGTTTAATTCAGTGATTTTATAACTTAGGTTTTGGTCTCGTTGTAGAGAGTGGGGGGATCGCTGTGTCAGTAAAATATGTTCGGGTCGTGTGCAACATTGCGCGAAAGCCCTGTTTCGCAACGACTGAGAACTGGTGTTCTCCGACTGCAGGTCACCTAGCAACGATGCATTATTCGCATTTATAAGCGCTGCTGTTGGTTTACTTGCAAGCTAAATCTGCAACGAGAGACTGTCACACATTAAAAAGTTGTGAAGATGAAGTCGCTTCTCTTTCTAATTTTCCCGTTCCACCTTAAATGGTGCCGCATTTACATTCGGCACCTCAGTCAGAATTTAAGGTGGAACAGGAAAATTCGAACAAGAAGCTGGAGCGACTCAGCCTCGTAAAACTTTGAGAGACATTTTACAAGAAAATGATCTACTTTAGAGGAAAAGTTTTCTGGTGGAGATGGAAGGAAAGCGGCTATAGCTAAAGCTTAAAGCAGAATGAAGTCAGTCCGCGTTTTCATTTATATTTTTAACCGAACTTATAGCAGGACATTAACACATACTGAGACATACTGGACATAAATGTTGTGGCTGCCAAGGTGGTTTGATTTTTGTTGAAAGGACAGAATGGCTCTTCTTATCATTTGCGTTGTGACTCCTGATCTAACCTGGCTTTAATGCAGAGGGAGCCGGTCGGATTTCTTACTCATCCAGTTGTGTTTTTGTTATGTGCGCCTCACAGAGTGTCCGGGCGCTGCACTTCCGCACTTCCAGGTTCCGCCTTTTGTGTTCCGTCAACATTACGGTATAAATGAAATATTTAGAAAATCATTTTTTGACATTTGTGAATCGATTCAGAATCGTTCACGTCTGTATCGCGATACATCTAAGAAGCGATTTTTTCCCGCACCCCTACTTCCAGGCCTTCTTTACCCACAGTTCTCTGCACACAAACACTGCAATGGAAAAAAAACAAAAACAAAAAACAGCACTGTCTTCATTACCTTATGAAATGTAAAATGATTAATTAAAGGATTCGTCCATACATTGTTTAACTTAAGTCACGTCACTTTTATAAGTATACACAGAGTTGCCAGTTCTTTGAATCTACACTCACTATTTTATCAGCTACACCTAACACACAGGTGCACGCTGTAGGTTTATAATTACTAACTGTAACCAAAGTTTTGCTGCACAATTTATCAGCCATCCTCTACCTCATTAATAAGTGGAAAGGGACCACCACAGGACCACTGCCCATCCAAAAATTCTCTGCACAGCAGTGACACACAAATTGTAGTGGCATGGTAATGCATTTGGTGCTGCAGTGAGTATATTAAAAGAAGCAGCATTGCTGGGATGTTGAATCAGTGAATCAGTGCTAGATAAGAGAATGAACAGAACTGCAAATGTGTTGGGTCAAGCCTGACTTTAGGAACTCAATGTTTAGTCCACAGAGTTGCTCTTGGCTGGATATTTTTGGGTCTGGGCCACTTTCAATCTAGCAGTGATGCCAGTGCATGTTAAAACTCCAGCAACATCTCTGATATACTCATACAAGTAAACACACATCCCTATATAGCAGTGTCACTGCTAGGTTGACCACTACCCAAAAATATTCAAACAAGAGTGGCTCTCTGGTTAGAAACTGACCATTGATGAAGGGCTATAGAATGGCTAATATGAATTGTGCATTGGAAGATGAACTATAGATAGCCTAACACAAATACTGACATTTTTTATTACACCACTCAAAATATGCAGACTATTGATCCACCAACTATGCTTGGTAACACATTGCACAGCAATGGCAGGGCTGTAGTCAAACTGTACACTAGCAATATGTTTCTAATAAAGTGGCTGGTGAATGTACATCACTAATAACATAGATAATGGCCTTTTATGGGAGGGTAGCACAAAATACACGCTGAACCAAAAAGAAACATTTCAGAGACCTGGTAGAGTTTCAGATAGAGACACATGTAGAATTAGAGGCGATTTAAAATGAAACACATACATTTAGACCTACTCTCCAGTCTGGCAAATCACTTTTCATAAGAAGTAACACAGGAACCTAGAAATCATACAAAAAATTAGCCATGTGACAAATGATAGCACACATTTACTAATTGGCACTGCACAATATGGAGCATGTAGCAGTTACTTTAATAGCATAACGTCACTACAGCTTACAGTGTAATTCAAACTTGTTATTTCCCTAAAATATAAATACATGGCACAATAATGTCTGGCTGTGTTTCAGATTCTTTATCTAACTCTGAATAAATATATATAGATTTATATGTAAAAGGAAATGACACACTGAAACTAAATGGAGTGCCACCAGATTGGCCCATGTCTGGGGAAAGTTTGAATAAAAATACATGTTTATCATTAAAACTTTGCTTAAGTAAAATATATTTACTTACACCTGAGCAGATAAAAGGAAATCACTAAACATTTAACAGATGCCTCCTTCAACTGAAAGGAGGTGACAACTTTATTGTGGGGTAAGTGAAACCTCTACAAGACAAAACAACAAAAAGAGTGAGAAAACGGATTTCTAAAGCCAACCACCGATACACAGCTGTACTCTGCTACTATTTGCTACATGCTTGAGTATACAGATTGCCTAAGATAGTGCTGCTAACTCAATTTTGGCATGCAAAACCTTTGCAGACAAAACAGATAGCTATTCTGTTTCAGTGTAATTAATACACAAACTCCATGTTCACAATAAGCTCAAATCACGTTGGTCACTACATATGAGTACATTCACTCAGCAGTTTAAGCAGTTTATACTCCAATGCTCAATACACACAGATTTTATAAAATATAGTGACATCCACATTACTGAATGTAACCTATATATATATATATATATATATATATATATATATATATATATATATATATATATATGTAAGACAATCGTGTAATAGAAACATACATTCACTGTTAATACACATTATAAGCATTTGCGCACAGTTTTTAAGCTCAAAATAAACTTCCAGAAGTGTTGAGACACCTTTACACGTAATCTGCCATATACTGTTCCCAGACATCATTTACTGTCCCTCACTTGTTAGCTATGAACGCTTCCTGCAGTATTCACAGCGATGTAAGGTTTTATTCCCTGCAGAGTTTAACACGTTAGCTGAATGTGGAGGAGGGGGCATGGCTGAGCATCACATGCAGGATAGAGAGCCAGTCATGTCGAACCAGTTGGCTTAGTAGCTGAAACAAGCACTTGTGCCTCGTTTCTGCCAGGCTTCTTATAGCCATCTCTTTTCTCAGTAGAGGGCAGAGCCCAGAGAGAAGGAGACCAGTGGAGATGTGAGAGCAGAGCAGAGGCGAGCAGAAAGTAAACCGAGCAGAAAAGACTGAAAAGACCCAGTAAGCGTGTTCTTTTATTTTGTATGTGGGCTGAAAAGCCATTTGATTTTGTGTGGTGTGTGAATAAACAGAGCTCTCGGTCTCCACACCTGCTCTCTGAGTTCTTGCAAAGAACATTACACCAAACAAACATGGTCTGTTTGAACACTCAGTGTACTGACAGACTTAGTGCTTATGACTAACTGTATTGTGTCCTTTTTTATCCCAGAAACTGCTGAAGCATTAATAATGCCAACACACAGGGAAATTATGGTCACTAGATTAAATGATCCTGCAATCACATTTTGTCCAGTGAAAGGCAAAGAGTCATTAATACAAAGCAAAAAGCACAGCACTCACAATAAATGTAACATGATTTAATGGGCTGACATAGGATTGTGGACAAATCCAATATAAAAATCTTTCTTTTAGTGGATTATTCACTGACAGTTACATCTGTGATGATATATAACAATCATCCTGGTGAAAGATAGTAATCTATTATAATTAGAGGTAGCAGAAGTACACAAGTCCTTTAGTTAAAAAAGATTCTCAGGTAAAGTATGGTTTACATTTTTTTTACATTTTTACTCCTAAATGGGGGAGTTTTTTCCAGCTTGCCACGCTTCTTAGATCTCATGACTTATCTGTCTCGTCTGCTGCTTCATTCTTGGCTGAGGAAGCAGCCAGTCACAGGTGACCTGCATAAACATGTAAACAGTAGAAAGTCCCCAGACTTCTCTTTTGAAATGTAGCAAGTAAAAGTAAAACATATCCAGCGACAGAATGGAAGTACAGATACTTCAAATTTCTACTTAAGTACAGTAATGAAATACTTATATTTCTTGACTTCCCACCCCTGATTATAATCTACTGTAAATATGTAAGACCATTGTTTTTCTTGTGTGATTAAAAGAGAAATAGGACAGGATGAGAACACTGTATCTGGTGCAGTTGAGAACATCTCTGTGAAAAGAGTCAGATTAAGATCAATGTAACAATGTGCACTGCAGTCATAAAGAAGTACAAGTCCCAAGTTCTACACTCTACACTTGTCCTAAACAAGTCATTATGAAAGTTAATGCCATTTTAACACTGAACACCAAAAGTGATGGTAACAGTAATATAGCCAATTTCATAAGAATGTGTTAGTAGTATGTTGTAATATATCAGGTGTTTTTTATTCGTCTTTTCAAACAATTTAAAAAACAATGGTCATGGTTGGTTTATTTTGAAAAAGTAGTGATTGCTTTTTATTGAATACATTGTCCAAAATGTATTCAATAATGTATTCCACTACAAGACATACAACAAGTAACATATCACATATCAAAATGGTAACTTTACAGGAGAAGGAAAAACCTACTTTAGTTTTAATGGAACCAGAATTTTTTCTAAGTAATTTTGGGTCGTTTCTTTTAGTCCATTCATCATGAAATTTACACACAGTGTAAAGGGCAACATGTAAGTTCGTGTCAAAATTATGTCAAAAACTGAAAACAAAAAAAATGGAGATACCAGGTTTTCTTCCGACAACAGCAATATTTAAAATACATTTAGAGTGCTTCAGCCAGGAAACTTAAACTGGATCTTCCAGCAGGACAATGATCCAAAACACACCTCAATATCAACACAAAAATGGTTTACTGACCACAGAATTAGGTTCTGCCATGGCCACCCCAGTCCCCTAATAATCTATGGGATGAGCTGAAGAAGAGAGTCCATAATGTGGACCTCAGAATGGGAAGGTTCTACAGAGGTTCTGTATGGAGGGATAATCTCAGATCCTTTTACATGTTTTCTACAGTCTCATTAAGCATTATAAGACTCAGAGTTATTATCTTTGCAAAGGAAGGCTGCACAAAGAATTGATTGAAGGGGTGACAATAGTTGTGGCACACAGATATGAGAAAAATATGTATTTCTTGATAAAATGTAGTTTTTTTAATCATTGTATTTCAATAGACATTAACATTGATAATCGCGATAGATAGAAATCAGCGTTTGGAGACACTATTGTCAGTTGGCTCAAGCCTAGCTCTGTTTGATAAATTCAGTCGGCCTGGACTTCCTCTGGAGAGATTTAGAAAATGTTTCTGCTAACACACATTAAATCATAATGAATTCTTTAGCTGTTCGTTTGTATGTATTCTAATGTTTCTGGAACAAGTAAACACTGCCTAGATACATAACTTCACACATCATTTTCTAAAATGCCTGTTTGTTTGCAATAAGAAGTGATTCCAGGCTTAAAATATGTATGATGTGATACTAAATAGCCTTATTTGTTTGATACCCACCCATGACTTATGACACCAGCATAATCAGCTCAGGGACTTAAACATTCCTGTGTAAATAATGTTCCATTCAAACAATATTTTAAATACTTAGACACGTGAAGTTCAGTGATGCCTTTAACCCTTTACATGTAACTGTTTTCTTGTATGTATATGCAATGTTCATTAGGCACGCTGTAATGTCTCTAAAAATATTTAAAACATAAAAACATTTTAAAATCAAAACTTTCATCGACCTGAGCAGAAACTATACATGTAAGAAAAGGTTCCACATAAAGGAGGACTGTTCTTAGTTTCTGTTTGTGTAAGATCAGTTGTAAGAAGTTGTAGGAAGCAGAACCAGGACTGTTTTTGTAAGCGCTGAATGTGCCAGCGGTACTGAGATCATCCTCAGTGGTGGTTGATGTGGAATTTCCTGATGCAGGGAAACAGCCTACAAGAGTATCAGCTAGTTAAGTAATGAGGTAAGTAGAGGGTTCTGTGGCTCTCTTGCTGAATTAGTTGTTCTGAGGACACACGTCTCTCTTTCCTTCTCAGCTCCACCTTTCTCTCCTCCTTTTATCCATTTTGCGATTGTAAACATGAACTGCTAGTTTACTGGCTAAGCTAGCTTGCCACACATTTCTGATATAGACTGTGGGAAGACGTTACTTGGATGGGGTTTTTTCCACATATTAATAGATGTGGCTATGCTGTGGGAAATATCCCAGTGCTCCAGACAGGCAGTCTAGCCTGGAGGAACTCAGTAAAAAAAAATCTGGGCCAGGTGCCACAGGCCCCCTTTCACCGTGGGCTCCAGTGCAACTGCCCACCCTGTGCCCCCTCGTTATGCCAGTGCATTGCTCTATAACAAATTGACTTGTGATACAGTTCTGCAGTCATGCCAGCAAACAAATCCATTCCAACAAGCAGAAACTGACTGTAGAGAGTCCCGCCAGCAGCCAGGCACCTCTCCATGTTTCTTTTTGCTCTGTAGTCTTTCTGAGTCATGGGGCTCATAGTCCAAGTCATGAGACTCAAATCCACATCTCTGGAAATGGGTCATAAAAAGCAAGGCTGTCATTGTTAGTGGTGCCGTATTTCAGTATTTTTTATGCCTTCCATCCATTTGTACCCTTCACACTCACAGTTGACTCAGTTAAACTCACTCATGTTCATCCTGATAAAAGACAAAATTTATAAAGCAGGATATAATGAGCAGACAAGGGGCAGCAGACAATGATATTTGCAAAGTAAGCTTAAATTAAATTAGTTGTATGTGGTGCGTTTATGTAAAACCTCATTTGTATTACAGCATTTGCGTCCTGCTTATTTGTTTATCATAACTGTGTACCTTATTGTTTTGGACATTGTGCCAACTAACATAAAGCTCATGAATTTGTCATGTGACTACATAGAGTTAAGCCCTGAAAAAAAGACAAAGAAACCATGTGTTCTTGTTCTTCTAATACAGCTGTGGCGTTTGGCAGTAAATAGGATCAGCAGAGTATTCATTACTCTGCTCAAAAAAACCTTTCTCTTTCTGTGGATTATTAAATGTAACACCGGAGACGTGATATAAGGATAGTACACTGCAATTGTACAAAAGTATGTAACTCATCATCTTTGTGGTATACTGAAATTCTTTTTAAAAGATCCACTCTTCGGCTGCACCCAGAATGTGAACATCACTGTGTGTTACATAGATAGTTTTGGAATCAAAAGGTGTCATCAGCAGGGTACCACATTTCAAAAGGTATCATTAGCAGTGGTGCCATGTTTCAGCACATGTCCAGCCTTCATCTATTTACACCCTTTACACTCACAGTAGAATCTACATGTGACATTGCAGTTTAGATTTAATGATTCCATAATTTCCCATGTTTTATTATTGCAGTCTAGTTTAAAATCTAAAAACAATACAACAAACAACATCAGTCAGTAAAGTATAGTTGTTTACTGAGCAAGCGTGCACACGCATACACTCACACACACACTCACACACACACTCACACACACTCACACATACACTTGCATAAACTCATTCATACTCATCTCATGCCTATGTCTAGTGGAGTTCATATGAACTCAGTGTGTTTGGTCTGTGTACGATGTAACTTTAACATAAACGCTCTGATTTTTGTTACCTGTGCTGAAACAGGCTGTGCTAAACTAGACCTGAATCAGATGAATCAGACACCTCTATGTGGGCTCTATCATTGTGGAAGTACATATAAGCATCTCATCTGATTTCAGCACAGTAAGTAAAACTGAAATGCAAATGCAGTCATCCAGGTGACTGAGGTCTACGACATGGTCCCGAATTGGTGGGGCACCTCATTTGGTGACCTCACTGAGACAAGCAGTTTACTATTTATTGAAGTATTTAAAAGATGCTTTAATACCAAACCTACTCTGAAAAAGATAACCATCAGTGCTGTTTGACTTACAAACTGAAACTATGTTAACATAAATAAATGAATTGTGTTTATGAAAAATGGACAAAAATGAATGAAAGAAAATTTCAGTGAATGAACACTGTTTATTTTGATCCATTCCAATGAAACCCAAATAATTTTACTTTATTTTGAGGTAACAAAGTCAGAATGGAAATTTGTGGCATAATCTAATTACAGTTTTACAAAAAAATTTGAGTGTACATTTTTATAAATATCAGCTGTTACAATGTATGTAAATGTTTTAGTTATACTGTCAGAAAAAGTTCGACTGTACAGGTAGATTTTCGTTCCCCGAACTACAGATAATGTAAATGTACCTTCAAAGGTACAACATCGACCTTATCTCATGGGTTAATTGTGTAACTTAAATGTGTTTTAAATAACTATTTAAACAGAAAAATAACGTATAAATCCTGGAGTGAAGGCAGGGTGCAGTGCCACTTAAAAAATTGCAATGGAATATGATGCCTTTATTTTCTCTGAAGATGTACTCTTGAAGGTGCCACTCCAGTGACAGCATTTGTATCTTGGAAGGTACAGTTTTCTGAGAGTGCACCTTAAGAACAGCTTGTTTTTTTAAACAATCTGTTCAATTTGAAAAGCAAATACAGCTGGGTGCAAAAAAGTTGGGTACCCTGATCATTACATGTTTTGTTTTTTTCTTGTAATATTATCTTATAGTAATCTATAACACTATCTTTTAGTATACTACAGTAATAGTCAGAATTTGCTATAAAATTATTATAATAATACTGTAGAAATTGTAGAAATGAAGAATATCTAACAGTCCACATGGCATATTGATTAATAAATCAGTTGTCTCCTTTTCCAAAGTCTATCACTGCACAGTTCATAAAAGGGCTTCTGAATATGTTATTCCACTTTTTACTACTAATTTCTGCTTGACAACAAATAACTGAGTGCTAATGCTAAAGCTAACATCCCACAGCATGTGGGACTTACAGTGAGGAATAAATGGGTCACCAACAGTGACTGAAGTGGTCATCAAAGTTCTTTCGGTCCTTTGGCTTGGCACTTGCACTTCTAAAAGAACATGCTCTGCTGACATTTAGAGGAACACTGATCTAAGGCAACACCCACAGGAGAGAGTAGATTTAACGATGAGAGGAGGGAATCCCAACCACGACAAAACTTTCACCCCACCCCTTCCCTGTACAGACTACGCTGCCCTGAAAATCATGCATACAGTTTAAAGTTGTTAATATACAGAAACATTACACAAAAAATAGATTAATAGCTTAATTCAGTACTTCATTTTGGAAAAGCAGAGAGGTGATCTCAATAACGCCGTTATTAAAGTCAACCTGAAATCAAAATGGACATTTCTTACCTTGTTAGTTCAGGTCAGTATCCTACAGACGTCCCCGTTCATGTCAGTTTTCGAGATCAAAAACATACCTCACTCTAGTATGCAAATTTAAATGCCTTGAGTTACACAAGCTCGATTTCACACGTCTTGCACTATAAAATGTATGTATGTAGAATAATTTTGCAGAAGTTCTTGTCTAGAGCTACATACAGAAGTGCTTTGTTGTCTGCTTAGAAAACCTTTCCAGTTCAGGAGTGTGTAATGTTGGAGAGTTGCCTGGCTTTTCCTGGACAGTCATTGAGACTCATAAGGCAAAGCACCTTCTATTTAGCCTTGCCTTTTTCACTTATGAAACAAGTGAAGCAGCACACACTCTTCAGACGTCAGCATGTTTGTTGTTGTGGTGGTTATTGCAATAACAGCAGTCGTGATTTAAAGACACTCTGATTTGTAAACTACCGCAGTTTCTCTGCGGAAGGGAGTGATAGAGTACAAATCAGAGTGTCTGTAAACCACAACAGGGAAAAGGCAGGCAACTCTCCAACATTACACACTCCTGAACTGAATAGTTTTTTTCTAAGCAGATAATAAGGCACCTCTGTATGTAGCTCTGAGCAAGAAATTGTTTGGCCAATCAAACTACACTTGCACTGCAAAATAACAGTACGGCACATTTTATAATGCAAGATGTGTGAAATCGAGTTTACATTTGCATACTAAAGTGAGGTATGTTTTTGATCTAGGAAACTGACATCAACTGGGATGTCCGCTAGGATACTAACATGAACTAACAAGGTAAGACATGTCCATTTTGATTTCAGGTTGACTTTAATAACAGCATTATTGAGATCATTTTAGCCAAGATCTACTGGTTCATTATTGTAAATAACCACTAATTTCAGAATATTGTTGTCTATAGTTCATCAAGGTATAAATTAAAGGAGATGAATAAATATCTCATCATTGTCCCCATTCCTGTACAGCATTTACTACTGACAGGCTACTTCATGAAAAAAGGTAAGTGTGACTCACAGTGAATGTAAACTAATAAAAAGTAGTTAATTAACAAGCTTTGTAAATGTAGGAGAACCTGATTAGAAGACCATTTAAAATGCTCACTTGCCTGGAACGTCTTCAAGAAAAATCAAGGAGGTCTTCTTAAAGAAAATAGAACGTTCCTGTTGGCTGTATACATATATAAAGTACCGTCAAAAGTCAGAGACCACCCCTAAAAACATTTCAAACATATTCATTTTTCAGGAGATATTTCTGAAATTAATCCAATTGCTTATGGACGGGGAAAGTCAACAGGAAATAAGTGGAAAAAGCTTTCATGTTTGAGAGAGAGGAGAAAATCAAGCACTTTTGTATCAGATCAGAAAAAAACCCACAGGTTTTTCTGTCCATTCTTACAATGTGAGAAGACAACTCAACACTGTGGGTCTGAAAGGATATGTAGCTGTAAAGAAGCCCTCACTGAGAAAAGGAAGTAGACAAAACAGAAGAAAATTCACTAATCAAGAAGCTGATGGTGTTCTCAGAACAGTGAACTGACCACCCCAGAGTCCAGATCTCAACATCGGTGTATGCATTTAAGATTATTTGGATCATAAGCAGCAGAAAATACAACCAAGACTAAACTTGTGGAAGTGTGGAAACATCTCCCTGCAGATTTCTGTAAAACTGAAAGGAAGTCTCCTGAAAAGAGCGGAAGCTGTAATAAAAGTAAAGAGTGGACACAGTGAATACTGAAAAAATTATATTACATTTAGTTATTTAAGCATCTGTGTAATTGATTTATATTTATTCTCTGTTTTTGTCCTGACATTGGCATCATGAGCATTTGACTGGGATTTTAAATAAATGAAGGTTGGTCTCTGACTTTTGCACAGTACTGGGTGTTATGTTTGCACGAACACACAGAATATTATATACTGAGTTGCCAGTTTATCAGACACACCTTTGTATCTACACTGATTGGACATTTTATCAGATACACCTGCACAGCACAGAGCACAGCTCCCTGCTGTAATGAGTTTCTGTGAAGTTGAGCCTCAAATTTACATGCAGGGAAGCTGAGAGGTGCACTGTCTGAATGTCCCCTGCATGACATTAATATTCTGAAGCTGTTCATAAAGCTGTTTTGGTCCCAGCACTGTCCCACACTCTGAGAGTGTATGTATCCATGGAGCGAATGGCAGAACATAGAAGATATGAAAGACAAGTTCTTGACTTTCCTCTAGAACTCTCAATATCAGTTCATCCCTCCTCACTCAGAAAGAAATCTCAGTGTCACACAAAGCTGCTGACACTATTTTTTTTTGCTTTGTAAGTAAGCACCAGGATTATAAATGTAATCGAGGCAGCTGTAGAAGGTCAGTGGGGGGAAAGAAGTGGTGAAGTATATATGTGAACTAAGGAAGGCTGAAGACATGTTGCTACATTCTGGAGCCTTGTGGCATACATGGAAAGACTATCCTGGAGTGGATCAAAATACTCAAATCATGAGACACCAAGAGATTGAAAAAGCACCTGGGGTTCTCGGTGGATGGGCTACAATCCAAGATGAGATGTCAGCCAGATGTGTCAAAATGAAAGTAGAAGAGTATTTGAACGTGTGAAAGAGAAGATTAATTGAGTGTTATTAGTGTAGCTGGGGTAGAGTACAGAGTGAAAAGAGAAGAGGCCCAAGCACCAAGCCTTGTGGGATGCCAGTGGAAAGTCTGCCTGGGGTTATTTCTTTCCATGGATACATCCAAATACCCCCACAGTTACCGCTTCTTCCTCCTGATCCAGCTACTCACCTTCATGACCTGGAAATGAACTTCCAAGATGCCATCTTGCAGCGAAAGAACAAGAAAAGAGAGAAACTAGTCGTAAAGCATAGTGGCTGCTCTGAAGCTGTACACAACGGTAATCAATAGTCTCCTCATCTAGGTGGTGCCATATGAAAAGATGAAAGCAAATGAACTTCCTCCATCATCTCACACTTTTCCACATTACTGACTTTCTGCTGATGGATGTAAAATTTTTCCCAGTGTTCTGTAAATGTTTTACATGGCAATGAACACACAAGAATTCAGTTTTGAATTATGTACATTTATTTTGCTATTGCACAACTTTTATGAACATCAGATCTGTGTCATATTCATTTCAGAAGAAAAAAAGAACAAATATGATTATTGCACTCCATGAATAATATAAGCAAAAAATAGCAAAAATATATATTTACTCCATAAAAAAAGACCTAAACCAAGCAAACTTTTCAGCTTCTTACTACAATCAGTGCTCATGAAGCCTGAGGAAAAAAAATTGAAGCTTTTCTTTCAAATTCCAGCCAAAAATCACAGTCATACATATAGTTTACAGTTGTTTATATATAGAAACTCTTAGTAGTACTTTAAGTAATATATCTGTGTTTATCCATAAACTCCATAGTATCTGTACATCAAACATACATAACAAAATAGAATATGAAACTTAAAAAAATATATAAGCTTAATTCAACCCTTTAGTGCCACTCTATAGTTTGTTCCCTATCATACGTTCCAATGCACAGTAGATTAGTGGTGTACGATAGTAAACAATTTATGTGGAAAATCAATCTAGATGGTTCAGCACTGATAAGACCTTATAAGCAGAAACACATAACTCCAGTGGTCACAGTAGAGAGTAGCCTGATTAAAAATTGGCCCTCATTTAGCCAATTTGTTCAATGACCACAGTGCATCAGTAATATAATGTTCTTTCACAGAAATCAGATATAAAATGTGCAAGACAGAAAAATACATATTTACATTTGTTACATGTATATAAACATTTCACAAAACTAATATCTGCCCCACTGAAAACCTGCCAGTGACATTTTTTACATAAAACTGTCCCCATCTTTTCAGTATGTCATCTCCTTATTTTCTGTCCCTCTCTCATCAGCTGTGAAGAAAAACACTGGCACTGCTGAGACAGCTAGTCACACTATTTCTTGCGATGTGTTTTGTTTCTTGCAGAGGTCAAAGTTCAGTCTCTGAGAAACCGTTGTTTTATGGTTTCTGCAAAACATCGCCAAAACAATGAGGCCTAAGATGGTCAGGATAGCCACAAAAAATACAGCCACTAGATGATTACGAAGACTGTTGCTGACACCTTTTGTAAAAAAAAAAAAAGAAAAGAAAAAAGAGGAAAAAAGAAAGACAACATTATTATGTCATTAATGTAAAGCAAAAGCCACAGCAGTCTCTCCAAATATAACAGAAAATAATGGGCAGATAATTTATGCTGTGAAGACAAAGTAACAGTTACATTAACAGTTACATTAACAGTGGCAAAAGCTAAGATTAACCCCTTAACATCCCAGGCTTGTTACATCCATTGGCGTATTACTACATGGAAAGCAAAATAAATTAGCTGTTATTCTTTAGTCATAGAGGTGAGGAATGAAAGTCTGGATGGTCAGCAGGATATTTACAGCTTGTTCAGGAATGTATTTATCTATTCAAAACTTTCTTTTGTGTGGATTATTTACTAACTGTTACACAGGTGATGCTACATTTAAATTGTTCTAATGAAATCCATTCACTGTAAATATGTAAAATGAGGTTTTTTCTTATGTGAATAAACTCAGTGGAATATTAAAGGAAGAGAACAGTGTACCTGATCGTGGTGCAGTAGTGGACCCCTCTGTGAAAAGAGTCAGATTGAATTAAATTTAACAGTGTGCACTACAGTTGTACTATTTCCCTCTTGCACATTCACATTGACAAGTCTGTTTAGCGACGCACAATTGGCCCATACAAAACAAAAATGTATGAACACATAGTTCATCACATCCATAATATATGTGCTATATATGGCAATATATGTAATGTCTTAGCACCAAAATGCAAATGTTGAAAAACATATGTGCAAATATTTATTCAAATTCAAAATATATGCCAATATATTTCAGTATAAGAAACATTTCAGCACCACAATTCTAAACAAATTGAAATATATATGTACATATATTCCTCACATCCAAAATATGTGTGCCACATTGTGTATTAAGTCTATGTAAGTGACAAAGAAATAGTCACTGATGTTATCAGAGACATCACAGACATGTTTTTATGTCATTTATCTCCTTCCTTTAGAGTCCAACATGTTTAAATAATCCTGATAAAATACATTCACAGGTCCATTCACTGTAAACATGTAAGATGATTTTTTTTTTCTCATGTGAATGAGTGGAATAGAAGAGAAAGAATTACTGTACCTTGTGATGCATTAGTGCCCTCCTCTGTGAAAAGAGTCAGATTGAGATAAATTTAACAGTAAGCATTTAAAATTTAATGAATAAATAATTGATCAATTTAACAGTATATAACTTATCTACTGAGAAAAGATGTGAATGAACTCAGTGGAATAGAAGAGGAAGAATTACTGTACCTGGTGGTGTAGTAGTGACCTCCTCTGTGAAAAGAGTCAGATTGAGATAAATTTAACACTAAGCATTTAAAATTTAATGAATAAATAATTGATAAATTTAACAGTATATAACTTATCTACTGACAAAAGAAACATACCTGAAAAGATCACCCTGAGATTAGGTTTAAAAGTTCCACATTTCAGTTGTACCCAAAGTGTAAATGTCCCATTGTCTTTCATGGATGGTTTCTGAATTGGATAATTCAATGTGATATTCCGTTCACAATCAGTGCCATTTTTTAGTTCAGTTCCATTCTTTTTCCATTTGTATTGGACACAGCTGCAGTTTAAATCATATGTAATATTGCAGGTCAGGGTTAATGGTTTCCCAACTGTTCCATTTATGTCCTGACATATGACAGGTTCTAGGAAAAAACAATAACAAAAACAAACAATGAATACATTGTTATTAAAAGCATTGTAATATTTCACTAAACACACACACACACACACACACACACATTTTAGCCTAAGTGAACTGACTTTTGTTATCTTCACTGGAACAGACTGTGAGAAGCAGGGCTTGAATCAACACAAACTGAAGCAGACACAGTCGGTCCACAGCCTCAGTCATTCTGGAGCTGCATGTAAACATGTAATTAGATTACAGTCCAAAAGTGAAATGCAAATACTGAGAATCTGAGAATAAGAGAATGACTGACCAAGCATATTGCAAATGAATAAAAATAAGTGCAAAACATTATAATGTTGTCTATCAGTGTCACTGCACTTGTAAATAAATAATATTATTTTTCATTTCAGTTCTGAAATTCCTGTTTTTTGTTAAAGAAAAGATGGCACACCTAAAACTAACATGGCACAAACATTCAACGGAATGCTTGCTAATAGTACTGCTATTGACTGACAGCCTGTTTGTGTTCTCTGTAGAGCGAGAGAGAAAGATAAAGAGTACTTACAGTGAAGAGTGAACGCTACTGGTCTCCTAGATAGAGTGAGGTGAAGTGATCCTTGCATCTCCTTTTGCCCTCTAGTCTAAAACTTTCACTTTCAGAATGAGTGTGTTCTGCTGAGATTTGATGCTAATCTTTAGTAGCAGCAAGTGGAGCGGGGGATAAAAGGACTGGAGAAAACCCCTCCTACATAGCTGTTTCTGTCTAGACTGTATTGCACTGAAAAACATAATATCAGATAACATTTTAATATAAGGTATTAAAAAAAGATTATTATTAATTAGACATTAGAAAATCCAAAAATATGTGCAATATATTTCTGCATGTATATGAAGATTAGACTTATTTAATGGTGTCAATTTTAATGTACACATACACCAAAAATATATGTAGATATATTTTCTAATTATATTGACACATATTTTGCAAAGTATATATAAAAACATTTCCTCTCCATACAGAACTGAAGACGATTGGTCTCTTCCCAGCTTGCCACCAACGTCAAAAGACGTTGATATCTGGTTGAATGTTGGACGTGACGTCAGATGACCAAAATTCAACATACAATGTCTAATTCCAATGTCAATTTGACATAGAATAATGATGACAGCTGACGTTGATATTTTGTTCTTTTTAAGTTGTGATGTAAAGTAACCACAATCTAACGTCTTCCAAACGTCACATGCCAACATCAGATTGATGCAGAATACTGACATGCAGTCGCGAGGTATAGTGACCAAAACCTAATGTCTATTTAACGTCATGTCAGATTGATGTAACATTCTAACATTGTTAGACATATATATTTTGTTGGTTTTAAGTTGTGATGTATAGTAACCAAAATCTGGCATTTTCCAAACATCACATCCCAACTTCATATTGACGTAGAATACTGACATGCAGTAGTGAGGTATGATGACCAAAATCCAACGTCTGTTTGACGTCATAACTTTAACGTCACATTGTCGTAAAATTCTGACATCATTAGACGTTGATATTTTGTTGGTTTTAAGTTATGATATAAAGTAACCAAAATCTAACGTCTTCCAAACATCACATCCCAACTTCATATTGATGTAGAATACTGACATGCAGTCATGACGTATGGTGACTAAAACTCAATGTTTATTTAACGTCATAACCTTAACATCAAATTGATGTTACATTCTAACATCATTAGACGTTAATATTTTGTTAGTTTTAAGTTATGGTATAAAGTAACCAAAATCTAACATCTTCCAAACATCACATCCCAACCTTATATTGATGTAGAATACTGACATGCAGTCATGACGTATGGTGACTAAAACTCAATGTTTATTTAACGTCATAACCTTAAAGTCAGATTGACGTAACATTATAACATTGTTAGATGTTGATATTTTGTTGGTTTTAAGGTGTGATGTTCACTAACCAAGATCTAACATCTTCCAAACGTCACATGCCAACATCATATTAACGTAGAATACTGACATCTAGTCATGAGGTATGGTGACCAAAACCCAACGTCTATTTAACATCATAACCTTAACATCAAATTGATGTTACATTCTAAGATCATTAGACGTTGATGTTTTATTGGTTTTAAGTTGTGATGTAAAGTAACCAAAATCCAACATCTTCCAAACATTACATCCCAACGTCATATTGACGTAGAAAACTGACATGTAGTCACGAGGTATGGTGACCACAACCTGATGTCTATTTAACATCATAACCTTAATGTCAGATTGCCATAACATTCTAACATCATAGACGTTGCTATTTTGTTGGTTTTAAGGTGTGATGTAAACTAACCAAAATCCAACGTCTTCCAAACGTCACATGCCAACAACATATTGACGTAGAATACTGACATGTAGTCACGAGGTATGGTGACCACAACCTGATGTCTATTTAACGTCATAACCTTAACGTCAAATTGATGTTACATTCTAACATCATTAGACGTTAATATTTTGTTAGTTTTAAGTTATGGTATAAAGTAACCAAAATCTAACATCTTCCAAACATCACATCCCAACCTTATATTGATGTAGAATACTGACATGCAGTCGTGACGTATGGTCACTAAAACTCAATGTTTATTTAACGTCATAACCTTAACGTCAGATTGACGTAACATTATAACATTGTTAGATGTTGATATTTTGTTGGTTTTAAGGTGTGATGTTCACTAACCAAGATCTAACATCTTCCAAACGTCACATGCCAACATCATATTAACGTAGAATACTGACATCTAGTCATGAGGTATGGTGACCAAAACCCATGTCTATTTAACATCATAACCTTAATGTCAAATTGACGGAACATTTTAACATCATTAGACGTTGATATTTTGTTGGTTTAAAATCATACTGTCAGGTAACCAAAACCCAACGTCACATCCCAATGTCTTATTGACATAGAATACTGACATGCAGTCGTGAGGTATGGTGACCAAAACCCAACGTCTATTTAACTTCATAACCTTAAAGTCAAATTGATGTTACATTCTAACATCGTTATACATTGATATTTTGTTGGTTTTAAGGTGTGACATTCACTAACCAAAATCCAACATCTTCCAAACGTCATATGCCAGCATCATATTCATTTGGAATACTGACATGTAGTCATGAGGTATGGTGACCAAAACTCAATATCTAGATAGATTTGTGCTCAGTTGATTTATACCTCAGTACTTTTCACCAATGTGATTCTGGCTTACATACCCAAGTGTGGGCCAGAATTGGGCCAGATGCTGGACAGCTGTACATGGTCTTAACTCGTATCTACGTTTAAGGGCCAATTCTGACATGAATGTTGTGGCCCAACAATGTGGATGAAGGAAGAGGGCCACACCTTTATGCTGCGGCAGATTGGCTGATTTACACCTCAGTACCTTTGACCCTAGTCTGGCATGTCATAAGTGCAACCAGAGTTCACCTTTCGAAGGTTAAGACCCTTATTTAATGAATTTTCCAGCCCAAGTTCATCATTTTCATATGGACAAGCTGGCAGCTAGGTTTGAAGAGAAGGCTAATGGAAGAGTAATAATTGAATAAATTCAAATTATAAGGTTCCAGTATGGAAAATGAAAAGTTATAACTATCTAACAGTACCATTTTAGCATAACGCTTGAAAAGCACAGGGTAGCTAGGTTAATGTAATGGCTATCAGCACAAGTTTTAGCTACATTACCCTTAATTGCTAATTCATCATGGCTAATGTTAACTTATTCCTTAGCTAACATTAGCTAACTACTCTGAGCATTTAAAAGGAATAGCCTGTGCTTTTCAAGTGTTATGCCATACTGGTACAGCACTTTAGTTTGCAGTTAAGACATTAGCTCAAATTTAGCATGTTAGCTCGGGCTTAGAGTGTTTGCTCTGGACTAGCACATTGTCTTGTGACAGCAGTAGCAGGTCCTCTCATCTGCACACACACCATCCTTCTGTGTAAGTCAGTAGAACTAGAAAACTGATTAAAAATGGATGCTGTCATTGTTAAAATGAGGCAATATTTCCTGGTTCATATGAGAGTTCACTGCCAGGAGTGCTTTACATTAGTTTGACCTGTAAGTAGCTTAATTTTGATTATGGGTTCCTTAATGTTTGTTAGAACAAAAACTTTCTTGTTGTTACAGATCTTACAGTTGTGGAGTTCTTGCCTCATTATTCAGTTTTTAAAGTAAAACCCATGTATTCCACACAAGCTGTTATTGGATCTCTGTGACTGCTTACAGTGAAACAACTACCAAAGTGACTGAGCATATTCAGTCTGTAGAGGGATCTGTTGGAAATGCTAATTGTGGTGTTATTCCAGATTACTAGGTAAAGGGATTTGTTGTACAGTTTGACACAAAAAAACTATGTTATCTGCAAATCAGTTAAAGAAATAAGTAATAGTTGAATGCTTTTCCTCTTTTCTTAGGCATCAGGAAGTGGACAGGTTCTGATTTATCCAGCTTTGTATTTTTTTTTTTTTACTTTGGAAAAAATCCTCCAGTAATCATATGAATTATTGCAGACAGAATAAAAAAACATAGATGTTTATCAAAGTAAACCGTGAAACAGTGTCTCATACACAGTTGGCTTGATCTCATGTATGCATGTATTTTATGAAGGCACATTGAATGGGTTGACACCTATACTTCAGGGACATACACAAATGTTTTTTTATTCCACAGACCGCTTAAGGATGATTCTTTTAGACATGTTTGCCATCTCTGATTTAAAATAAAATATCTGTGAAATTACATTCTAAACCCATTTGAACAGTGCTTCAAAGTAGATGTCAGATTTAGCCTGTATTTCAGTGGCCACTTTGCTCAAGAACGACCTATCACAAAGGTGAAACCTTTTTTCCTTCATTCATTTACTGTTTTTATTTATTTAACCAGAATCAACATGGAGTTTGCATTCTAAAATGGCTTTTGACACCTATTGATTATTAAGAAGAAATATTACTAATACTAATCACAGATATTACTAATATATTGCATCTGCAATAAATGAATGTGGCATCCTGCAGGGCCACACCTGGCTGGGGACTAAAGTGGGTAGCCAAATCTGGCCCACACCTTTATATACAGTGGGGCAAAAAAGTATTTAGTCAGCCACTGATTGTGCAAGTTCACCTACTTAGAAAGATGAGAGAGGTCTGTAATTTTCATCATAGGTACACTTCAACTATGAGAGACAAAATGAGAAAAAAAAAATCAGGAAATCACTTTGTAGGATTTTTAAAGAATTTATTTGTAAATTATGGTGGAAAATAAGTATTTGGTCAATAACAAAAGTTCAACTCAATGCTTTGTAACATAACCTTTGTTGGTGATGACAGAGGTCAAACATTTCCTGTAAGTCTTCACCAGGTTTGCACACACTGTAGTTGGTATTTTGGCCCATTCCTCCATGCAGATCTCCTCTAGAGCAGTGATGTTTTGGGGCTGTCGCTGGGCAACACGGACTTTCAACTCCCTCCACAAATTTTCTATGGGGTTGAGGTCTGGAGACCGGCTAGGCCACTTCAGGACCTTGAAATGCTTTTAACGGAGCCACTCCTTCGTTGCCCGAGCGGTGTGTTTGGGATCATTGTCATGCTGGAAGACCCAGCCACGTTCCATCTTCAATGCTCTCACTGATGGAAAGAGGTTTTGCTTAAAATCTCATGATACATGGCCCCGTTCATTCTTCCCTTAACACGGATCAGTCGTCCTGTCCCCTTTGCAGAAAAACAGCCCCAAAGCATGATGTTTCCACCCCCATGCTTCACAGTAGGTATGGTGTTCTTGGGATGCAACTCAGCGTTCTTCTTCCTCCAAACACGACGAGTTGAGTTTTTACCAAAAAGTTCTATTTTGGTTTCATCTGACCACATGATATTCTCCCAATCCTCTTCTGGATCATCCATATGCTCTCTGGCAAACTTCAGACAGGCCTGGACATGTACTGGCTTAAGCAGGGGGACACGCCTGGCACTGCAGGATTTGAGTCTCTCTCGGCGTAGTGTGTTACTGATGGTAGCCTTTGTTACTTTGGTCCCAGCTCTCTGCAGGTCATTCATCAGGTCCCTCCGTGTGGTTCTGGGATTTTTGCTCACCGTTCTCATGATCATTTTGACCCCGCGGGATGAGATCTTGCGTGGGGCCCCAGATCGAGGGAGATTATCAATGGTCTTTTATGTCTTCCATTTTCTTACAATTGCTCCCACAGTTGATTTATTCACACCAACCTGCTTGCCTATTGTAGATTCACTCTTCCCAGCCTGGTGCAGGTCTACAATTTTCTTCCTGGTGTCCTTCGACAGCTCTTTGGTCTTGGCCATGGTTGAGTTTGGAGTCTGACTGTTTGAGGCTGTGGACAGGTGTCTTTTATACAGACAACGAGGTCAAACAGGTGCCATTAATACAGGTAACGAGTGGAAGACAGAAGAGCTTCTTAAAGAAGTTGTTACAGGTCTGTGAGAGCCAGAAATCTTGCTTGTTTGTGGGTGACCAAATACTCATTTTCCACGATAATTTACAAATAAATTCTTTAAAAATCCTACAAAGTGATTTCCTAGATTTTTTTTTCTCATTTTGTCTCTCATAGTTGAAGTGTACCTGTGATGAAAATTACAGACCTCTCTCATCTTTGAGAGAGAGGTTTGTAGTGTGAAGTTTGAATGAAGCACAGACAGGCAGGCGGTGCATGTTGTTTGTGGCAGTGTAAGCTGAAGCTAGCTAGGTTTCCGTTAGCGGCTAATGCTATATCAGCTTGTCAGTGTCAGCCTAGCCAGCATCCTGTATCGGAGTGCTGGAGGGGAAAACTGGATTTGTGATGCGGGGTTTGTAGTGTGAAGTTGGTCCATTTGGATGGAGCGCAGCCAGTCCGGCAGGCAGGCAGGCAGGTTGTTTGTTGCACTGTTTTTAAAAGTCACTGACGTAACCTACCTGCAGCCTCTGACCGTGTTTTTACTGACCGGTTGGCAGCTGCTGTTTATTTCAGAGAGTATTATTTCTTGAGTATTTTGAGAGCATGTTTGCAAGGCGCGTTTATGTCTCAGGGAAAAGGACCCGTGTATCTTTTGGTCATTCGATTTTCATCTCAAATCCAGTTTTGAAAAACAGAAAAATGGGTCAGCTGTTGTTTTTGGTTCTGTTATTGTCCGTGGAAAATAAAGAATTATTTAAAGATTTACAGTTTCACAAACGTATCATAAAATAATAATAAAAAAACAGAAGAGGAATAAGGGGTCGTATTTTATGTATTTAATTTTAACATTTTCTATCACTTAAACAATAAATAAATAAAATATATCCTATCAGGAAAAAAATCTTGATCTGGGGAAGAGACTCTACAGAACTCCTGCCATTTAACAGCGAAATCAAAGAGAAAAAATGAGTCATGCTGCCCAGTAATGATGAGAAAAATGAATACTGTGATGTCACACTGTCAGATGTAAACAGCTCCAGACTTAAGAGTTAAAGCTGTGAGCTGTCCTGTGTGCAGACTGTTTTTATAATACTGTGGCAGCTGCCACTGCCTCTGGTTTTGGGAGGGAGCTTTAGAGGCGCGTTATGCAGAGCTGCGCAGCGGCTCCGCACCCGTAAAAAGGGACGTTGTCGTGGTTTAATGATGTTAATGTTGTTCTGTTAGTCTAAAATGTATGTATGTGTTATGTGTGTTATTCTGTAGCCTCTCCTGTGTCTCCTTCTTTATCAAGACACCTTCATTACGACAGAAAGCCCCTCAGTCCTCCGAGTGCAGCACCGACAACCAGTGCCTTTGTTACATTAAACTAAACTCCCACTGAGAGAGGAGACTCTGTGTTGGGCTTTAGGTCCTGTTGTGCTGTTTGTTGTGAAGAATTTTTGTTTGTTTGTTTGTTTTTTTGTTTGTTTTTTGATTTTATGATTAGTTTGTGAAACTGTAAAACAAAGCTAATTTTTGGTGTTTGCACTGACAATAACAAAACCAAAAACGAGAATTGACCCATTTTCCCATTTTTTGTTATTTATTTATTTATTTATTTTTTGTAGTAGTAATGGTAATGCAGCCCACTTGTGTGCATTTCTGTGATCTATCCCCCTAGGAACGCCCCTCACGTGATGTCACGGGCAGGTGGACTTGAAGTTAAAGCCACAGTAATGTTCCAGAGTGAACAGAACATCACGAAAAAGATCAATAAGGTCAAGATTAACGAGTGCCTTCATAGACTGTGATGTCGGTAAGTTTACTGTTACATTAACATTTTATCAGGTCCTTAAAACTTGTGGAAATTAGGCACATGGTTGCTTGAAAGTCAACAATACTCAACTTTCAGTTATGTTGTGCAAGCTGGCAGCACCACAGTAACCCCTGCTGAATAAGGACCATTAGAACCATTAGGATTAAAACCTAATGGTTTTTGCCCCCTAATGGGAATTAGCTTAATGATTACCAATAGAGACCAATATTTTCCAAGTGAAGAATTAGAAATGTATCTGGAATCTGTCATTAGATCACCTGTTAAACCATTAGGATCCTTTACATTATCAACCCATCAAGAAAAGCCAAAACACATTACAAACCCCCAAGAACCAACAGAAACTTAATGGTTTTGATGTTTTTTTTTTTTCATCAGGGACATTATAACCCACATTATAATCCATTATTGCACATTAATTTAAATAATGCTTGGTGTGGAGCAGATTGTGTAGTACTGCTGAAAACGCTGCTGATAGCTACCATTAGCAATGATAGGCATTCAGACTGCAAGTTCAAGTCGGGGATCACAAAACCACGAGACAGTACTCTATACAAATCATAAAAATCTGTACATTTGTGCATATCTTTAAAGGCTCATTAAGTAAACATGTAAAAACAATATTAATTTAGAATGTGTAACGTCTTTACAAATACTGGTGTATTTACAGCATTGAGTCATATCCATCAATGAGAGAAGCCATTCTGCAGACATATCAGCCAATGAAAGTTAAGGAGGTGTTCCTGATGTGGGCGTTCTCGTTTTATGGAAACGCCTTTCATTGTCGTTCGACACTATTGTTTGGATTAGTTTAGAAGTGAGTGGCGGCACTGACCTCCAAAAGTTGTGATTATCAGTATTAGCTGTATTTGTTTTCATTTGTAACATTACAGATATGGTTACATATTGCATGTTCTGAGTTCTGATGCACAGTGGGGTGGCTTATTATCATAAGGCATGAATTCTAGTTCTGTTTGATGGCTATTTAAGCAATAGAACACTCAAGATCGTGTGTTATTGCATAATGACGTCACGGCTATGATTTGATATATGATTAGATTATCACAGCCGTGATGTTATTCGCAATAACACACAACCTTGAGTGTTCTATTGCTTTTATACAACAGTTTCTACAAAATAAACAGACAAAATAAATCAAAAAGTTTCATACTGAATATGCTTTAATACTGACAGTACCTTCTGCCAAAAAGTAGTTCTACAACAAATGAGTTGTTGCTATGCAATGGTAATAATTCCCTAGACCAGGGCTTGGCAACATGGCTCTTTTACTGCCCTGTTGCAGCCCCACAGCAGAATTAGATTTTTAGGTATACTCATTTGCAGGAAAATAAAGCTCTGCTGATCATTGTGACAACAATCTCACCTAGCTAGTAGCTAACAAAACGGCAAAGAGAGAGATTTAAGATGAACATTGATAATTTGGAGATGAATGGACTTATTTGCAATTATAAACACTCCAGCTGGTTTCCTGATACGTTTAATCTTTAACAAGAAACTGCCAGACACTAAAGTTGCAAAGCTGAAGTCAGTTTCTCATTCAAATTTTCCCGTTCCACCTTAAATGATGCAGCAGTTACATTCTGGCACCTCAGGCATCATTTAAGGTGGAATATGAAAATTTGAACATGAAGCTGACGAATGAGAAGCGACTTCAGCCTCATTAAAAAAATCAAATGTTTAGAGACATTTTTCAAAAACTATTCCTTTTGAGGAAAACTTTCCTGCTAGAGATGTGAGAAAAGCGGCTATAGCTGAGCTAAAGCTTAAAGCAGAGCAAATTAAGCATATGTTTTCGTTTATATTATAGTTTTTTTAGCCTATACTAGGACATTAGCACGTACTGAGACATATTTACAGCCAAGATGGTAAAATTGACAAATTGTTTTGGCTCCCAAGGTGGTTTGATTTTTGTTGAAAGGCCAAAATGGCTTTTCTCAACATTTGGGTTGCCGACCCCTGCCCTAGCTTGTTGAGCCCTGTGCACAGCCCAAGATAACTGCTGGTAGTGTTGCACGGTATACCGATACTGGAAAAGTATCGCGATACTTCGTCATTAAAAACGGTACAATACCCCATTTGTTTAGTACCGGTACTAAATGAATGAGCGTGTTTTAAAATAAGAGCGGTATTTCCAACGAGTGCCACAGGGGGCAGTCTGCGCGCGCAGCACTCCAGCGCTTACCTCAGAGTCAGAAGAGAACGAGAAGCATGGCTGCTAATACCAGCGATTTTGCAGATCATCCTCGGTTGTAGAAAAAGCACACGCACGAAGCAAAATATGGAATTATTTTGCATACACATCTGACAGTCAGGGCAACCCCGTGGACACATCAACACCGGTCTGCAAAAGATGCTTTAAACATGTACAGACCAAAGGAGCCAACACCTCCAACTTAGCACAGCATCTTTCTGACAGACATGCAGAGTTGTTTAAAGAATTCAAAGAACGTCAGGTTAGTGAATATGATATAGCTATAACAATTACATCAAGCTCAAGTCAGAGGAGGGGGAGTCTTTTTGTGTCAGTCTTTCTCATGAGGCGGTTTAGGGCAGTGATAACTGTTTAAGTTAACTGACTATCTTTTTTTGATAACTTCCAATGTGGCGAACTGGTAACATTATGTTTACACTAACTTCCATGCTGCTAAATATCAGGCGTTCACAAGTAGATCAGCACCAGTTATAAACAGGCCTGTCGCGATAATTACGTCATCGTCGACTTATCGTATGAAAAATTAATATGACGTCGATCATTTTGGACGACCTCGGTAATGCCGTTGTGTTTATTTGCGTGTATTTAAGCAGACACTTTTAACCAGGCGCGCTGTTCTGTTCTCCCGTCTGCTCTGAGGCGAGTAGCCAAACACACACACACACACACAGAGAGAGAGAGTACAGATTTCTGTTTTAACACAAGTCAAAACCACTGTAGTTTTCCCGCGTGTACTACGCGGCAGCGCGGGAAAGTTCCAGACCTTCACGCACGCCACGTCTGGACTTGCAGCGCGCTCAGATTGAAAATATGTGGTCAGTCAGTCAGCTGTTTACCCTGTCTGACTCAAACTCAACCAGAGCTGCTGTTGACCGTGTGAATGAGCCTCGTGAGGAATCAGACTCATCCCCCCAGTCCATCACTACAGCAAACGGCCCTATCAGCATAACCGGTGACTGGTCTATCTTTATATGATAAATATGATCCGATCCGTGACCCTAAAACCAGGATCCTTTCTGATCACTGAGTTTGCGAGGAGATCCCATTAACATGATTGAGCTGGTATGTCGACTTTATTTAAAAAAAAAAACAGTGTTTAATATGTATGTGCATATGTATACACACGCACACATACAATAAAATCGTTTATCGCGATAAATCCTGGGACAATTTATCGTCCATTAAAAAACAGTTATCGTGACAGGCCTAGTTATAAACGATCATTTTAAACTCAGCTGTACTGGTTATTGCAATCACGACATGTACATTTTTGTCAGTCATTTCTATTGCTAAAAAAAGGCAGCTGCCATAGACGTGTATTAAACGGATTAATCAGTGAGATCTGGTTGCAAATACAAAGTTAACTATCAAAGAAATTCCATAAACTCAAGGATACATAGGACATCAGATCACTGCACACAATGTAATAACAATGTGACCTTTCTAATTTAATTATTTTTAATAATCAAAATATTAATGTTACAAAATGTACATATTCATTGTCAAAAACGCACCTACACGCATAAAACAGATATTTAGGCAGGTATCGTATCGAAAGTCATAAGTTTGGTATCGAGACAACACTAACTGCTGGTGCTATAAAGCTCACCTTTTGTGGTACAGATAGAGCCATAGAACTGTAGAAATATCAAGGTTCAGAATTTGATGTGCGTCTGCAGTCACACTCTTCTGTCCTAACGGGTTGCAGGTCAAATGTTATCTTAAAATCATCCATCTTATCAATGTCTCATTTTGTATAAGCACAAATACAAAACAACTAACGTTTGCATGCATAAAGCCTGTAAACTTGTTACTTGGCAACACGTCAGCAGAGTGATACAGGTTTGGTGTGGAAAAAACAGTGCTGTTGTCACAAATATCAGCACGATTAGAACACTTCTCAACCAATCAGCTTGTAAGGTCGGAAACAAATGTTGCATAATTGAGTATATGGAACAAATGAGACTGTCTATAATACATAACTGGTGTATACTGATAAATCAGTGTGATGAGTCAGTTATAAATCTCAGTGTTACTGAACTGCTTTGAGGGATGATTAAACTAAAAATTATACAGCTACCCACGTTACTGTCAAATTAGCAATACAATAGATTTTGTTATTGGGATATGGCAAATTTTTGGTGAAAGGGTAGCATGATTATAAGAGCGATAGTGGACTGAAATGGGCCATGAGAGCCAAAATAATGTTGAGAATTTTGTAATCATTTTGGCATTCATTTGAATAAATTCATTTTTTTCATTAAACATTAACATAAGAATTACATTTAGTAATTATTGTAATGCGGTGGTTCTCAACCTTGTCCACCTCAAGGCCCACCTGTTTATCACTAGGAAGCAGGAAGGCCCACAAGATAACAAAACTAAACAGTTTTGCTTAAAAATGTCATTTTTGGGAAATTTTCAATACAGTGATATGTGGGGGCCTACTTTTGCAATATGTGATGTATATCAGTGAACATGAAACATATAAATATATTTTAGCTGGTGATATAAAGCTGGTAAAGGAGTGACATGCACAGTTACACAGACATACACAGTCCATCTCTTGCTCAAATGTTAGGTGATTGCACTCATATATGGAATTGTTAAACTTCAGGAAAAAGATGTCAAGTTATTTTCTTTTGCTTTTGTCATGAAAGTCTAACAAAAGCGAGAGCAAAATGGATGCTAACAGGCTAGCCTGCTAGCCAGCATTTCGCCTCATCTATGTATTTGAAAGTAAAAAAAAAAACCCTTAAAATAAAGTTTTCAGCAGTTAATGAATCATATTTCAGAAATGACAACAGTTTCCCCACAGTTATTTCCCACCCAAGTAGTCTGTTTCACTCAGAAATATGTCACGTTAAGAAAGAAAAAAATGTGTTTTGATTTCCGGTTCAACTTTAAAAGCATTTGAGTGTGTAGTTACGAGTACCATCTTAATAGACCGTTAATAATCCTAATTTTCTGCATTGCATATAAGCAGCCCTATCTTAGGCTAAATACTTACCAGCACCCTATGTCATGGTCCATTACAATGTGTTTTTTTTTTTTTAATTGGCTCCTCTGATTGTAGCCTGTAATCATCATTAGACAAAGACTGATTAGTTTTTCTTTGTCATTGCAGCTTCTGTCAAAAAGTGGTACAGCAAGGATCAGAACATATTTCCTGTGCCGTGGCAGACCACCTTTAACAAGCCCCTGGACAGTTTGGCAGTGGAGGCTACACGTCCAACCCAAAACAGTTAGGAACACAATATTTATCTAATTTAACAGTGTTTTTTTCTCTTTGAAAAATGTTGTCTTTAGTTGTCTTACTAAAATAAATAAGCAGATGTTTTATTGGTGTTTTTGTCAGCTGTCTTATTTTGAGAACAGTTATGAATATATGATATAATGAATATAATATGTAAGCATGACTTCATGGTTGAAATTAGGTTGAATTCAAGTCGCTGAACAACGTTGGGTTTTGACGTCAGTCCGAACAGCTTGAAAAGGACATGTTTTCGAGGAGTTGTTGCATTGTGTTTTTTGCTGTTGGTGTGTGTGTGTGTGTGTGTGTGTGTGTTTAATTTTTTTTTATTGTATTTTTTTTAAGGTGACGTTTTCAGAAAGGCGTTAAGGTGGCCACGGCTAGGATGGGGGGCACAGGTGGTAGAGCGGGTTGTTCACTAATCGCAGGGTTGGTAGGTCAATCCCAGATTCTTCATATTGGCAACTGTAGTGCACTTGAGCAAGGCACTCAAATGCTCTGTCCGACGTTGGAGGTTGATGCACAGCCAACGCTGGGTTTTGACGTCAGCCTGATTTTCATTTTCAACCAAAATTCAACATCTGTCCAACGTTGGGGGTTGACGTCAAGCCAACATTGGGTTTTGACGTCAGTCTGATTTTCATTTTCAACTAAAATTTAACATCTGTCCAACATCGGGGGTTGACGTCAAGCCAACGTTGGGTTTTGGCGTCAGCCCGATTTTCATTTTCAACCAAAATTCAACGTCTGTCCAACGTTGGAGTCCAACGTCTTTCTGACGGCAAATTGACGTCCTGTGCCTGCAGGGTTCACACTCACAGTAGAATCCACATGTGACATTGCAGTTTAGATTTAATGATTCCATAATCTCCCATGTTTTATTATTAATAACCATCAGGGCTGTTTGACTTACAAACTGAAACTATGTTAACATAAATAAATGAATTGTGTTTATGAAAAATGGACAAAAATTAATGAAAGAAAATTTCAGTGAATGAACACTGTTTATTTTGATCCATTCCAACACAACCCAAATAATTTAACTTTATTCTGAGGTAACAAAGTTAGAAGGGAAATTTGTGGCATAATCTAATTACAGTTTTACAAAAAAATGTTGAGTGTACGTTTTTATAAATATCAGCTGTTACAATATATGTAAATGTTTTAGTTGTATTGTCAGAAAAAGTTCGACTGTACAGGTAGATTTTCGTCCCCAGAACTACAGATAATGTAATGTACCCTCAAAGGTACAACATCGACCTTATCTCATGGGTTAATTGTGTACTTTAAATGTGTTTTAAATAACTATTTAAACAGAAAAATAACGTATAAATCCTGGAGTGAAGGCAGGGTGTATGAAGTCAGTGCCATTTAAAAAAATTGCAATGAAATATGATGCCTTTATTTTCTCTGAAGACGTACTCTTGAAGGTGCCACCCCAGTGACAGCGTTAGTATCTTGGAAGGTACAGTTTTCTGAAAGTGAACCTTAAGACCAGCCTGTTTTTTAAACAATCTGTTCAATTCGAAAAGCAAATACAGCTGGGTGCAAAAATTTGGGTACCCTGATCACTGAAAATCATACATACAGTTTAAAGTTGTTAATATACAGAAACATTACACAAAAACATAGATAAGCTTAATTCAGTACTTCAGTGCCACTCTGTAGTGTTTGTTTCTAATCCTACGTTCCAGTGCATGGTAGGTTAATGATTTACAACAGTGAACAGTTTAGGTGAAAAATAAATCTAGATGGTTCAGCACTGATTAGACTTAATAACCAGAACCACATAACTCCAGTGGTCACAGTAGAGAGTAGTTTGATTAAAAATTGGCCCTTATTGAGCTAATTTATTCAATGACCACAGTGCATCAGTAATACAATGTTATTTTATAGACACCAGATATGAGAAGTGTGAGACAGAACAGAATACATATTTACATTTGCTTATATATGCAAAACATTTCACAAAACTACCATCTGCACCACTGGAAACTGTCCCCATCTTTTCAGTATGTCACCTGCCAATTTCCTGTCCCTCCCTCCCACTATGATGGACACATCGGCACTACCGGGTTTCAATATCTCTTCTTTCAGTTTCTGAGAAACGATTGTTATTGTATTTCTTTCTGCACTCCTCTTTGGGAGGAAAGTCAAACATTATTATTTGTGATTTGTCTAAAGCTGAAATCACAGCAGTATTTGCAAATGTAACAGAATATAATGGGCGGACTGTGTCCACTTGTGAAGATAATGTAACGGTGGCATGAACAGTCTCATTAAGAGTGGCAAAAGCAGAGGTTAACCACTAAAAGCAGAGATTAAATTTCAAGCTTCTTATATTCAACAGCTTGTTATTCAGTAACTACATATGAAGCAATGTGAATTAGCTGTTATTTTCATCATAGATAAGATAGAAGTCACTGAAGTGTGGAATGAAATGCTATAGAAGTATTGTTTGAATTGTCCTGATATTCATTGGTCCATTCACTATAAATATGTAAAGTGGACCACATGGGTCAGAAACAATTCAGCATTATGGGTCAGATCATTTCTGTATTTCTCAGCTGAGGTTCATACTGATTCCTTTCTTTATAGAATGGAACAATCTGAGCTTTTAAAACTTCCTTTTTTCATGGTTAGTTGGATTATTTGTCTGTCCTCAAAACAACTGCCAAGCACATGGACTAAATCAAACATCCCACAAACACTTTAGTTACACCTTAACCATGATTGCACATTGACCCATGATAAATACGGAAGCTGTGCTCCCAAAGCCCATGTCACATTGCTTCATTCAGGAAGGCTGATTTAGGACAGTGCAATTGGAGAATGGTGGAAAATGCACGTTGGAAATGAATAAAAATCAGTCCAAAACATTATAATATTATCGATCAGTGTCACTGCACTTATAAATAGCAAGAATCTGGTGCAAAATCCTTTCCCTGGTCTTGTATTTGCCTCATTTGAAAACTCATTTGAAAACGTTTTGTGTCGAAATTTCATGATGAACGGACCATCAGAAATGCTCCAAAATTACTTGGAAAAAGGACAGTCACATTAACTCTCATTACAAATTAAGAACATTTTACTTCTCCTGTTACCATTTTGGAGATAAGAGGTTTTGCTTGAACAGTGTTGACTGTTTCCCATTTATGTTCTGGGTTTCCTGTTTATCATTTACAGATAAGATTGCATGTCTGAAACTAACCTAAAAAAAAACATTCAAGTGCACACTTGCTAATGACATCAATGGTACCAAAGATACACAGCCTGTGTACTGACCCATAGCCTGTTTGTTTTCTGTACAGCAGAGACGTTGGTTGGGCATGTAAAGATTCAGCCCAGTTCATTGAAGAATTGTTTTGGGGTTTCCTCCCTCACATTTTTAAAATTAACTTGTAAAATGTGCAGTTGATCATTTTTGTTTAATATGAGGATTTAGACACCAACAAAATGTGCACAGATTCAGCCCTGTTAAGAAAAATGAAAAAAAAAAAACAAAACAGAGAGGTGATCTCAATAATGCTGTTATTAAAGTCAACCTGAAATCAAAATGGACATTTCTTACCTTGTTAGTTCAGGTCAGTATCCTACAGACGTCCCAGTTCACGTCAGTTTCCTAGATCAAAAACATACCTCACTCTAGTATGCAAATTTAAATGCCTTGAGTTACACAAACTCGATTTCACACATCTTGCATTATAAAATGTGCCATACTGTAATTTTGCAGTGTAAGTGTAGTTTGATTGGCCAAACAATTTTGCAGAAGTTTTTCTCCAGAGCTACATACAGAGATGCTTTATTGTCTGCTTAGAAAACCTTTCCAGTTCAGGAGTGTGTAATGTTGGAGAGTTGCCTGGCTTTTCCTGGACAGTCATTGAGACTCATAAGGCAAAGCACCTTCTATTTAGCCTTGCCTTTTTCACTTATGAAACAAGTGAAGCAGCACACACTCTTCAGACGTCAGCATGTTTGTAATTGTAGCTATTGCAATAACAGCAGTCGTGATTTAAAGACACTCTGATTTGTAAACTATCCCTCCCTTCAGTCCTGAACTTTTTAACCATTACACTATGTAGCTACAACAGCACTGTGGTACAATCAGTGGTTGCAACGTATCGCAGTTTCTCCGCGGAAGGGAGTGATAGAGTACAAATCAGAGTGTCTGTAAACCACAACAGGAAAAAGGCAGGCAACTCTCCAACTTTACACACTCCTGAACTGGATAGTTTTTCTGAGCAGACAACAAAGCACCTCTGTATGTAGCTCTGAGCAAGAACTTCTGCAAAATTCTTCGGCCAATCAAACTACACTTACACTGCAAAATAACTGTATGGCACATTTTATAATGCAAGATGTGTAAAATCGAGTTTACATTTGCATACTAAAGTGAGGTATGTTTTTGATCTAGGAAACTGACATGAACTGGGATGTCTGCTAGGATACTAACATGAATTAACAAGGTAAGACATGTCCATTTTGATTTGAGGTTGACTTTACTAACAGCATTATTGAGATCATTTTAGCCAAGATCTACTGGTTCATTATTGCAAATAACCACTACTTTCAGAATACTGTTGTCTATAGTTCATCAAGGTATAAATTAAAGGAGATAAATAAATATCTCATCATTGTCCCCATTCCTGTACAGCATTTACTCCTCACAGGCTACTTCATGAAAAAAGGTAAGTGTGACTCACAGTGAATGCAAACTAATAGAAAGTAGTTAATTAACAAGTTTTGTAAATGTAGGAGACCCTGATTAGAAGACCAGGGTTTAAAATGCTCCCTTGCCTGGAACATCTTCAAGGAAAATCAAGGAGCTCTTCTTAAAGAAAATAGAACGTTCCTGTTGGCTGTATACATATATACAGTACCGTGCAAAAGTCAGAGGCCACCCCAAAAAAAACATTTTATTTCAAACATATTCATTTTTCAGGAGATATTTCTGAGGAGATTAATCCAATTGCTTAAGGAAGGGGAAAGTCAACAGGAAATAAGTGGAAAAAGCTTTCATGTGAGAGAGAGGAGAAAATCAAGCACTTTTGTATCAGATCTGAAAAAACCCACAGGTGTTTCTGTCCATCCTTCCGCTGTGAGAAGACAACTCAACACTGTGGGTCTCAAAGGATATGTAGCTGTAAAGAAGCCCTCACTGAGAAAAGGAAATAGACAAAACAGAAGAAAATTCACTAATCAAGTGAAGAAGCTACTGGTGTTCTCAGAACAGTGAACTGACCACCCCAGAGTCCAGATCTCAACATCGGTGTATGCATTTAAGATTATTTGGATCATAAGCAACAGAAAACAACCAACTTCTAAGACTAAACTTAGTCTGGAAGTATGGAAACATCTCCCTGCAGATTTCTGTAAAACTGAAAGGAAGTCTCCTGAAAAGAGCGGAAGCTGTAATTAAAGCAGAGAGTGGACACAGTGAATACTGAAAAAATTATATTACATTTAGTTATTTAAGCATCTGTGTAATCGTTAAATATTTATTCTCTGCTTATTTCCTGACATTGACATCATGAGCGTTTGACTGGATATTAAATAAATGAAGGTTGGTCTCTGACTTTTGCACAGTACTGGGTGTTATGTTTGCACAAACACACAAAATATTATATACTGAGTTGCCAGTTTATCAGACAGACCTTTGTATCTACACTGATTGGACATTTTATCAGATACACCTGCGCAGCACAGAGCACAGCTTCCTGCTGTAATGAGTTTCTGTGAAGTTGAGCCTCAAATTTACATGCAGGGAAGCTGAGAGGTGCACTGTCTGAATGCCCCCTGCATGACAATCATGGAGCGAATGGCAGAACATAGGAGATATGTAAGACAAGTTCTTGACTTTCATCTAGACCTCTCAATATCAGTTCATCCCTCCTCACTCAGAAAGAAATCGCAGTGTCACACAAAGCTGCTGACACTAATTTTTTTGCTTTGTAGGTAAGCTCCAGGATTGTAAATGTAATGGAGGCAGCTGTAGAAGGTCAGTGGGGGAAAGACATAGTGAAGTATGTATGTGAACTAAGGAAGGATGAAGACAAGTCATGTTGCTGCATTCTGGATCAGTTTCAAGAGCTTTGTGGCATACATGGAAAGACTATCCTGGAGTGGATCAAAATACTCAAATCATGAGACATCAAGAGACTGAAAAAGCACCTGGGGTTCTTTTTGGATGGGTTACAATCCAAGATGAGATGTCAGCCAGATGTGTCAAAATGAAAGTAGAAACTTGAGTATTTGAATGTGTGAAAGAGAAGATGAATTGAGTGTCATTAGTGTAGCTGGGGTAGAGTACAGAGTGAAAAGAGAAGAGGACCAAGCACCAAGCCTTGTGGGATGCCAGTGGAAAGTCTGCCTGTGGTTATTTCTTTCCATGGATACATCTAAATACCCCCACAGTTACTGCTTCTTCCTCCAGATCCAGCTACTCACCTTCATGACCTGGAAATGAACTTCCAAGATGCCATCTTGCAGCGAAAGAACAAGAAAAGAGAGAAACTAGTTGTAAAGCATAGCAGCTGCTCTGAAGCTGTACACAACGGTAATCAATGGTCTCTTCATCTAGGTGGTGCCATATGAAAGGATGTAAGCAAATGAACTTCCTCCATCATCTCACACTTTTCCACATTACTGACTTTCTGCTGATGGATGTAAAATTTTTCCCAGTGTTCTGTAAATGTTTTACACAGCAATAAACACACAAGAATTGAGTTTTGAATTTTTATTTTGGTATTGCACAACTTTTGTGAACATCAGACCTGTATCATATTCATTTCAGAAGAAAAAAAGAACAAATATTATTATTGCACTCCATAAAATAGGTTAGGTTAAAGTAGGTTACTGTAGATGCTTAAAGCAAAAAATCTGAATAAAACTGTATTGAGAAAAGTGTTGCATACTACTGAAAAAAATAGCAAAAATATATATTTACTCCATTAAACAGAGTCCAAAAAACAGACATAACCCAAGCAAACATTTCAGCTTCTTGCTATCATCAGTGCTCATGAAGCCTGAGGAAAAAAAAATCTTTTCTTTCAAATTCCACCCAAAACCACAATCATACATACAATTTACTTTACTTTAAGCTTATATATGTGTTTATCCATAAACTCCATAATATCTGTGCATCAAACATACATAACAAAATAGAATATGAAACTAAAAAAAAAAAGATAAGCTTAATTCAATCCTTTAGTGCCACTCTATAGTGTTTGTTCTCAATCATATGTTTCAATGCACAGCAGATTCATGATGTACAATTATGAACAATTAACAACAATAACAGGACCTCATAAACAGAAACACATAACTTCAGTGGTCACAGTAGAGAGTAGCCTGATTAAAAATTGGCCCTTATTGAGCTAATTTATTCAATGACCACACTGTGTCAGTAATATAATGTTCTTTCACAGAAATCAGATATAAAATGTGCAAGACAGAAAAATACATATTTACATTTGTTACATATATATAAACATTTCACAAAACTAAAATCTGCCCCACTGAAAACCTGCCAGTGACATTTTTTACATAAAACTGTCTCCGTCTTTTCAGTATATCACCTCCTTATTTTCTGTCCCTCCCTCGTCAGCTGAGAAGAAGAACACTGGCACGATCAAGACAGCTAGTCACACTATTCCCTGCGATGTGTCTTGTTTCTTGCAGAGGTCAAAGTTCAGGCTCTGAGAAACCTTTGTTATATGCTTTCTGTAGAAAACTGCCAAACCAATGAGGCCTAAGATGGTCAGGATGGCCACAAAAATGGCAGCCACTTGATGATTAGGAGGAATGGCTTGTTTTTTTAGTTCTGTAAAAAGGAAAAGAAAAGAAGAGAAAAAAAAACAGTATTACATTTTTAGTGTAATCACAGCAGTCTCTACAAATATAACAGAATATAATGGGCAGATAATTTATACTGTGAAGACGAAGTGACATTGGCATTAACAGTTACATTAACAGTGGCAAAAGCAAAGATTAACACCTTAACATCCCAGGCTTGTTACATCCAAAGGCTTTTTCTTCAGAAACTACATGAAAGGCAATATAGATTACCTGTTATTCTTTATAAAGGTGAGAAATGAAAGCCTGGATGGTCAGCAGGATATTTACAGCAAGTTCACGAATGTATTCATTATTCTATTCAAAATGTTTCTTTGTGTGGATTATTTGCTAATTGTTACACATGTGGTGCTATATAAGCTGTGTTCAAATAGTCCTGATAAAATACATTCACTGGCCCATTTACTGTAAACATGTAAAATGAGTTTAAAGGAAGAGAACACAGTACCTGATGATGCATTAGTGACCCCCTCTGTGAAAAGAGTCAGATTGAAATAAATTTAACAGTGTGTATAACAGTTGTACTATTTTCCTCTTGTACATTCACATTGACAAGTAGTCTGTTTAGTGACACACGGTTACACCATACAGAACAAAAATATATTGCTGTTGTTGGAACAAAACCTCATATCTCCAAAAAGGTAACTGTACAGGAGAAGGATAAACAGTCTTAACTTTTAAAGGAAATAAATGAGAAATATTTTTTCAAGTAATTTTGGAAAATCATTCAGTATCTCTCCAAACAGTCTCCTTTGAGAAAACATTATTGTATATTTTCTCCAGACAACTGCCAAACCATTGAAAACTAAGGCAGTCAGTAACTAAGGTAGACCACTAAGGTAGTCAGGATGGCCATGAAAATTATAGCCACATGATTACGAGGACTGTTGCTGTTGGAAGCTTGGGCAGCTCTGATAACTTTCTATTCTGTAAAAAAATTAATTTACATGCAGGGAAGCTGAGAGGTGCACTGTCTGAATGCCCCCCTGCATGACATTAATATTCTGAAGCTGTTCATAAAGCTGTTTTGGTCCCAGCACTGAAGCACTTGGAGGGCTCTGAGAGTGTGTGTATCCATGGAGCGAATGGCAGAACATAGGAGATATGAAAGACAAGTTCTTGACTTTCATCTAGACCTCTCAATATCAGTTCATCCCTCCTCACTCAGAAAGAAATCTCAGTGTCACACAAAGCTGCTGACACTACTTTTTTTGCTTTGTAGGTAAGCACCAGGATTGTAAATGTAATGGAGGCAGCTGTAGAAGGTCAGTGGGGGTAGCAGTGGCATTAACAGTTACATTAACAGTGGCAAAAGCAAAGATTAACCCCTTAACATCCCAGTCTTGTTACATCCAAAGACTTATTCTTCAGAAACTACATGTAAAGCAATATAAATTAGCTGTTATGCCTTAGTTAAAGAAGTGAGGAAAGAAAGTCTGGATGGTCAGCAGGATATTTACAGCAAGTTCACGAATGTATTCATTATTCTATTCAAATCTTTCTTAGTGTGGATTATTTGCTAATTGTTACACATGTGGTGCTATATAAGCTGTGTTCAAATAGTCCTGATAAAATACATTCACTGGCCCATTTACTGTAAACATGTAAAATGAGTTTAAAGGAAGAGAACACAGTACCTGGTGGTGTAGTAGTGACCCCCTCTGTGAAAAGAGTCAGATTGAAATAAATTTAACAGTGTGTATAACAGTTGTACTATTTTCCTCTTGTACATTCACATTGACAAACAGTCTGTTTAGTGACACACGGTTACACCATACAGAACAAAAATATATTGCTGTTGTTGGGAGAAAACCTCATATCTCCAAAAAGGTAACTGTACAGGAGAAGGATAAAAAGTCTTAACTTTTAAAGGAAATAAATGGAGAAATATTTTTTCAAGTAATTTTGGAAAATCATTCAATATCTCTCCAAACAGTCTCAAGCTCCAACAGCTTGAATTAGTTGAAACCAATGAAAACTAAGGCAGTCAGTAACTAAGGTAGACCACTAAGGTAGTCAGGATGGCCATGCAAATTATAGCCACATGATTACGAGGACTGTTGCTGTTGGGAGCTTGGGCAGCTCTGATAACTTCCTCTTCTGTAAAATATATATATATATATATATATATATATATAACAACAACAACAACCACAAAAAACATTATTACACTATTAATGTAAAGCAAAACAGTATATAATGGGCAGGATTAAAGTTTCTTACATCCAAAGGTTTATTCTTCAGTAACTAATGTAAAGCAATGTAAATTAGCTGTCATTCTTTAGCTATAGAAGTGAGAAATGAAAGTCTGGATGGCCAGCAGGATATTTACAGCAAGTTCACAAATGTATTCATTATTGTATTCAAAACTTTTCTTTGTGTGGATTATTTACTGTTTTTAGACATGTGATGCATGTATACTTTTTAATTTAACTTTGTTAAATTATTGTTTAAATTGTCCTGATAAAATTAATTCATGGGTCCATTTGCTGCAAATATTTGGTGAGTTTTTTCTTATGTTGAACATGAAAGCAAGAGAACACTGTGTCTGATGTAGGAAAGATGCCCTCTGTGAAAAGAATGTGCACTGCGATTGTATGCAAGTATGTAAATTATCTACAAAAGAAACATACCTGAAATATTCACTCTGAAATCCACTTTACCACATCCAATTTTCAGTTGCACGAAAAATGAATATGTCCCACTGTCATTCTTGGATGCATTTAGAATCAAGTGATTAAATGTAAGATTCCCAGTGGGATCCTGGTCATTTTTTAGTGGAATTCCATTCTTCTTCCATGTATAGTTTGTCACCTCACAGCTGTGCTTACATGTAAGATTGCAGGTTAGACTGATTGGTTGCCCAACGTTTCCCTCTATGTCATTACACTTGACAGCTTTGGAAAGAAAAATACATTGAATACACTGTCATTAAATATATCATAATAGTTCACTGAACACACACACACACATACACACAAACACACACCCACACACAAACACACACACACACACACACACACACACACACACACACACAATGTTGTTTCTGTGAATTGTGCAGCCATTACATAGACATACCCAGACCTTAACCAGAACTACTACTAGCCTAACCCTAACTATAAACCTAACCCCAATCTTAACCTTACCTGTACCTTAAAATTGAATGATTTACATTGTGGGGACCAGCTTATTGTCTCTACAAGGAAGAAAAGTCCCCACAGTGTTAGTGTATGAACAGGTTCTTGTCCCCACAATGTGACATAAACATACACACACACACACACACACACACAGGTGAGCGTCAGATTAGTATACAGTGTAACTTTAACATAAATTAACTGACCTTCTCCACATGCACTGCAAATGTCTATGAGAAACAGGGTCTGAATGAACACAAACTGAAGCAGACACATTCGGACCATGGCCTCTGTCATTCTGGAACTGCATGTAAACATGTAATTAGATTACAGTTCAATAAAGTGAAAGTGGAAAGCAAATACAAACAACCAGAGATATGGTTACAGAAGTTTAGGAAATTCTCAGCTCAGCTATTTACGGAGTTCTCCTGCATCTGCTACACACAATCTACATTTTTATTCAAAACTGCTACATTGAATACAGTCATTTTTTATACAAAGTTTCTTGTAGATTTATCAGCTTTTTCTGAAGTTCTTACTGATCTCTTTCTTCAGAAAATCAGGAAGATAAAATCTGGGCTTTGTAATAAAGGAACAACATGTACGTTGTATGTTGTAAATTGTATGTTTTGTTTGCTTTTTTGCTTTAGTGACTATTTTAGCACATATACTAAACTGAACATGCTATAATCACTTTAGATACACTTTAACTGTAACTGCACATAGACCCATTATAAGCATGAAAGCTGTGTTACTAGACCAAAGCCCATGTCACATTGCTTCATTTACAAAGACAGATTTAGGGCAGCGTAATTGGAGGGTGACTGACCAAGCATGTTGCAAATGATTAAAAATCAGTCCAAATCAGTATCACTGCATTTATGGATAACATTAATTCTATATAAATTGTTTGCCATTTAAGTTCTGAGATCCCTGCTTTTCCTTATAGATAAGCTTCCACACCAGAAACTAACATGACAGAAACATTCATCAAGTGTATCTGTGCTAATAGTACTGCTACTGACCAACAGCCCGTTTGTGTACTCTGCAGAATGAGAAAGAAAGATAAAGCACTTACAGTGAAGAGTAAACGCTGCCTGTATCCTACAGTGAGTGAGGTGAAGTGATCCTTGCAACTCCTTTTGCCCTCTAGCCTCAAACTTTCACTTTCAGAATGAGTGTGTTCTGCTGGCATTTAATACTGATCTTCAGCATACGCCAGTGGAGGGAGGGAATAAAAGGATCAAAAGGACTGGAGGAGACTCCTCCTACCGGTCTACGTCTGTCTAGACTATATTGCACTGAAAATGAGCTTCATCTTGATTTATGGGAATTTTTTAAAATAAGACATTAGAAATGTCTCTTTCATGGCTCGTATAATAATAAAACTAATAAAATGTGTAATTTGTATCACCAGTTGCAACAGTTTTTAAACATTACTTTCAACTTTGACAGTGTTTTATGAACAACTAAAATAGTCTACATACAGATGCACAGAACGCAGCTGTTCCATGCTTGCTGACGTTCCTTAATGACAACAATGACAGTATATCTATCCATTAAACTAATGAACGTAATAAAAGATTAAAGTTTTTAGTTTTGTGTTTGGTCTCCCCCTTTCTTACTATCAATGAAATTTCCCTTTTGCACATTCACATTCACATTAGTCTGTTTAGTAACATGTGGTTACCCCATACGGACAAATATGTGTGCTATACATGCCAGTGTATGTATATGTATAAATGTAGAAAAGCATATATACAAATATATTTCTTCATTTTCAGAACATATTCCAATATATTGCAATCTGTGTAACAGCTTAACACCAAAATTCCACACAAAGAAAAATCTATGTACTTATATACATACACACTGTCACGCCTTCTGCCGAGGACGCCTCCTCCACCTGTTCGTTTTTGCTCAGATGCCTTGAGTCATTGAACGGCCCAGAGGACTACAACTCCCATGAATCAGTGGAAGACCACGTGACTCCTACTCCACCGCCATCAACCAATGAACAATCCTTTCACCGTTCAGCCTCACCAGAATTCTGAACTGTCACACCTGTTTTTCATCACAGCTTATTAGCCAGTTTGTATATAAAGCCTGTGCTTTAGCTCTGAACTTTGTGAAGCATTGCCAACCTTTTTTCGTTGCGTACTTAGCGGTCTTTGTTTGCAAGTTCTTTCGTGTATGACCTGTTTTTTCGTATTTCTGACTTGCCCTTTTTGGGTGTGTTCGCTGGATTTGTATGAGATTTGGTTTTGGAACTCGGACTGGTTTTGACTACTCTCTGGATGTCCCGTTTGTTTTGGTTTTCTAGCTCTCTGGTTCTGACCCTCGCCTGTTTTGACTACGCCCTCTGTACATCTATCCAAACCTCAAGTAAACTTCAACCTTGTCCTTTTATCTGCGAGCGTCTGATCAGTGTTGACATCGTAACACACACATTTATTTCCTCATTTTCAAACCATATGTGCCACACTGTGTACTAAATATATTTGTGTCTGAAGTGACAATAAAATAGTAATTTATTTTAGCGGAGACTTCATCACAGATTTTCTCTAGCAGAGAAAATCTGTGAAATCTTACAAAAGTGCAAGTTGGTCACATACAGTTGATAGTTGGGTTTGATTATTTCTTGCATATAGTTTTCCCCAGGACTCGGTACCACAGCCTTTTTTCCTTGCATCTAGATAGATAGATAGATAGATAGATAGATAGATAGATAGATAGATAGATAGATAGACAGACAGACAGACAGATTGATTGTTACTTTACTGAATGGTTGACTCTTACTTACTTTGAATTTTATCTGAGTGACTGCATTATCAGGATTTATTCCACCATTTTTCAGGTAAGATGATATTTTAAAAAAAAAACATTAGTGATCTGTACATGTATATTAATCCACATTTATATCAATGCATATTTATATTGTGCAAGTATTTTTAAATATATGAATATGGGAGTTATGGAGGGAAGAATATCCATTTGATTTGAGAGGATTTATTTAGATCAAAAGTTAGAATCTCAGACCTTAGACAACTTAACCCCCTCAGACAAAGGACAAAACGTCCCCATAAGCATAATAGTCAAATACATTTAAGACATTCATTTCTGTTTCATTGGCTAGCTCCAGTAGTATTAGTGTTATGTGCTAACTGTAGTGATTCAAGAGAGTAGATATAGAAGGAAAAGAGTAGCGGACCAAGCACTGAGCCTTGTGGGATGCCAGCAGAGAGTCTGCATGGAGCCCCTGTGGATCCTCTCCATGGATATATCCAAATACACCAGAAGATATTGTTTCTTCTTCCTGATCCAGCTCCTCTCCTTTATGACCCAAAAATTGATTTGTATAATGCCATCTTTACAGCAAAAGGCTGTGAAGAGCCTGAAAACATCCTGTTCAGCTATCTTCAAGTTTTACACAGCATAGTACTCTCTGTACAGATGATGTCACATGAAAAGTTGCTCTGGAAATGCATGTAAACATTTTCATTAGATTACGGTGCAACAAGTGAAAGTGAAAAGCAAATACATAGTCGACTATTTTACAAAGCATTTTTTTTTCTTTGTTTTAAAAATGACATTTCACAGGCACATACCTTCCAACAGATAGTGGCCTTCTAATGTCTTGATGAGCCTAGTTAAGTGTTGCTCAACAGGGAAAACATTCTAATGTTACATTTTTGTAGGTGTCCCCTCACATGCCTGTGAAATGAACACTGTGCCATCCTGCCCCACTCTGCTATACTGTCTAAAAGCAATATGCAAAAATAACTAGCACAATAATTTTTAGTTTAAAATTGTGATTATTGATTATGTAGCCTCCCTACCCACATCCACCTGCCCTCAACCAAAATATACAGTCTATGGCAGACCCTAGCCATAGTGAAGAGTTCCAAAACATGGCAGCTTTTATTTTTGGTTCCATGCACTCAAACTACACTAAACATTAAGTGAGTAGAAGGCAGGAGTGTCAAGACAAGGCTTCACAGCATAAAGAACTAACAGGCAGCTTCTTTATCTCTCTCTCTCTCTCTCTTTCAAAAAAAAAAAACAACAAAAACACACTGACTAACGGGGCGTGCACCAACACACTTCTAAATGAAATGTGAATCCCAACTTCCCATCATATTTAAGAATCTGTTTAAAGCTGTTTTATAAGTCCTCTCTAGTTCTCTGTCAGTTCTCCAACTCGGTCATTCTTGTCTTTTAAGACAAGCCTCACTCTCAGTAGGTCGTCTCATCATTGTTGGAGATGAGCCCGAGAGCTGTAGTGTTATCAGCAAACTCTATGTGATTGATCTGATGTTTGTAATGCGGTTGTGAGTGAGCAGGGAGTACAGCAGAAGACTCAGTACACAGCCCTGGGGGGCTCCAGTGTTCAAAGTGATGGAGTGGGGTAATCTGTTCTGGATCTTGACTGTCTGTTTGCTAACTAGCTTTTTGGGTATGATGGTGTTGAATCCTGAGCTAAAGTTAAAAAGCAATTCTAACATAAGTGTCCTTGTTGCCCAAGTGTGATAAGACCAGGTGAATGGCAATGGATATGGTGTCCTCAGTGGAGTAGTATTGCCTGTAGGCATATTGGAGGGGGTTCAATGTTGATGGAATGGATTGCTTAATGTGTGCCATCTTGACATTTGGGGTTAGCACAACTGGATGGCAGGCATTAGGGCTTAGGCTGGTGGCTTATTTGAAGCATATTGGGTAAGCAGCCTGCTAACATAATCAAACGTACTGTGCAGAAGTCAGAGACCAGTCTTTTTTTTTTCAAATTCCAGGCAAAACAGCCATTGAGGATCAATACCCACTTGGAAATGGACAAAAAACAAGAACAAGTTATTAATCTTTTGGGAGGGTCAAAGAAAACAGTTTTCAAAACTGGAATTAAACAAATGACTATAACACTGAAAGAAACTGTGACTCCTAACAAAACCTGGTAGACAACCAATATTATTGGCCTCAGAAAAGCAGAGCTTAAAGCTTTGATCGTTGATAGAGAGAAAAAAAAATCAACCTTCACTCTTGCTTCAGATCTGAAAAAATCAACAGGTGTTTCTGTCCATCCTCCTACTGTGAGAAGACAACACAACACTGTGAGTCTGAAAAAATGTGTAGCTGTCAAGAAAAAGGAAACAGACAAAAAAGAAAAAATATAAATCAATGAAAAAAGCTGTTGGTGTTCTAAGAACAATGGAAAGACACCCCAAGTCTCCAGACCTCAACACCAGGGAACATGTTTAAGACTATTTGGATCATGGGAAGCAGAAAATGCAAAGTTCAGACTTTGAAGACTGAACTTTGGAGAAGTGGAAAGATATTCCTGCAGATTTGTTTGAAAAATATTGAAGAAAATATTACATTTAGCTGCTTCTGTGTAATTGTCTGTTAAATATTTGTTCTCTGCTGTTTTCCTGACACTGAAAAAGGAATGACTTGTACTACATGGGTATTTTGATTGGTTACTAAGCAAATGAAGGGTGGTCACTGACTTTTGCACAGTACTGTTTGTTATGTTGAGCACTTGCATGAATATACAAAACATTATATACTGAGTTGCCAGTTTATCAGGCACACTTTGTATCTACAAATTAGACATTTTCTCTCTTTTCCTGTTCTTTCGCTGTGAGACGGCATCTTGGAAATGAATTTCTGGATCAGTAGGGAGAGGAGCAGGATCAGGAGGAAGAAGCAGTAACTTTTGGGGTATTTGGATGTGAGGAATTACACCATGCAGACCCTCCACTGGCGTCCCACAAGGCTTGGTGATTGGTCCTCTTGGTGTCCATGTTGATCCTCTCCATGGATACATCCAAATTCCCCCAGAGTTACTGTTTCTTCCTCCTGATCCAGCTCCTCACCTTCATGATCCGGAAATCAATTTCCAAGATGGCATCTTGTTATCTCACTGTGAAAGGAAAAGAAAAGAGAGAAAATAGTTGTAAAGCATAGCAGCTACTCTGAAGCTGCACACAATAGTAATTGAAGGTCTTCTCATCTGGGTGGTGTCATATGAAAATATGGCAAATTCCTCCATCATCTCACACTGAGAGGAAGTGTCATTTCCACATTACTGACTTTCTGCTGATGGTCATTAAAACGTCTACACATCTTGATCAAATGTGATGAGGAGAATTGCGCTGCTGATTACCTGAAAACAGTGATGTTTTTTCACAGTGTTTTGGAAATTCTCTACACAGAATTCGTTTTTGAATTCTGTACATATATTTAAGTTATAAAATTTATTATGCACAGGTTTTGTCAACATCAGATCTGTTTTATGTCAGATTATGAAGACAAAAAAGAAACCGAAGCCTTTCTTTCAAATTCCAGCCAAACCAAATTCATACTTATAGTTTACAGTTGCTTCAACACAGAATCTCTTAGTACTACTTATGGGTTTATCTATGTTTATCAAAAAACTGTACATCAAACACATACAACAAAATAGAATATCAAACAGAGCAAATTACATAAGCTTACTCATAATCGTTAACCCATTATTTAAAGTATCCCACACAGCAAGCACATATTGATCCGTTATCTTGATCAGCACCCTGCTGACTGTAATCCGGTCCTGGTCCACCTTTAGACTACCCAGATTATGATCCTGCATACAAGGCCTAACTGAAACAGATTTTAAATGTGCGTTTTGGAAATCAAACTCCAAATCTGTTTTTACAGTGTACAAATAAATCACTCACTTTGACAACAAGCCCAACCCGAGCCTGATGCTGTACATACAAAATTTTTGATGACCATTGTTTTATACGTTCTGAAGAAAAGTGCCAAACCAATGAGGGCTAAGGTGATCAGGAGGGCCACAAAAATTATACCTATATGATGATTATGAAGACTGTTGCTGTCAAAAGGTTCATTTTCTGTAGAAAAGAAAAGAAAACAAAACAGTGCTACATTATTAAGGCAAAAATCACGGCATTCTCTACAAATATAACAGAATATAATGAGCGGATCATTTATGCTGTGAAAATAAAGTACCAGCTACATTAATATTTACATTAACAGTGGCAAAAGCAAATTAGCTGTCATCGTTTAGTTATAGAGGTGAGGAATGAAAGTCTGGATGGTCAGCAGGATATTTACAGCAAGTTCACAAATATGTTCGTTATGTCACATAATCTTGGTGTGGATTATTTTGTAATTGTTACACGTGTGATGCTATATAAGTATTGTTTACATAGTTCTGATAAAATACATTCACTGTAAATATGTAAAATTAGTTTCTTTCTAATGTGAATAAATTCAGTGGAATATTAAAGAAAGAAAACACTGTAACTTGTACTGCAGCCTTGACCTCTGTGAAAAGAGTCAGATTGAGATAAATTCAACAGTGAACATTTAAAATTTAATAAATAAATAATTGATAAATTTAACAGTATGTTACTTATCTACTGACAAAAGAAACATACCTGATAAGCTCACGCTGAGATTCCCTTCAATAGTTCCACATTTCAGTTGCACCCAAAGTGTAAATATCCCGTTGTCTTTCATGGATGGATTCTGAATTGTGTAATACAATGTGAGATTCCGTTCACAATCAGTGCCATTTTTTAGTTCAGTTCCATTCTTTTTCCATTTGTATTTTTCACACGTGCAGGTTGAGTCATATGTAATATTGCAGGTCAGCGTTAATGGTTTCCCAACTATTCCATTTATGTCCTGATATTTGACATCATCTGGAAACAAAACAAAACAAAACAAAATCAAACAATGAATACACTTATTAAATGCATTGTAATAGTTCACTAAACACAAACACACACACACACACACACACACACACACAAACACACACACACACACATACTTTTATCATAAGTGAACTGACTTTTGTCACTTTCACTGGAACAGACTGTGAGAAGCAGGGCTTGAATCAGCATAAACTGAAGCAGACACAGTCGGTCCACAGCCTCAGTCATTCTGGAGCTGCATGTAAACATGTAATTAGATTACAGCCCAAAAGGGAAATGCAAATACAAACAACCAGATGTATGAGAACAGACGTTTAGAAAATCTCAGCTCAGTGAATTACATTACATCACGTTGATTTGTCTTTACTGATTTCTTTAAAAGATGTTTGATCTATATACACACGTTTAAAAGTGCTTAATCTACATACATACATCCTTTTTTTAATTATTATCATACAAAGTTCCTTGAAGATTCCTCAGCTGAAGTGAATTTCATACTGATCACTTTCTTCACACTATGGTACAATCTGAGCTTTTAAAACATTTTTTAGTTTGCTTGTTTGTTTGTTTTTTTTAATAGGGACAACTGATGAGCACTTAGATTAAACCAAACATTTTAATTATACTTTAACTGTAACTGCACATTGACTCATGAATAATATTAAAGCCGTGTGCCTAAAGACACAATGTCACATTACATCGTTTACAAAGACTGTTTTAGGACAGTGTAATTGGAGAATGACTGACAAAGCATGTTGCAAATGTATAAAAATCAGTGCAAAATATTATAATGTCTATCAGTGTCACTGCACTTATAAATAAAACAACAGTATATATTATTTTCCATTTCAGTTCTGAGATTCCTGTTTTTCATTAAAGAAACTAACATGGCACAAACATTCAACAGAACGCTTGCTAATAGTACTGCTACTGACTAACAGCCTGTTTGTGTTCTCTGCAGAGCGAGAGAGAAGGATAAAGAGTACTTACAGCAGTGAAGAGTGAACGCTACTGGTATCCTAGATAGAGTGAGGTGAAGTGATCCTTGCAACTCCTTTTGCCCTCTAGTCTAAAACTTTCACTTTTAGAATGAGTGTGTTCTGCTGAGATTTGATACTGATCTTTAGTAGCAGCAAGTGGAGTGGGGGATAAAAGGACTGGAGAAGACCCCTCCTACCCAGCTGTTTCTGTCTAGACTGTATTGCACTGAAAAACATAATATCAGATAAAATTTTAATATAGGGTATTAAAAAATGATTATTATTAATTAGACATTAGAAAATTCAAAAATATGTGCAATATATTTCTGCATGTATATGAAGATTAGATATATGTAATGGTGTCAATTTTAATGTACACATATACCAAACATATATGTAGATATATTTTATAATTATATTGACACATATTTTGCAAAGTATATATAAAAACATTTCCTCTCCATACAGGACTGAAGACGATCCACATGTGACATTGCAGTTTAGATTTAATGATTCCATAATTTCCCATGTTTTCTTATTGCAGTCTAGTTTAAAATCTAAAAACAATACAACAAACATCAGTCAGTAAAGTATAGTTGTTTACTGAGCAAGCGTGCGGACGCACACACTCACACACACACTCACACACACACTCACACACACTCACACATACACTTGCATAAACTCATTCATACTCATCTCATGCCTATGTCTAGTGGAGTTCATATGAACTCAGTGTGTTTGGTCTGTGTACAATGTAACTTTAACATAAATGCTCTGATTTTTTGTTACCTGTGCTGAAACAGGCTGTGCTAAACTAGACCTGAATTAGATGAATCAGACACCTCTATGTGGGCTCTATCATTGTGGAAGTACATATAAGCACCTCATCTGATTTCAGCACAATAAGTAAAACTGAAATGCAAATGCAGTCATCCAGGTGACTGAGGTCTACAAAATGGTCCCAGATTGGTGGGGCACCTCATTTGGTGACCTCAATGAGACAAGCAGTTTACTATTTACCGAAGTATTTAAAAGATGCTTTAATATCAAACCTACACTGAAAAAAAATAACCACCAGGGCTGTTTGACTTACAAACCGAAACTATGTTAACATAAATAAATGAATTGTGTTTATGAAAAATGGACAAAAATGAATGAAAGAACATTTCAGTGAATGAACACTGTTTATTTTGATCCAATCCATTGAAACCCAAATAATTTAACTTTATTCTGAGGTAACAAAGTTAGAATGGAAATGTGTGGCATAATCTAATTACAGTTTTACAAAAAAATTTTTGAGTGTACATTTTTATAAATATCAGCTGTTACAATGTATGTAACTGTTTTAGTTGTACTGTCAGAAAAAGTTCGACTGTACAGGTAGATTTTTGTTCCCCAGAACTACAGATAATGTAAATGTACCTTCAAAGGTACAACATCGACCTTATCTCATGGGTTAATTGTGTACCTTAAATGTGTTAATAACGTATAAATCCTGGAGTGAAGGCAGGGTGTATGAAGTCAGTGCCACTTAAAAAAATTCCAATGGAATATGATGCCATTATTTTCTCTGAAGACGTACTCTTGAAGGTGCCACCCCAGTGACAGAGTTTGTATCTTGGAAGGTACAGTTTTCTGAGAGTGCACCTTAAGAACAGCTTGTTTTTTAAACAATCTGTTCAATTTGAAGAGCAAATACAGCTGGATGCAAAAAAATTTGGGTACCCTGATCATTACATGTTTTGTTTCTTTCTTGTAATATTATCTTATAGTAATCTATAACATTATCTTTTAGTAAACTATAGTAATAGTCTGCATTTGCTATACAATTATTATAATAATACTGTAGAAACTGTAGGAATGAAGAATAACTAACAGTCCACATGGCACATTGATTAATAAATCAGTTGTCTCCTTTTCCAAAGTCTATCACTGCACAGTTCATAAAAGGGCTTCTGAATATGTTATTTCACTTTTTACTTCTAATTTCAGCTTGACAACAAATAACTGAGTGCGACGTCAGTGCTAATGCTAAAGCTAACATCCCACAGCATGTGGGACTTACAGTGAGGAATAAATGGGTCACCAACAGTGACTGAAGTGGTCATCAAAGTTCTTTCGGTCCTTTGGCTTGGCACTTGCACTTCTATAAGAACATGACATTTAGAGGAACACTGATCTAAGGCAACACCCACAGGAGAGAGTAAATTTAACAATGAGAGGAGGGAATCCCAACCACGACAAAACTTTCACCCCCCACCCCTTCCCTGTACAGACTACGCTGCACTGAAAATCATATATACAGTTTAAAGTTGTTTATATACAGAAACATTACACAAAATTAGATAAGCTTAATTCAGTACTTCAGTGCCACTCTGTAGTGTTTGTTTGCATGGTAGGTTAATGATTTACAACAGTGAACAGTTTAGGTGAAAAATAAATCTAGATGGTTCAGCACTGATAAGACTTAATAACCAGAAACACATAACTCCAGTGGTCACAGTAGAGAGTAGTCTGATAAAAAATTGGCCCTTATTGAGTTAATTTATTCAATGACCACACTGTGTCAGTAATATAATGTTATTTTATAGACATCAGATATGAGAAATGTGAGACAGAACAGAATACATATCTACATTTGCTTATATATGCAAAACATTTCACAAAACTAACATCTGCAACACTGGAAACTGACCCCATCTTTTCAGTCTGTCACCTGACCATTTCCTGTCCCTCCGTTCCACTGGGTTTCAGTATCTCTTCTTTCAGTTTCTGAGAAACGATTGTTATTGTATTTCTTTCTGCACTCCTCTTTGGGAGGAAAGTCAAACATTGTTATTTGTGATTTGTCTAAAGCTGAAATCACAGCAGTATTTGCAAATGTAACAGAATATAATGGGCAGACTTTGTCCACTTGTGAAGATAATGTAACGGTGGCATGAACAGTCTCATTAAGAGTGGCAAAAGCAGAGGTTAACCACTAAAAGCAGAGATTAAATCTCAAGCTTCTTATATTCAACAGCTTGTTATTCAGTAACTACATATGAAGTAATGTGAATTAGCTGTTATTTTCATCATAGATAAGATAGAAGTCACTGAAGTGTGGAATGAAATGCTATATAAGTATTGTTTAAATTGTCCTGATATACTACATCCATTGGTCCATTCACTATAAATATGTAAAGTGGACCAGTACAGGAAGAGAACACTGTACCTGGTGCAGTAATAAGCTCCTCTGTGAAAAGTATCAAGTCAACATAAAATGATCAGTGTGCACTGCAATTATACAGAAGTATGTAACTTATGTGAGGACAAAATAAACACGCCTGGTAAGACCACATTTTTGTTCACATGTAACTGTGCAGGCCAGGGTTAATGGCACCACAACTGTTCTGTTTATTTCAGGACACCTGACATCTTTTTGAAGAAGAAGACAGCTGAGGTTCATACTGATTCCTTTCTTTATGGAATGGAACAATCTGTGCTTTTAAAACCTCTTTTTTCATGGTTAGTTGGATTATTTGTCTGTTCTCAAAACAACTGCCAAGCACATGGACTAAATCAAACATCCCACAAACACTTTAGTTACACCTTAACCATGATTGCACATTGACCCATGATAAATACGGAAGCTGTGCTCCCAAAGCCCATGTCACATTGCTTCATTCAGGAAGGCTGATTTAGGACAGTGCAATTGGAGAATGGAGGAAATGTTATTGCATATTGGAAATGAATAAAAATCAGTCCAAAACATTATAATGTTATCGATCAGTGTCACTGCACTTATAAATAGCAAGAATGTGGTGCAAAATCCTTTCCCTGGTCTTGTATTTGGCTCATTTGAAAACTTGAAGTTTTAAATTGTGTTGAAATTTCATGATGAACGGACCATCAGAAGTGCTCCGACATAACTTGGAAAAAGGACAGTTACATTAACTCACATTACAAATTAAGAACATTTTACTTCTCCTGTAAAGTTACCATTTTGGAGATAAGAGGTTTTGCTTCAACAGCATTGGCTGTTTCTCATTTATGTTCTGAGATTCCTGTTTATCATTTACAGATAAGATTGCATGTCTGAAACTAACATAAAAAAACACTCAAGTGCACACTTGCTAATGACATCAATGGTATCAAAGATACACAGCCTGTGTACTGACCCATAGCCTGTTTGTGTTCTCTACAGCAGAGACATTGGTTGGGCATGTAAAGATTCAGCCCAGTTCATTGAAGAATTGTTTTGGGGTTTCCTCCCTCACATTTTTAAAATTACTTGTAAAATGTTCAGTTGATAATTTATGTTTAATATGAGGATTTAGACACCAACAAAATGTGCAAATGTGCATTCAGCCCTATTAAGAAAAATGAAAACAGAGAGGTGATCTCAATAACGCTGTTATTAAAGTCAACCTGAAATCAAAATGGACATTTCTTACCTTGTTAGTTCAGGTCAGTATCCTACAGACGTCCCTGTTCATGTCAGTTTCCTAGATCAAAAACATACCTCACTCTAGTATGCAAATTTAAATGCCTTGAGTTACACAAACTCGATTTCACACATCTTGCATTATAAAATGTATATAACCATTACACTATGTAGCTACAACAGCACTGTGGTACAATCAGTGGTTGCAACGCATTGCAGTTTCTCCCCAGAAGGGAGTGATAGACTACAAATCAGAGTGTCTGTAAACCACAACAGGAAAAAGCAGGCAACTCTCCAAGATTTCACACTCCTGAACTAGAACTAGCACCTCTGTATGTAGCTCTGAACAAGAACTTCTGCAAAATTCTTTGGCCAATCAAACTACACTTACACTGCAAAATAACAGTATGAGTTTACAAATCAGATGAGATGTCAGCCAGATGTGTCAAAATCAAAGTAGAAATTTGAGTATTTGAATGTGTGAAAGAGAAGATGAATTGAGTGTCATTAGTGTAGCTGGGGTAGAGTACAGAGTGAAAAGAGAAGAAGACCAAGCACCAAGCCTTGTGGGATGCTAGTGGAAAGTCTGCCTGGGGTTATTTCTCTCCATGGATACATCCAAATACCCCCAAAGTTACTTTTTCTTTCTCCTGATCCAGCTACTCACCTTCATGACCTGGAAATGAACTTCCAAGATTCCATCTTGCAGCGAAAGAACAAGAAAAGAGAGAAACTAGTCGTAAAGCATAGTGGCTGCTCTGAAGCTGTACACAACGGTAATCAATAGTCTCCTCATCTAGGTGGTGCCATATGAAAAGATGAAAGCAAATGAACTTCCTCCATCATCTCACACTTTTCCACATTACTGACTTTCTGCTGATGGACGTTCAATTTTTCCCAGTGTTCTGTAAATGTTTTACACAGCAATGAACTCACAAGAATTCAGTTTTGAATTATGTACATTTATTTTGTTATTGCACAACTTTTGTGAACACCAGATCTGTGTCATATTCATTTCAGAAGAAAAAAAGAACAAATATTATTGCACTCCATAAAATATACGAAGTAGGTCACTGTAGATGCTTAAAGCAAAGAATCCGAATAAAACTGGACTGAGAAAAGTGTTGCTTGCACACTGCTGAAAAAAATAGCAAAAATATATATTTACTCCATAAAAAAGACATAAACCAAGCAAACTTTTTAGCTTCTTACTATAATCAGTGCTCATGAAGCCTGAGGAAAAAAAATGAAGCTTTTAGAGTAGCAGTAGAGAGTAGCCTGATTAAAAATTGGCCCTCATTGAGCTAATTTATTCAGTGACCACACTGTGTCAGTAATATAATGTTCTTTCACAGAAATCAGATATAAAATGTGCAAGACAGAAAAATACATATTTACATTTGTTACATGTATATAAACATTTCACAAAACTAATATCTGCCCCACTGAAAACCTGAAAACTGGAAACATTTTTTCATAAAACTGTCCCCATCTTTTCAGTATGTCACCTCCTTATTTTCTGTCCCTCTCTCGCCAGCTGTGAAGAGAAACACTGGCACTGCTGAGACAGCTTGTCATACTATTTCTTGCGATGTGTTTTGTTTCTTGCAGAGGTCAAAGTTCAGTCTCTGACAAACAGTTGTTTTATGGTTTCTGCAAAACATCGCCAAAACAATGAGGCCTAAGATGGTCAGGATAGCCACAAAAATTACAGCCACTTGATGATTATGATGACTGTTGCTGACACGTGGGTCATGTCCTGTAAAAAAGAAGAAAAGAAAAGAGAGGTAAAAACAACATTATTACATCGTTAATGTAAAGGAAAAGTCACAGCAGTCTCTCCAAATATAACAAAAAAAAAAAATGGGCAGATAATTTATGCTGTGAAGACAAAGTAACAGTTACATTAACAGTTACATTAACAGTGGCAAAAGCTAAGATTAACCCTTTAACATCCCAGGCTTGTTACATCCATTGGCGTATTCTTCAGAAACCACATGGAAAGCAATATAAATTAGCTGTTATTCTTTAGTCATAGAAGTGAGGAATGAAAGTCTGGATGGTCAGCAGGATATTTACAGCTTGTTCATGAATGTATTTATCTATTCAAAACTTTCGTTGTGTGGATTATTTACTAACTGTAACACATGTGATGCTACATTTAAATTGTTCTAATGAAATCCATTCACTGTAAATATGTAAAATGAGGTTTTTTCTTATGTGAATAAATTATTAAAGGAAGAGAACAGTGTACCTGATTGTCGTGCAGTAGTGACCACCTCTGTGAAAAGAGTCAGATTGAATTAAATTTAACAGTGTGTACTACAGTTGTACTATTTCCCTCTTGTAATTTCACATTGACAAATAGTCTGTTTAGCGACACATGGTTGGCCCATACAGAACAAAAATGTATGAACACATAGTTCATCACATCCAAAATATATGTGCAATATATGGCAATATATATGATGTCTTAGCACCAAAATGCAAATGTTGAAAAACATATGTGCATATATTTATTCAAATTCAAAATATATGCCAATATATTTCAGTATATGACATTTCAGCACCACAATTCTAAACAAATTGAAATATATATGTACATATTTTTCTCACATCCAAAATATGTGTGCCACATTGTGTATTAAGTCTATTTAAGTGACAAAGAAATAGTCATTGATGTTATCAGAGACATCACAGACATGTTAATATGTTATTTATCTCCTTCCTTTAGAGTCCAACATGTTTAAATAATCCTGATAAAATACATTCACTGGTCCATTCACTGTAAACATGTAAGATGATTTTCTTTTTCTTATGTGAATAAACTCAGTGGAACAGAAGAGGAAGAATTACTGTACCTGGTGATGCAGTAGTGACCTCCTCTGTGAAAAGAGTCAGATTGAGATAAATTTAACAGTAAGCATTTAAAATTTAATGAATAAATAATTGATAAATTTAACAGTATGTAACTTATCAGTGTCAGTAATACAATGTTCTTTCACAGAAATCAGATATAAAATGTGTAAAACAGAACAGAAAAGAATACATATATATGTGTGTGTGTGTGTGTGTGTGTGTGTGTGTGTGTGTGTATTATATTGTTTATACATATACATGTATAAACATTTGACAAAACTAACATCTGCACCACTGGAAACCTGTCCAGGGTTTATATGATCCATAAAACTGAGCCCATCTTTTCAGTTTATCACCTCCTCCTCAGAAAAGTATTTTAAAATCATTCCAACACAACTTTTTCAACAAGAATTGAACACAAGGCAAATGTGAAAACTGCACTGTTTTGTGAAAGAGAATGATAGATTATAGGTGACTTAAATATTGTGTCAAAGAAACAGTCACCAATATCACATTCCTCTGAGTGGATTAATATATGGAGATATTTGTACAGGACAATTTGTTTGAGACATGTATACTCATAATCAGTAAAAAAAAAAGGTGACAAGTTCAGAAATCAAGGCACAGTTTCCCAAGACAAAATGAGTAATTTTAACAGGAATATTAAAAATTGTAGTTCCCTGAGACTAAAAGCTTTGAGACTAAAACAAAAAGAAACAATTATTGGCTGTAGAATGACCCAGTTCACTGAGTTAAAAAATGCAATATAGTTAAAAGTTATACTGCTCTCCTGGGATTTAGCCTGATTTGTTTCAAATCTGATGCGTAAATTAACAGATCAATATGGTAGAAAACATATTTTTAGCCCTTAGATTTTTAGATGGTGAAACGTGCACTGTGAGTTTAAAGACATTAATTTCACACAAAACTAAGAGTTTTAGTTATAAATAATTAAAATGTATACATATTAACATGTTGCACACATCATTCTACTGAAGAAAGAAACCATACACATGAAAACGAACCTTTGCAGCTCACGAGACCTCATTCTCTTTTCACGTTAGTTAATGTTAGCTCACTTCAGCATTAAACTCTGGCAAGTTAACGTTCTCAAAAGACTGATTTATAACCAGTCAAACTGTAGACATTTACTAAGCAGCAAGCGAGAGTAAAATCGTTTACTATCAGATCAGATCAGTTTGCTGTACTAGAATCTGGTTATATGGGAAATCAGGGTAAATGGCTGATTCGAAAATATATTGAGGGAAACGCTGCAGCTCTTTGTTCTGCGAATTAAAATAAAATACTTTCTAAAATTTTCTATAGATCGACCGCGAACGGCTGCTAGGGAGGAGGATTCTTCCGAATTATCTCCTGGCAACAGGCCCATCCTCCCCCAAATTAAAAACTCTTCAAATCTACACAATGTGACATTTATCATTAAAACGGCGAATTTCGGCGAAAGATGACAAGTTTGTATTTGAATGTAATCCTATTGGTAATTACTTTATTTATAACGAACTTCTAGTCTGATTACTGTCTTTTTTCTGTAACTGCAACGAAATACAGTTATGTTTTTGTATCCTGATTACATAATGCTGTTACATGTATTCTGTTACTGCCCAACACTGGCTGTGTCTGATTGGCACTAGTGAGACAACTTGAAGTACTATTCCCTGTGATGTTTTTTCCTCAGAGAGGTCAAGGTTCACCATCTGTTTGAACAGTCTCTGAGAAACCTTTGTTTTTATATTTCCTTCTGCACAAAAGTGCCAAACAAATGAGGCCTAACACAGTCAGAATGGTCACTAAAATTCCAGCCACTTTGTGACCATCAGATCCATATTCAGTCCTGGGAGTACTCGCCGTTCCTGTAAAAAAAAAGGCAAAAATGATCACAACGCAAATGTGACAGAATATAATAGAAATATAACAGAATATGATGGGCAGATAATTTCTGCTTGTGAAGATGAAGTACTAGTAGCATTAACAGTTACATTAATAGTTACATTACCAGTAGCAAAAGCAAAGATTAACCCCTTAACATCCCAGGCTTGTTATTATTCATTAACTACATGGAAAGCTATATAAATTAGCCATTATGTTAAGTTATGGGAGTGAGGAATGGTCTGGATGGCCAGCAGGATATCTATGACAAGAAAATTCACAAATGTATTCATAATTCTATTAAAAACTTTTCTTAGTGTGGATTATTATTTTTTATGTATTATTATTTGCTAATTGTTACCCCTATGATGCCATAGAAGTATTGCTTAAGTTGTCATGATAAAATACAGTCACTTTAAATTTGTGAGGTGCATTTTTCTTAAATAAATACGATGAGAACACTGTACCTTTATAAGCAATGACCTCTGTGAAAAGAGTCAGATTGAGATAAATTTAACAGTTTACACGTATGTCACAATAAAATACATTCACTTTAAATTTGTGAGATGCTTTTTTCACTTAGCAGAATAGAAGAGGGACAGAACACTGTACCTGGTGATGCAGGAGTGACTTCCTCAGTGAAAAGAGTCAGATTAAGATAAATTTAACAGTGTGCACTGCAATTGTACAGTGATATGCAACTTTAAAAAAAAAGGAAAAAGAAAAAGTACCTGTTAAGATCACGCTGATGTTCTTTTCATAACATCCACTGTTCAGTTGTAACCAAAATGTGAATGTCCCACTGTTGTTCATGGATGCTTTCTGAATTGTGTAATATGCAGTAGTACTGTCATTAATAGAGCCACGGTGCAGTTCAGATCCATTCTTCTTCCATATATAAATGGCCATCATGCATTTGTCACACGTAACCTCGCAGGTTAGATTGAATGATTGCCCAATTGTTTGGGTTATGTTAGGACATGTGAAATTACCTTTTAAAAAGGAAGAAACAAAAGCAAACAATGAATACATTGTCAGTGAATACATTGTACAAACCCAATTTCAAAAGAATTGGTACAATAGGTAAAATGCCAAGAAAAACAGTAATCAGTGATTTGTAAATTGTTTTACATGTATTTCATTGAAAACAACACAAAGAAGAAATATGCAATATTCTACCTTATCAGCTTTATTGATTTTTGTACGTATACATTAATTTCAAATTTGATACCTGTAACACATTCCACTAAAGTTGGGACAGGGGCAATATCAGACTGAGAAATTTATGGAGTCATCAAAAACACATTTTGGAAGTTTCTGCAGGTAAACAGGTGAATAGATAACAGCAAAGAAAAATGGCTCAGAAAAGGTGGAAAGCCACTTCGCTGACAATGACCCAATCTCAGTTTGGAAAGGCACCCAAGAGATCACCAGCTACACGTTTAAAAAAAACTCTCTTTCTCCTGCAAGTTCTACTGCAAATTTGAATGTGCAAAGGGCAATCTTCAACCTTTCTATCTCAGTCTCCCCATCAATGAACAGGATGGCAACTAATTGAAATATTTGTACAGTTTTCAAATGAATATAGGTCCAAAAGAATTTGCAAATCATTGCTCTGTTTTTCTTTACATTTTGCTTACTGTCCCAACGTTTTCTGAATTGGGATTGTAATATTTCAGTAAATACACACACACACACACACACATGGAGCATGAGATCAGATCAGCATCACAGGTCAAATCAATCTAGAGTGTAACTTTAACATAAATGAACTGACCTTCTTCACATGCACTGCAACAGTCTATGATAAGCAGGGCTTGAATCAGCACACATTGAAGCAGATACATTCGGTCCATGGCCTCTGTCATTCTGGAACTGCATGTAAACATCTCATAAAATTATGGTCCAATAAAGTGAAAAAAGCAAACACAAATAACAAGATCTATGACTACAAATGTTTAGGAAATTGATCTAGATTTTTATTCAGATCAACTGCTACATGTATCCATTTATTATACAAAGCTCTTTGTAGATTTCCCAGCTCAGGCGAAGTTTGTACTAGTCTCTGTCTTCACAATGACAGAATGGAAAAATCTGATCTTTTAAAAAAATAATTTCTTTTTGTTTTGTTTTATTTCATTTTAAAATGATGACAATTGACAAATACATGGACTAAACTGATTTTTTCATAAACACTTTAGTTGCACTTTAACTGTAGTTTTACATGAACTCATGATAAGAATGTAAGTTTTGTTTCTAAACTAAAGCCATAACGTCAAACTTTTTGATTTACAAACACTAATTTAGGACAGTGTAATTGAAGAATGAATAATTAAAAATCAGTCTAAAACATTACAATGTTGTCTATTAATTTCACTACACATATAAATAAAACAACTGCATATTTGTATCCATTTCAGTTCTGAGATTCCTGTTTTTACTTACAGATAAGATTGCACATGTGAACCTAACATGATAAAAACATTCATCAAGTGAACGCTTGCTAACTATGCCGCTGCTGACTAAGAGTCTGTTTGTGTACTCTGCAGAGTGAGAGAGAAAGATAAAGAATACTTACAGTGAAGAGTAAACTCTGCTGGTATCCTATAGTGAATGAGGTGAAGTGATCCTTGCAACTCCTTTTGCCCTCTAGCCTCAAACTTTCACTTTCCAAATGAGTGTGTTCTGCTGAGATTTAAAACTGATCTAGCAGCAGCCAGTGGAGGAAGGGAATAAAAGGACTGGATGAGACTCCTCCTACCCAGCTGTTTCTGTCTACACTGTATTGCAGTGAAAATCATGACATCAACATTATGTTAATGTAGGGGAATTTTTGGAAAAAGAAAGACATTAGAAATATCTCTTTCATGGCTTGTATAATAATAAGAACAATAAAAATGTTTCATTTTCTTGAACATTACTTTAAATTTTAAAAAGTGCTTCATGAGCAACTAAAATATTATACACGCAGATACACAGAACACAGCTGTTCTGTGCTTGAATACATTTCTTAATGATGACAATGACAGTTTTTTCTCTCTAAATCTATCCACAAAACTAGTAATGTAATAAAATAGTTTTGTGTTGGTTTCCCTATGTCTTACTATAAATTAAATGCATTTCCCTCTTGCACATTCAGATTGACAACCCCATATGGTACAAAATATAGGTGCATATATTTAATCAGTGAGAAATATATGTAAATATATTTCAGAATTATACTGACATATTTTGAGTTAAATTACAAAGTATATGTAGGACTGAAAAAGTATATGTGGGACTGAAGATTATTGGTCTCTTTAAATGTATTTGTTTCTTTATTTTGCTCATACAGGCACAAAGAGAGACTATGCAGACACCATTTTTTACAATTTAACTGGTGATCAAGGAACAAAGAGATGAAACAAGGAACGTGTGCAGTACTGTATGAAAGTGATTGCAATGACATGATTCTCTATGGAGATGGCTGAGTTCTCTCATAGCACTCTCTGCTGGTTAACTAGTGGTGTTGCAATGGCCAAAGTTGACCTTAAATAGGCCTAAGTATATAAAATGGATTTACAACTGTAAAATTTGCCTGAAATCCCAAAAGCACAAAGCACATTACATTCACATCTCTTTGCATCTCACCTCTGATTGTTCATCCAGTGTTCAACAGCAGAGATTACAGAGATCATACATGGAGTTACACAACAGTTTGCATTTGACAAAATCTGTGATGCCTTACAAAAGAGCAAGTTGGTCACATATAGTTGATAGTTCGGTTTAATTATTTCTTGCATATTATTTAACCCAGGACTCAGTACCACTGCCTTTTTTCCTTGCATCTGCTCATTACAAGTCAGGAACAGATGTGGAAAACCTTGCTTATGCTTTGTTTACTTAACTAGAACTGTTTAGCAAAGCAGACAGACAGACAGACAGGCAGACATACTCTTTAACAATCTAATAAACAGCACCTCAGTAAATAATGTATACATATTACAGATTTACCTGTCCATTCTTAATAGTTTTTAGAGCAACACTTTTGTGTAAACCTCCAAAAGCACAAAGCATAATTTTGCGTCAAGGCGCAAAAATGCCAAAGTGTTGTAAAAATCACAGAGACACATTCAGAGAGCTGAGCAGGGAACATAACAGGCCTGCAAGACAGCCAAACTACACATGGTACATTTCATATTACCTCTTTTGCCTTTCTGCAAAGTGACTGTGAATGCCATAGCATATATTTACATCATTTTCATACTCATCATACTCGTGGCCCATCATGCCCTGTGGATAGAGATATTGTCATTCTGGAAGCGACCACTCCCATTGGGATCGAAATGTTTCTTAATAGGATAAAGATAACCATGCCAGAGTAACTTTGTATTATTCTGCAACGACTCTTCCTTCTCAGAGAGCAAATGGGCAAGAAAAATGCCCTCCGAAGCAAAACAGAGACACCAGACCCCCTCACTCTAGGGATCAAGCAATCATGCCTGTATCATTCTCTTGGTGTATGCCCCACTTGCACTGAGCCATTTTTAGAGAATATGGTGAAGGATGACTCATCTGACTGTATCACCTTTTCCCACATCTCTGTAGTGCCAATATTTTTTCACCACTGAGGTCTCAAATGGCTCTTTGAGTGTTCATGGTTCTATATAGAACCGTTTTCTTTATTAAAGAACCCTTGTCACCCTGTAGCATTTGTATTCAATGCAATGTGTTAGTGATAATGGTAATTTATGGGACTGATGACACTGATTAAATAGGGCCTCTCGACCTGAAACTCAGTCAAAGAAAGTACTTCTTTTGAAATGTAGCTTCTTTTGAAAGTAAAAGTAAAAAGTATTAAGTGATAGATAGCAGGGGGTGCATTAGTGCACATGGCAGTGATGACTTGCACATCTGTGAAGGCACCATTAATGCTGAATGAAATTCACAGGTTTTGGAGCAACATATGCTGCCACCCAGGTGGCGCCTTTTTCAGGGAAGGCCTTGCTTATATTAGCAAGAAAATGTCAAACCACATTCTGCATGTACTACAACAGCATGGCTCCTTAGTTACAGTGCAGATCTGTCATCCATTGTAAGCATTTGGCACATTAAGATACAAAAAATATGACAAAGGTGATCCTGAACTGTTGAGCAGCTCAAATCCTCTATGAAGCAAGAATGTGAAAACATGTCACTTTCAAAACTACAGCAACTGGTCTCCTCAGGTCCCAAATGCTTAATTGTGTTGAATGTTGTTAAAAGAAAATGCAACACAATAGTAAGCATGCCCCATCCCAACTTTTTTGTCTTTGTAGTACTTTCAATTAAATACAGGGCTTAAATAATTTGCATGTCATTGCATTCTGTTTTAATTTACATTTTAGACAGCGTCCTAACTTTTTGTGTAGTAATTGCCTGAATTTGCTATAAAATTCTTATAACACTGTAGAAATAGTAGGAATGAAGAGTAATTCACTATCCCTGTTGCAAATGACTAATAAATCAGTTTATCAATCAATGCAATCTGAAACGCTACACACAAGAAAAAGTATTAAGCGATATGATTATGAATACGTTATTTCACTATTTACTTCTCATTTCTGATTGACAACAAATAACTGAGTGCAAAGTCACTGCTAATGCTCCAGGACACCGTGCTACATTTAGCACAGAACAGCAGCAGACAACAGTGCAGACAAGTGATAAATACAATAAATACAAACTATACAAACACTATACAATAAATTCTTCTCTAAATATTCAATATCTACAACTATACAACTATTGAGCACAGGACAATAGCTAGGGCAATCTTTAGTCCACAGCAGCAATGACAGTTCTGTGTGTATTGCTTATCAATGCTTTGACAATTAACAATAGTTTTGTAATTCCATTACAAAGATTAATTAAACTGCAGGCAATGTACAGATAAAAGTGACTGCATATAAAATGGGTGAGGTTAGAGGTTCAGAATAAGGTGACTGAGTGCTGAAGTTAAAGTGCAGCAGATAAAATGAGTAGTAAGGCTGAGGTAGTAGTCCAGTGAGAATATTTAAAGGTCCATCAGGTACATCCATTCAGCAGTCTGACTGCCTGCAAGAAGTAACTCAAAAAGTCTAGAATCCAGTTACAGAGAGATGAGCTTAGTCCAGGTGAGTGGAGTTTTCTGACTAGCTTTTTGGGTATGATGGTGTTGAATGCTGAGCTAAAATTGATAAACAGCATTCTAGTATAAGTGTCATTGTTGCCCAAGTGTTAAAAGGCCAGGTGAATGGCAATGGATATGGTGTCCTCAGTGAAGTAGTATTGCCTGTAGGCATATTGGTGGGGGTCCAGTGTTGATGGAATGGATTGTTTAATGTGTGCTATGACCAGGCAGTCAAAGCACTTCATGACAATTGGGGTTAGCACAACTGGGAGAACTGGTAAGAAGACCAGAATCACAGCTTCCCAGGGTAACATGCTGTCGTCTACCAGAAAGGTAGTTCTGAAACCATTTAATAGCATTGTGGTCAAAGCCGCTGCTGTGTAATCTTTCTAGCAGCAGTGGATGATCAACAATATCAAAAGCTTTGGATAAGTCAACAAAAAGTGCAGCACATTGCAACTTTCTGTCACGAGCAATAATAAGATCATCTAAAACCAGTGTAGCAGCTGTAATGGTGTTATGTTTTTTCCTGAAACCAGACTGCTGTGTGCTCAAAATAGAGTTTACTTGGAGAAATGACTGTAGTTGATCATTAATTAGCAGTTCTAACATTTTTGTGAGGCATGATAGCTTTGAGATTGGCCTATAACTGTTTAAATCAGATACATCTCCACCTTTATGCAATGGGGTTACATTGGCTATCTTGCAGACACTGGGGATTATGCCTGATAAAATTGAGAGATTAAAAATATGAGCAACATGGTCCAAAATGATTGGGGTGGCAAGTTTTAAGAAAAAGGGATCCAGTTTAACCTCACCCATTGATCTTGGAGGGTTGATGGTTAAAAGTGCTTTTGTGACCACACTGAAGGAAAAGAGGTGCAGGGTAAAACAGGCATTATGGCTTACAGCATCTTTGTACTAAGTAACATTTAGAGGCAGTTTTACGGACATTCTGTCAAATAAGTGACCGGCAGCAGCAAAATGTTTGATAAAGTTACACACATCTCTTCTTGGTCAGTTATCAGACGATCATCCAGTGCAATCTGAGGTGGGACAGAAGATAAGGGCTTATTTTTCACTGAGTTAACAGCCTTCCAAAACTTAACTGGGTTTGACTGAGAGCTAGAAATTAGATTCAAATAGTAGTCTAATTTAGCTTTCCTAATCAGAGATGTGCATTTGACCAGGATTTGCATAAATTATGTTTATTCAAAGAGCCCTGTCCTCATGTCTGCCACCAACGCCCAGTCTAAAGAACAGTTTCTGGACCCAAAGCTTTATACTCTAAATCTCTCCACCCCAAAAGAGTCATACAGAACAGAGTGGAAGATTTGAATCCTGCTGTAAATACCTTATTGTTGTAAAAAGAGCAGAGTTGATGTTGTTAATGGCTTCCCAAGAACTCTTCAGCATTAACACTGCTTAACTATAAATAATAACTTAAAACAAGCAAAAAAAGAACAAAAAAATAGAAAATAAAACAGAACACTAGAAAATAAAACAGTTCCCAACATTGTATTTTTAGAGAATTTGAAGCTTTAGCTCTCTTGATGCCAGTGGTGAGGCTGTTTTTAGCTGCCTTGAATGCTGCTCTGTCACTCAATCTGAATGCAACATTATGGGCCTTAAGCAGGGAATAGACCTTATCGTACAGCAAGGCTTCTGGTTTGGTTGTTTGGTGACAGTTGTGATCACTACATTGTCCACACATCTGCTTAGATAGCCAGAGACAGACAATGCATATTCATCCAAGTCTGTGTGAACTTCCCATGTAGCAGCATCTGTGAACATGCTCCAGTCAGTGCAGCTGAAACAGTCCTGTAGCCCTGAAACTGCTCCTTTCAGCCTCACTTTGATGGTATATATATCTATACCTGTACTGTATTTTGATACTTAAAGGCTATCAAAAAAGGTGAACTCGACTCACAGTGAAGGCAAACTAGTTAAAAGTAGTTAATAAGCAACAATTGTACAAGAGTAGAAGAGTAGCGTAGAAGAGTCTGATCAGAAGACTAACATGTTTAAGATGCTCATTGGTCTGGAACTTCAAGGAAAAGCAGGAAAGTCTTCTTAAAGAAAATCGAACATTTGTATTAGCTAACAAAATAAAAAGTACTGTGCAGAAGTCAGAGACCACTCTTATTTTTTCAAATTCCAGTCAAAACAACCATTAAGGATCAAGAGTCCAGAAATCAACACCAGTGAACATGTTTGAGATTATTTGGATCATGAGAAGCAGATAAAGCAAAGTTCAGACTTTGAAGACTGAACTTTGGAGAAAGGTTACGTTCCACGTACCAAGAGCCAGTTTCTGCCGCAGGGGCCTAGGCCACCAAGGGCCCCCCTGCAATCTCCCACTGCCTGTACGGCACTGCACCACTCCCCCATGCTGGACCTTGCGGGTGGTGGGCCCACATGGTCCCCCCACGTTGCCTCTTCGGGCTGAGCCCGGCCGGGTTACGTGGGCTGCCCGGCCACCAGGCGCTCGCCGAGGGACGCTACCCCCAGGCCTGGCTCCAGGGGTAGGTCCCGGTGACCCTCTCCCGGGCAGGGTACACGATGTTTTGCGTCCGTTTTTCATGGAGGTTTTTGGATCGAGTTAATCTGGGTCTTCACTCCAGACCTGTTCGCCCTGGGAGACCCTACCAGGAGCATGTTGCTCCCGACGACTTAGCTCTGAAGATCCCTAGACCACACAAGCCCTTCCGCCACGACAAGGCCCCGATCCAGGAAGGGGGCCCCGATCCAGGAAGGGAAATGAGCTTTCTTCGCAGGGTGGCGGGCTACACTCTATTTGATAGGGTGAGGAGCTCGGCCATCCGGGAGGAGCTCGGAGTAGAGCCGCTACTCCTCCGCATTGAGAGGAGCCAGCTGAGGTGGTTCGGGCATCTGATCCGGATGCCCCCGGGACGCCTCCCGGTGGGGGTGTACCAGGCACGGCCTACCGGAATAAGACCCCGGGGTCGTCCTAGGACCCGCTGGAGGGATTATATCTCCAAGTTGGCCTGGGAGCGGCTTGGGGTCCCCGGGAATGAGCTGGAGGAAGTTGAGGGGGACAGGGTCACCTGGGATTCTCTGCTCTCCCAACTGCTACCGCGACCCTATCTGGACTAAGCGGTTAACGATGATGATGATGATGATGACTTTGGAGAAATGGAAAGATATTCCTGCAGATTTGTTTGAAAAATATTGAAGAAAATATTACATTTAGCTGCTTCTGTGTAATTGTCTATTAAATATTTGTTCTCTGCTGCTTTCCTGACACAGAAAAAGGAATAACTTGTACTACATGGGTATTTTGATTGGATATTAAGCAAATGAAGGGTAGTCACTGACTTTTGCACAGTACTGTATATTATGTTGAGTACTTGCATGAATATACAAGAGTTGACAGTTTATCAGGCACACTTTGTCTGTATCTACTCATTCAAATTTTTCTTTCTTTCCTTGTTCTTGGAAATTAATTTTTCAGATCATGAAGGAGAGAAGCAGTTTCAGGAGGAAGAAGCAGTAGCTTTTGGGGTATTTGGATGGATCCGTGTCATATGAAAAGATGAAGGCAAATGAACTTCCTCCATCATCTCACACTGACAGGAAGTGTCATTTCCACATTACTGACTTTCTGCTGATGGTCATGAAAACTTCAACACATCTTGATCAAAAGTGATTAGTAAACTTTTACATTTTTACATTTACTTGTACATTTATTTAAGTTATATAATTAATTTTGCACAGGTTTTGTAAACGTCAGATTTGTTTCATGTCAATATATGAAGACAAAAAAGAAACTGAAACCTTTCTTTCAAATTCCAGCCAAAACCACATTCATACTTAGTTTACAGTTGCTTCAACACAGAATCTCTTAGTACTATTTTACTTTAAGCTTTATGTTTATCTATGTTTATCAAAAACTGTACATCAAACACATACAACAAAATAGAAAATGAAACAGAACAAATTACATAAGCTTAATTCAGTGCTTTAGTGCCACTCTATATCATGTTTGCTTCCAATCATATGTTTCAATGCACAGTAGATTAATGATTTACAATAGTGAACAGTTTATGTGGAAAATAAATTTAGATGGTTCAGCACTGATAAGACCTTACAAGCAGAAACATATAACTCCAGTGGTCAAAGCAGAGAGTAGCTTGATAAAACTTGGGCCTTACTGAGCTAATTTATTCAATGACCACATTGTGTCAGAATTCCATCAAACAGTAAGTTAACAGAACAATTACCCTGCATTGCATTGTGTTAACTCATTGTTTAAAGTATCCCACATAGCAAACACATATTGATCCGTTGATCTGCTTGATCGGGGCAGGGTGCTGACTGTAATCCAGTCCTGGTCCACCCTTAGACTACCCAGATTATGATCCTGCATTCAAGGCCAAACTGAAACAGATTTTAAATGTGCATTTTGGAAAATAAACCAAGACAAATATTACAAACAATTGGGGAAAAAAAGATGAGTCATAATATTAAGTTAAAAACAAAAAAGCCAGTAGGCCAACAGTAGCCCACTATCTTCTTACTATCTGAAATAAAATTTAAATTTAAGGGAGCCTTGTGTTTTTTAAGTTGAAACTCCAAATCTGTTTTTACAGTGTACAAAAAAATCACTAACTTTGACAACCAGCTCAACCCACGCCCGATGTTGTACATAAAATGTTTTGACGACCCCATCAGGTTCAGGTCACCCTGCAGACCTCTAAAAGTGTTTATCAGCTTTTAAAATATATATAAACTACTTATAAAATGTTTGTGTGCTAGCAGGACACAAGAGAAGAGATGTGTAGAAGAGATGGTTGATGATTAGAGAAACTTCTGTTTTTGACGCGTTATTTGTATTTATACAGGATGTCAACAGCAGGACCCTGTAATACATACATACATGATTTATATTTCCTTGGTTTATTTTCCAAAATGCACCTTAGCTGGGCATGTGAAGATGAGGCACAGCCCAGTTCATTGTAGAGTTGCTTTGGGGCATCCTTACATATCCTATACATCTTATATATATATATATATATATATATATATATATATATATATATATATATATATATATATATATATATATACATGCACCATTGGAAACTTGCTTAGTGTTATTTTTTCCACAAACTGACCCCATGCTCTCAGTTTATCACCTCCTCATTTCCTGTCTTGTCAGTTATGATTGACTGATTAGCACTAGTGAGACAGCTTGTCACACTATTCCCTGCGATATGTTTTGTTTCTTGCAGAGGTCAAGGTTCAGCCTCTCTTGAAACAGTCTCTGAAAAACCATTGTTAAATACTTTCTGAAGAAAACAGCCAAACCAATGAGGGCTAAGGTAATCAGGAGGGCCACAAAAAGTATAGCTATATGATGATTACGAAGACTGTCGCTGCCGAATTGTTCATTTTCTGTAGAAAAGAAAAGAAAACAGTACTACATTATTAGTGTAAGGCTTGCGCGTTCCGCTGTAAGTACGCTGGCGCAGTATGGCTGCCGCTTTACATGGGTTTTCTGTTAGTTTTGTATTGTTTGTGTGTGTCTTCTGATGTTTGCCTGAGACGTTTGCCATCATATCCACCGAGATAGCGGCCGAGAGTGACTTCCAGCTCAGAGGCTTATTGGACTGGCTGTTTGGGTGACACTACATCTCAGCTATTATGCAGCCAGGACTGGCCGCTTGAGTGATGTTGCATCGCGGCTATGGGGCTCTCTGGACTGGGGGCCTGATCGACGTGACATAGCAGCCTGGGCTGGCTGCTTGGTTGATGGGGCTGCCTGGACCGGTAGTGTTCGGCTGCATGAGCAGCGCTATGTCACAGCTACGAGCCGGCCAGCCGCTTGGGTAACGCTGCAGTGCAGCTATGAGGCTGCCTGGACTGGTGGTGTTCGGCTGCAGGAAAATGCTACCCCTTCGTGGCAAAGGACATCTTCGGCCTTTGAGCTTTCCTGGGCCGGCCTCCTGTGTGATGCACCGTAGCTGTGGTGTGAGACTTTACGACGCCGCTGAGGACTCTTTCCGGGCTAGCTAAGTGACTCTACACTGTGGTCAGTGAAATTCCCTCCGCTAGCTGTGGGAACCGTGGAGTGTGTGTGTGTGTGTGTGTGTGTTCTGTGTTACGTATTGTTGATTATGTATTTATATAAATAAAAGTAATGATGACGATGAAGGCAATAATCGCAGCAGTCTCCACAAATATAACAGAATATAATGGGCAGATCATTTATGCTGTGAAGATGAAGTAACGGTGGCA